>NW_016107356.1:9565892-9635495 GCF_001604975.1 Cebus imitator
TGTAGGGGATGGGGAGGAAGGCAGCAAATCACACTGCCACGTGTGTTCCTATGCAACAATTTTGCATGTTCTTCACATGTACCCCAAAACCTAAAATGCAATAAAATAAATGGGAAAAAAAAATTGATGCCCTAAAGTCTTACTCTAACTTTGTTAATTAGAATGTTAGCATTATGGAATTTAGATGAAAAAAGGTTCTTAAATTTAGGCTAGTCTTACCGTCCATTTGATGCTGGAATTCCTTTTACCAAGTTTTTAAAATATCTTCGTGATAAATAATTAACTATTTTCTGGAATAGCTCATTCCACCTTCAGATTTTGCTAATTGTTTGCATAACCATGGTTAAGTCTTCAGCTGAATTGGATCTCAGTGTTTTCTGCCCACTGGTTCTTGTTCAAGTCTTTTCTTTCTCTAAGACATCTTTTCTAAATGTTAAGGATTGTAAGTGACATTGAAAATCTTCATATTTGATCATGTAATTCTTCATGTATTCTATCACATAATTCCATGCTCTCTTTCTCCTGGTCTCTCTCTTCTGAACATAATTCAGGTTTTATAAATCCCTGGTAAAAGTGAGACATATAAAACTAACTGTCCAGGGTTTTTTTTTTGCTTGTGTGTTTTTTTTGTTTGTTAGTTTTTTTTTTGAGACAGAGTCTCACCCTGTCACCAGGCACCAGGCTGGTGTGCAGTGGCGTGATTTCGGCTCACTGCAACCTCCACCTCCTGGGTTCAAGCAGTTTTCCTGCCTCAGCCTCCCGAGTAGCTAGAACTACAGGTGCGCACCACCATGCCCAGCTAATTTTTTGTATTTTTTAGTAGAAGCGGGGTTTCACCATGTTGGCCTGGATGGTCTCGATCTCTTGACCTCGTGATCTGCCCGCCTTGGCTTCCCAAAGTGCTGGGATTACAGGCGTGAGCCACAGAGCCTGGCCTGATTCATGTTTTAAACACTATACTTTGTTAACCAGACTAAGAGGACTTTTGCTCTTTTGGTTGCAAATCTCAGAGCTTCAAGTAGAATTAATCATCCCCATTTTATACTTGAAAAATAAAGAGGCATCAGTTCTTTAAAACAGAATACCAATTTGACTTGTCTGTGTTCTGCAGTAGCTTTCTCCATTACTGTTACTTTCTGTAGGAAAATTTTTCATATACCGGGGTACATGCTTCAAGTTTAAATAATAATGTCTCCTTTGGCTAGTTTCTGTGGAGATGATCTCTTATCACATCCATTCATTCGTTAAGTGTATATTGCACTTAGGTTCACAGGCTCTGAGCTAGGTACGAGAATTAGCAAATGAAGATTGAAAGGTTCCTAAAATAGTGTCCTTTATATTACAACATAATTACTGCTATGAAGAAGCATATATAAAGTTAGTAATAAATGGTAATGCATTATTTATCTCTGCGTTGGGGAAACTGAGAGGATGGGAGGGCATTTCATCTGAAGAATGTAGGGATGACTGGGCTGAGAAGGCACGGAAGGGCATTCCAGCCCCAGGGAACTGCATGGACAAAGCAATTGAGGTATGGTATCCTAAGGAGTTACACACATTGAGGTCCCTCTTCTTGCATATCTCATATTTGGATTTTCAGGTTTCCTTTTTTGTTTGTTTTTGGATATTTCTGTTTGCTGTGTCTCTTTCTTTGGAAAGTACTTGCAGGATCAGCTGTTTTGGAAGACAGTAGAAAATACAGACAAGAACATTTTCCTCACTTTTTAAAATGGATTAACATATGGAGGAAGTGGGATAATTTTGATTTTGTCTTAGTCAAAATAGCCTATTTTAAATATTTTGTTGGCTGGGCATGGTGGCTCATGCCTGTAATCCCAGCACATTGGGAGGCCAAGGCAGGAGCATGGCTTGAAGCCAGAGTTGGAGAGCCGTCCAGGCAACATAATGAGACCCCTGTCTCCACACACACACACCCACACTCCCACACCCACACACACATACACAAACACAAAACACAAAACAAACAAACAAAACTGGGCATGGTGGTGTGTGCCTGTGATCCCAGCTACTTGGGAGGCTGAGGCAAGAGGATTGCTTGAGCCGGAGAGGTCAAGGCTGCAGTGAGCCAAGATTGCTCCACTGCACTCCAGCCTAGGCAAAAGAGTCGGAACTTGGCTCAAAAAAAAAAAAAAAATAGATTTTGTAAATGTTCTTTACTAATGGGCCAGACCCAGTAGGGAGGGGTAGCTTGAGTCTATTACATGAATGAAATGGAATGAATACTAAACTGGACCCGATGGGGCCATTGGCGAGGGCCTTGTGGAGACACTGATGGAGGTGGGCAGCGTCGCAGGATGGACAAAGCCTGGCAGCGCAGTTTCATGTTGATGAAAATAAAAGCCTGGGCCAGGCATGGTGGCTCATGCCTGTAAACCCAGCACTTTGGGAAGCCAAGGTGGGCGGATCACCGGTGGTCATGAGTTTGAGACCAGTCTGGCCAACATGACAAAACCCTTGTCTCTACTAAAAATACAAAAATTAGCTGGGCATGGTGGTGCATACCTGTAATCCCAGCTGCTTGGGAGGCTGAAGCAGGAGAATCTCTTGAACCTGGGAGGCGGAGGCTGCAGTGAGCCGAGATTGTGCCGTTGCACTCCAGCCTGGGTGACAGAGTGAGACTCCATCTCAAAAAAAGAAAAGAATAACAAAAAAGAAAAGAAAAGCCTGTGTGAAAAGGCTTAGCATTAGCACCTCTGGCAGAAACAGCTGTCGTGTGTGCCTCTGCCTTCGCAGCTGTTCGATGTAGGTGACAGGCGGACGGGAGAACAATCGAGCTTTTTCTTCTGGTTGAATTTGAGTTTCCTCTTTCATTTGTGGGTTATTGTTTGAAAAGAAGTGTACGCATATGCTCCGCGCTGTCAGCATCTTCCTTCCCAAGTTTTGAAGCATGTCACAGATTGCTAGGAGACAGCTGAACTTTTTAAAGCTTTTTATTATGTGTGCTTGAAGACGGGGAGAGATGCTTCTTGTGGAGGGAAGGTGCTTGGTATTTGGCAAGAGAAGATGGTGCCTGCTTCCCCGACCTTCCCACAGCCCCTTGAGGCTGGTATGCAGGGAGAATATGAATTTTCCCTGCTCCTCTCTGTGGCTTGCTTTGTAGTAAAAATCTTGTGTTCTTGTGAAAATGATTGACATGGACAGTTTTGTCAATCAAGGAAAATGACCAAGGCAAGTCTCAATCATTTCAGGAGGTTTATTTGCTTAAGTTAAGGATGGGTGCCTGGGAGACAGGTCTATGCCTTTCTCCTAAGTTGATTTTGAGGTCTTCACAGGGGAAAGGGCAGGATATTAAGAAATATGCAATTTTCATGTGAGAGGTGGGTAAATACTCATTCATGCCTTTGTCTGGCTCGGTGAATCTGCATTTCTAGATAAGGTAACATAGACCATAGGGCAGACGAAACAATCAGATATGCATTTGTTTCGGGTGGGCAAAGAGATGACTTTAGTTCTGTCCTATGTCCCCCGCACCTGTGAAGATAAACTATTAATTGACATTAGCAGGTCAAACTTTAACAGAAATGTTTTAGGGTAAAGAACTTGGGGCTCACAAGGAGTTTCCTTGTGGACAAAATATGAGGGAGGTATGTAGCTTTTCATCTTGGTCGCCATCTTATTTAGGGACCCAAATGGGAGGCAGGCTTGCATGACCCAGTTGCCAGCTTGACTCTTCTCTTTGGCTTCGTGGGTTTGGGGGTCTCAAGATTTGTTTTCCTTTCACAATTTCATTGCAAAAAGTGCGAAGGTACAGTGATGGGAGACATAGACAGCTTCTGCGGCTTACGGAGCCATTGTCTGACCTTGGAAACGATGGCGTATATTCCTGGAGAGAGTGAAGGAATGTCTTGTGTTCTTGTAACGCGCAAGGAGGGAAAGGAAGCAAGCATTTATTAGCCTCCTGCTGTGTGCCATGAATGCGTTCATTTCATTCTCACATCCACCTTCAGATTGGGCATTGTGATCTTTTAAAAATGAGCTCTTGGGTTGGGAGAGAAGAGATGATTTGCTAAGATTATCCAGCGGTGAGTGGAGGACCCCAGCACTGGCCTCCCCAGGGTCACAAGCTTCTGCCTCTGCACCATGCTGCACTGAGTGTCTGGCTGGGGAAGGATGTGTATTGACTGGCCCACCCCGATTTCTTCTCATTCTTCTTATACTGCCTGGGTTGGGGGGTGGTCATCATGTCAGATGATTGGCCCAAATTATGATGCAGTCACAATCATAAGCATGAGCCTCAGGGAATGGAGGCGTCAGGCATGACCTGGTTAGCAACGTGCTCCCTAAGTCATGGCTGGAAGACTCCACGTCTTTCTCCACTGGCCTGTGTCTATTCACCCTGCTGCTGACGTCTCTATTGTGTCAAAAATGATACTTTCCTGACCGTTCCCAGAGCCTTGTTTGATATATAGGCAGCAGCCACATAAAGGCACAGTCGCCCTCTTCCTACCATGCAGTTTGGTCCAGGAACAGAAACAACTTTCTCAGCTGATGTTTTTGTTTTCTTTTCTCCTTTTCCCGGAGTCTGAGCCTCAGGTCTCAGCCTGAGTGTGCAAGCTTTTCTTTGTCTTTGGAGGGAGGCAGGAAATTCTATCCTTGTTGTCTTAGCTAGAGATGGCTTCTTTTCTTAAGTTCTTCCTTATCAAAATTTTCCCAGCAGGACGTAGTGGTTCATGATGGATGACTTGGTTTCCTCACATCTGGAAAATAACCAGTGGGGATGGCCTCAGCAGTGGTTTGGTGTGTGTGGAAAGTCTCTGTGGCTGACACCACATGGCGTCTCTGCATTTCACACCTGTGCAAGGTGGCTTGGACATGCCGAGGTGCTGCAGACCAGCAGCACCTCTTGGACTAGCTCCTGGCAGAATCTCTGCTAGCTGGGAGGCACATTAGGGGAGTTATGGTGGACTTTGGATAGAAACTTATTGTCCCTGTTCCAGTTGGGACAACCTTTGAGAAATACCATACCCAAAGGACAGGCAGTGGCCAAAAGGGGAGAAGAATTATTCACTGTCAGCATCCCTGGTAGCCCAACTGTCCCGACCCAGGGCAGATCACTTTGTTAGTATAACAGTTTTTACTCTGTTAAGCAAAGGTCCCCATATTAAAACGTTCTCAGTGAAATATTAGGCTCAAACGCTGATTTCGCAGCCACCCTCTGCCTCCCAGCACGGGTGGGATGCTCTTGGATGCATTTACTCTTGCCCCTTGCACAGTTGGAGTAAAGTATTTCTGAAAACATCTCTTTTATTGATTCTGCAATACTTTAAAAAATTCCATTTCAAGGGCAAGAACAGAGAACGCATGGTGTGACCAAAGGTCTCCCGCTGGTGTGGAAAGGTAGAAGGCTGCCTTTGCAGCTTTGTCGAGCTGGTGCCCTGGACAGCTGCTTCTCAGCGCTCCGGAGGAGCTCCCTCTGGCTGTAATCACCCACCAGCCTCCTCTGTATGAACAGCAGGGGTGAAACTTTTGACGTTACTTCTTCCTCCACTGAATACGCCAGATTCTCTATCTTCTGAGGAATAATTGAAGTCTTAATGCAGTGTACGTAAGCAAAATTACCTAACACTCTGAAATTTTTCGTGCAACAGTTTCATCTGGAAGACAGGCCACTGAAACCCAGCATTTGTGTTCAAGGAAGAAAATGTATCCAAGTCACAAAGAAGTATAATTTGACTTTTGGAGACATGGGCAGCTTCATTTCTCATTTGTTCATTTAAAACTCTCCACTGGGCTTCTAAGTGCCACACCCTGTCCAGAATGATGAAAGATACAGAAAATGGTCCCTGCTGACCTTCTGCAGTTACTGACTAGTGAGAAAGGTAAGTGATATTCCAAGGTTTCTACCAAGAATTAAAAAAATACAATCCCAGTAATTAAAGTGATACAGTATAATGCAAGGTGCTATGAGTAGTTAATAAGGAAGTGAGGATTAAAGGTAAGGAAGAGTTAGCTGAGCAGGGAGGGAAAGAAGAAAGCAAAGCCAGGAAAGAGCAGGAGGGTCAAGGGCTGTGTGCAGTGGCTCATGCCTCTATTCCCAGCACTTTGGGAGATGGAGGTAGGTGGATCCTTGGAATTCAGGAGTTTGAGACCAGCCTGGATAACATAGCAAAAACCCATCTCTACAAAAAATACAGAATTTCATGGGGCGTGGTATGCATGTCTGTAGTCACTTGGGAGGCTTGGTACGCAGCCACCTGGGAGGCTGAGGCAGGAGGATTGTTTAACCCTGGGAGGTGGAGGTTGCAGTGAACCAAGATGGCACTGCCACACTCCAGCCTGGGTGACAGAGTGAGACCCTGTCTCAAAAAAGCAAAAAACAAACCAAAACAAAGCTCCATACAACTGAAAGGGAATCAGGATGTCCTGATGGCCGAGAGGAGGCAGGAGAAGTCACCTGGAACAGCAGGACTTTGCCAGCCAACTGAAGGAGTCTTTGGTTCTCATCTTAAGAATTGCTAAACTTGTTTGTCAAGAAGAAAATCTCTAGCCTTGTAGAGTTAAGATGGCTTCATGTAGCACAGTTAAGTCTGAGCGCCGGATATTGCTTCCATTGCCCCTTGTTTAGGATGCCTCATTTAAATTGAAATCCAGCAGGCCAGTTTCTAGAATGATCATACTCCCTTGTTTTAATTAATTAATTAAATATTTGGTTCTAGGGCCTCAGTCTCCCGAGTGGCTGGATTACAGGTGCGTGCCTCCACGCCCAGGTAATTTTTCTATTTTTTGTAGAGACAGGGTTTCGCCATGTTGGCCAGGCTGATTTTGAACTCCTGAGCTCAAGTGATCCACTGACCTCAGCCTCCCAAGTGGTGGGATTATGGGGATGAGTCATCATGCCCAGCCTCTTGTTTAAAACCTTCCTCTTCCTCCCCCAACCCTTTGCCTGTGGCTTGCATGCTGAATTCCTGTCACTCTCAAATTCTTCATGGATACCTTACTGAAGCAGCCTAGAGTCTAGGGGTCTACCAGTAGGGCCACAAGCTTCCAGAATAATCTGGGAGAAGATGTTCTTTGGGAGAAAGCGCTTATCTTTGTTTCCAAGGTGTTTTATGTGGGGTTAAAGATACTGTCCTCCTTCTATTTCACTAGATATAGACAGTTACAAAGGTTTTACAAAATTTTCAGGGTTTTCTAATATGGCTCGTTGTACAGAATAATCAGCAGCCCTATTGATGATGTTCTGGTGATCCTCTTTTGCTGTGGTATTAATTTGTTTTGTTTAGTTTTGGGTCAGAAGAAAGACCTCAATACTTTGATTCTTAGCTTATTGGGTAATCAAAGGCTTATTTAAAAAAAAAGTCCATTGTAGACTGGCCTTCCTAAATCTATGAACACCATATTTTGGCACTGTGACAAAGTTGTTCAATAAAATCGTTCAGTGTTATTTGAGTTATTAATCAGAAAAGAATGCATCAGAGATTTAAATACATTCGGTTATAAAAATATTGACTCTGCTTTTGGCTGCTCAGAGATTGAGAACTCCAAGTAAATGTACTTAAGTTAAAAAAAATAAAATAGAGCTTCAGCAGGGGTAGATTGTAGGGTGAGGTGAGGGGACAAAGCCAGAATGGGGGCCAGACCCTCCTAGCATGCCCACCTTCTCTTTCTTATTGTCTGAATCCGAGTCCCAAGGCTGGGTGAGGTAGTCTTCTCCATGTCAGGGGAGAATAAGAGTCTAGGAGGTGGCTGGGCGTAGTGGCTCATGCCTGTAATCCCAGCACTTCGGGAGGCTGAGGTGGGTGGATCACAAGGTCAGGAGTTCGAGACCAGCTTGACCAATATGGTGAAACTCCGTCTACTAAAAATACAAAAATTAGCCGGGCATAGTGGCGGGTGCCTGTAGTCCCAGTTACTTGGGAGACTGAGGTAGGAGAATTGCTGGAACCCAGGAGGCAAAGGTTGCAGTGAGCCAAGATCGTGCCACTGCACTCCAGTGTGGGTGACAGAGTGAGACTCTATCTCAAGAAAAAAAAAAAAAGAGCCTAGGAGGTTAAGCGTATCTTCCCAGCATGAAGCGCAGTGGATAGGCGAAAGAACGCAGCACTTCCCTCTTGCGGTGAGTTCTGGCAGGCAAGTCTGGCCCTCCATACAGTTGAGGGAAACCCCCATGGCCACTCTCCATGACCAGTGCCATACTGTACACAGCAAGTGCTCAATAAATGCTGAGAGATGATCTTTGCTATGGACTGAATATTGTCTCCTTAAAATTCCTGCGTTGAAGCCCTAACTCCCAAAGGGATGGTGATTGGAGATGAGGACTTTAGGAGGTGAGTGGGCTCAGTGAGGTCCTGAGGGTGGAGCCCTTGTGATGGGATGAGAGTCCCTGTAGGGAGAGGCACCAGGGCTGTCTCTCTGCCATTGTGAGGACACATCTGCAGGAAGCCCAGAAGAGGCCCTCGCCAGAACCCGCTGTGCCCTCTGCTAGCACCCTGATCTCAGACTGCAGCCTCCAGTGCCATGAAAAAATACATTTCTGATATTTAAGCCACCCAGTGTGTGGTATTTTGTGGTGGCAGCCTGAGGTGACTACAGCAATTCTGAAAATGCCTTCCAGGTCTAAATTCATCAGTTCTGAGACCAGCGATCACGTGTACAAATCCCTGTTTCCTCCCCTATCACTTAGTTTGATTGGAGGCTTCTCTGTTGTATCGATGAATGGGACAGAGAGGCCGTGTTGGACTCCAGACTCCTGGGCCACAAAACCCTGACAAGGACCGTGGACCCCTTGATGTCCTTTGCCGGAGTCCATACTGCTCACATGCTCTTCTAGGCTGCTCTGAGCTGCCCTGCCTGTCTCCAGCCTCCTTTCCCAGCTTTCCCTCTGCACACCATGCTGTTTCTGGAACCCACGGGGCCCTTCTGGATTCCCTGCCTCTGCCTGCCGGCCTCCCTGGAACAGGTCTCCCTGAATATTCACAGATGGGACCTCTGTTCTTTCCCCTGACCCATTAAAGAAAAGCCACAGCTGGACAGGAGGTAGAGTGTGAAGACAGATTCTATTCAGGACCTATTGCAGTAGGGGAAAGAGACCTCAGTATAGAGCTGGGCTGAATTCTGAATACAGCATGGACAAGTGGGGATGTGCAGCCCAGAAGCAGGCGGAGGCTCAGCAGGTGGAAAGTTTCTAAGAGGAGATCCCAGGGGCGAGGGGGATTCTGGCTGAACCCACCTTGTAGGAGCCAGACCAGGGTGGCCAGACACCGAGGGGAGAGGATGAGGAACCGATCAGATAGTGACGGTGGGGGATCCTGGCCAAACCAACTTTGCAGGCTTCCTGCTAAAACTGGGCAGTGCAGAGGCACACATGGAGATACAAAGGTGGAGGCCTGGTTGGGATGAGGATCCAGAGCCACCCGCCTGGAGTCTCCGTCAGACCTCACGCACCACCCTGCTGTGTCGGGCCCCAGTTACTGCTTGGCTCATGCTGTGAACCCTGAACCCCGCAAAGACTTGTCTTCTTCGTCATGGAACCCCTTAACACCTGGACCCTCCTGCCCCAGGGGAGGTGGTTGGAAGAGGCTTCCTGAGGCAGTGGAAAAGCCTGGGATGAAGGTGCAGGGCTCTGTTCTTCAACTAAGGGACAAAATAAAACAAATGCAAGTGATTTATCTTGGTAGCCAAGACACAAGTACCACTACTGTGAGTCAGGGCTCCCTCCTCAAAAATTCCTATGAAAATCCTAACCTGCACTATCTCAGAATGTGACCTTATTTGAAGGTGACAGCTGCAGGTGACATGAAAGTCCTTCCAATGGAGTGGGTTCCTGCCTTCACCGGTCATCTGCAAAAGGTGGGCACAGGCTGCTCCCGAGGCTGTGTGGCCAGGGCAGTGCCTCATGGAGCGTCCCATGGCTGCAGCAGCAGCATCTGTGAGCTTGAAAGGGGACGATGAGTGAGACTTTTGTCCACAGTTCTTGGTTGAGCTGCCATGAGCAGATGGGAAAGGCTGAGAAAGAAAGCATTCCTCCCTGGGTGGGGATGCTTGAAATTCCCTTCTAGCCAAGGGAGGCCATAGGCGCCCTGCTCACACCTGCGTGCAGATGCCAGCGCCCGGCTCGCTGGTGACCAGCAAGTGTCCCAGCTGAGCCAGGGGCCCTGTCCCGTGGTTCTGGGTGAGCGGCCACAGGATGCTGATCAAACATCAGTTAGATGGGGGAGTGTGGAAATAGACTTGACAATTTATTTTGCTTAGTAGAAAAGTTTTAAAAATTGTCAGCTAGTTTCACCGTTTTAAAATAAGATTAAAACATGTATTTAAAAAAAAAAAAAAAAAGTAAAAATGTGCAGCTCACCGTGTCCTACTTGTGCCACCCCGGCGGAGAGTGAGCTGGTTCTAGAAAGCTCCATTATTATTTCCATGTTGCTTTTGGTGAACGTATTTAGAACAGAATTTTGACAATGAAATTTTGAGGTGCTCTTTCGGCCATCAAAATAACCAGGTCTTGGCTGGGCACAGCGGCTTGGCCTTGTAATCCCAGTGGTTTGGGAGGCCAAGGCAGGGGGCTGCTTGAGCCCAGGAGTTTGAGACCAGCCTGGGCAACATAGTGAGACCCCATCTCTACAAAAAATATAAAATTAGAAGAGTGTGGTGGCATGTGCTGGTGGTCACAGCTACTTGGGAGGCCGAGGCAGGAGGGTCACTGAGTGCAGGAGTTCAAGGCTGTAGTGGGCTGTGATTGTGCTACTGCGCTCCAGCCTAGAAGACAGAATGACATCTGGACTCTGAAATAAAAGTAAAATTATAAAACCCAAACCAACCCTGTTTTCACTCTGCCAGTTTCATTTCTTGCTGTTCTTTCTGTCCTCTCACCCAGATAACATTTCTAAGGTGTCGCTGTTGAGTTAAGAATTAGATTTATTCTCTGTGTTAAATTCTCTCAGCATTAACGATAGACTCTGTTATGTAAATAAGATAAATTATCAGGGTGAGAAGTTAGATTCTAATCTATGAGTTTACCATGTTTCTTTAAAAAGCTAGTAGGTGCTATCCTAAATCATTAGGCCTGAAGGATTCTGGGGGTTGGCATATTGTTACTGTTTTGGACTTTGCCTTGATCATACCCATTTTACAGATGAGAAAAGTAAGGCTGGGATTGGGGCTCAAATGCATGCTCAAAGTCACATAAGTAGGTGGGAAGGTGACACGATAGACACAGTAAACTCTGAAGGCCTGCTGGGAAGGCATGAGTGATTTGAATGATACTCTTTTTCTTCTTTTTTTTTCCTAGTGATTCCTGAGAGAATCGTCATTTTTGGTAAACAAACCAAGCCCAGAACCTGATAAGTGTGGACCATCCTACGCTGACAGTTCTTTGAAACAAATTTCCTCTTGGCATTTACACTGTGGCTTTAACTTTCAAACCAGAGGTTCCTCTTACCCAGCAAAAAGTGAGTTATACGCTTTCTTAATGTCATAACGTTACCGTGGATGATCCTGAACTTGCCGAGGATAGCAGAGACGGGTGGGCAGAAGAGGAAAGAATCAGATCAGAGACTGTAAAAGTCACGTAAAAAAATAATAATTCTGGCAGAGACGGAATTTGAAGGTACTTGTGCAAATCAGAGCACTAGACTTGCTGCTTTTTGGGAAGGGAATGCCGCTTAATTAGATCAGGGAAGAGTGCCGGCAGCCCGTACATTTAGTGCACAATGCGTGCTTTCCAGACTTGCAGCTTATCTATTTGCGCATCATCATGGAGTCATAGAAGGGCAGAGCTGGAGGACCCAGTGAGGGGCCGGGTCCCATCTCCTTACAGACAGGAAATCCGAGACTCCCATGCACTAACCGCTGCTGGCTGCAGAGCCAGGACCAATGCCCAGAATCTCTGAGCTTTTTATCTTACACCATGAAGTGACAGATGCTAGCAGATGTCATACCTGTATGCTTAACTGTTTAACCACAGCACTGGACATCCGTATTCAGTGAGGTTCTAGAGTTTCCAAAACACGGGTCTCCTCTCCCGTCTCAGCTTCCTAGCATAAAACTAGACACATCCTCGTGCTTTAGAGGTCTATTCATTGGATTTTGTTCCTTTCAGATGGCTTGCCCGAAGATGAGATTGATGTATGTTTGCATTGTGGTTCTGGGGGCTCTTTGTTTGTATGTTAGCATGTACAGTCTGAATCCTTTCAAAGAGCATCCCTTTGTTTACAAGAAAGAGTACAGGAACTTCCTTAAGCTCCCAGATACAGACTGCGGGCAGACACCCCCCTTCCTTGTCCTGCTGGTGACCTCGTCTCACAGACAGTCAGCTGCGCGCATGGCCATCCGGCAGACGTGGGGGAAAGAGAGGACGGTGAACGGAAGGCAGGTGAAGACATTCTTCCTCCTGGGGACCACCAGCAGTGTGGTGGAAACGAAAGAGGTGGACCAGGAGAGCCAGCGGCATGGGGACATTATCCAGAAGGACTTCACAGATGCCTATTACAACTTGACCCTGAAGACCATGATGGGCATGGAATGGGTGCATCACTTTTGTCCTCAGGTGGCGTTTGTGATGAAAACAGACTCAGACATGTTCATCAATGTCTACTATCTGATCGAACTGCTTCTGAAGAAAAACAGAACAACCAGGTTTTTCACTGGCTACTTGAAACTCAACGAGCTTCCCATCAGGAAGCCGTTCAGTAAGTGGTTTGTCAGTAAATCTGAATATCCGTGGGACAGGTACCCGCCATTCTGCTCCGGCACGGGCTACGTGTTTTCTGGCGACGTGGCGAGTCAGGTGTACAATGTCTCCAAGAGTGTCCCATTCATTAAACTGGAAGACGTGTTCGTGGGGCTCTGCCTGGAAAGGCTGAACATCAGGCTAGAGGAGCTCCACTCCCAGCAGACCTTTTTCCCAGAGGGCTTGCGCTTCTCCGTGTGCCACTTCCGGAGAATCGTGGCCTGCCACTTCATCAAGCCCGGGAATCTCCTGGACCACTGGCAGGCCCTAGAGAATTCCCGGGAGGAAGATTGTCCGGCTGTCTGAGGCGAGCCCAGAGACACATCTGGACAAGTTTCAGATAACCTGTGGGGATAGTTTTTGCAAGATTTTGGAAGAAGGAGCGGGACAGAGGGTGCTGTTTTTTAGTGCTGAAATCCACGCCAGAATGTTGGTGTTCATGAAGCCACTGAGTAGTTCCCACTTGGTGTCCCAGGCAGTAATAGACTCTGTCTCTTGGGCACACACTCTACATACTGTCTGACATAGACCTGCATTTCTGCATTTCAGGGGCCAGTATCCTATGACATGATGGGTATTACCATCCGAATTTTACAGGTAAGGAAACAGCTGCTGAGAGGTACAGAAACTTGTCCCAAAGCTCACAGC
This sequence comes from Cebus imitator, assembly GCF_001604975.1. Taxonomy (NCBI): domain Eukaryota; kingdom Metazoa; phylum Chordata; class Mammalia; order Primates; family Cebidae; genus Cebus; species Cebus imitator. Next base: position 9,579,229 of record NW_016107356.1, read on the forward strand.
CAGCAAACATAAGAGCAAGAATGAAAATCGAGCACTGTTAGAATCTGACTTGGACCACTCCCACATGTTGCCTCCCTCGGGAGGGGACAGTGATGATGAGACCTCTAAGCCAGCGTCCTTCTGTCCCTGTCCAGAGTCCACTGCACCTCAGCTCCCAATCCTTGTGCTTTTTAGAGCTAAGCCTGGGATGACGAGACCCCTCCCAGCTCCCTGATTCATGGCACTGGATGTAGCTGGGCACCAAGTCTGTGTTATGGACTCAGTACTCAACGCAACCCAAATTTCATCCCAGGAAATGTCCCCACAGTGGATGCAGCTCACATACTGAGGAAAACGCCAAGCTCTGGGCAGTACAGCGTTCCTGAAAATGTATAAATTAGGCTCAAAACCACTGCAGTCTGGCCTACTGTACAGACTGCCCACACTGCTGACCTTCTTAGCGAGCGAGATGTTTCTTCTGAGCCATCTGCTGCACTCTGGTTTCTTCACCCCAGCTGTCCCTTGATTTCAATCAATAGGGACCAGCTGTGGCCCCAGGAACACTGTACGGCTCTCAGTTCAAACGGAAGGGCAGTTGGACTCAGACATGGTTCATGCGGGACTCTGGGAGCCTTCTGGGAATTCAGCTGGATTTACGTCAAGATGCTCTCAAGGACCCTTCGGACACAAAGCCCCAAAGAGGGCCCTGGTGAAGCGGGGTCGTTCTGTGTCTGCTTCCCAGGCCTGACCCAAGCTCATCTTCACTGAGTTTCTCATTTGGCCAAGGAACAACTGAACTTTGCGGTTTGTTGTTTCGCCTGCAGTTTACTCTGCTGCCTCCCGCCCAGAGGTTCACGCGAGCCTGTCCTGCAGGGTTGTGTGAAACCAAGGCACTTCTTTGCAAGAGGTTTTGCCCATTCAGCCACAGTCACGTGACATGCAAAGCAATCTTGCTGCTCATTATAGAAATGATTGTTTTATTTTTTTATTTTTTACTTTACCAGATATTACTGTGTATTCAGAGAAGAGGCCTCACATGGCTGTGTCACATATAAATGTTGGACTAAACTCTTACTTGAACTCAGGAAAAGTTACTTGCTGCAAAGTAGTTTTGACCACATTCACTGCAAAAGTAGGTCTGACGTCCTATTTTGCATACCATTTCTTGTGTCTGGATTAAGCTGCTTCTTTGCAGATGTGTTTCCTCATCCTGGCTGCTCTGAACACACTGGGTCATGTTCAGAAAAGCCTCCTTCTCAGGTGGAAAAAATCAGGGACTGAGCTTGTCTTTCAAAGCCCAGATTCAAGAGCCATGGCCCTCGGTTCCAAAGGATGGGCTGCCTCTCATTCTGAAGATGACTGTACTTTAAGGGGGAAGAAGTCTGTTTGGCAGTAGGGTTGGGTCTGGGTTTCGTGGTCTTCCTTGTTAGGCTTGTGTCTGTGTGGCCACTGGTCTCAGTGGGTGAGGCTGGTCCACCTCTGTGTGGCTGGCTCTGGGTCTGGCCTTCACCGCGTCAGCCCACGGCTCCCAGCTCCAGGGACAAGTGAGGACAGGCGTGGGTCCTCCCTACTGCTTCTGCTGTTCTTAAAGGATTTTCTTTGAAACCCATTGTTTTTCCCATTGTTTTTCATCCTCCCCCTCCCCTCCCCTCCCCTCCCCTCCCGTTTTCTGAGACAGGGTCTCACCCTGTCACCCAGGCTGGAGGATAGTGGCCTGATCTTGCTGCAGCATTAAACTTCTGGCCTCAAACGAGCCTCCTGCCTCAGCCTGTGTATAGTTGGGGTTACAGATGTGTATTTCTTTATACAACAAATAGTTCTTTTTCTTTAGGAAAACATTATTTCATGACTCTAGAACTTGAAGGAAACTTAGAGCTCATTTGGTCCTGCCACCTGTTTTATGTGGGATGCAGACGAGGCCCAGAGAGACCTACCAGCTTGCCCAGGACTTCCCAGCTAGTTGGTTGCAGAAGGCAGGTTCCAGCCCAACGAGGGTTTCATGGTGCTGTCTTGTCTGGATGTGAGAGTGAGAAACGATGTGAAAGCATGAGTGAGGAGGAAGAACCTTCCCTTAGGTTGGGTCCCCTGACCTGTCCTGTCCTGGCCAACCCTATCTTGAGGTCATTCAAGGTTCCAGGTGGCAGCCCCAAAAACGTCTGGCTTCAGAAAATGAACTCTTCAGTCCAGCCCACTTTCTCCATCTCCCTGTCTAAAGCCCTTGCAAAACAAGCCCGGGGCTCAACATTCATGCTGTGTGTGTGTGTGTGTGTGTGTGTGTGTGTGTGTGTGAAAGGTAGATGGAGAAAGACAGACCCAAGTGTGTGTCTGTGTGACNCAAGTGTGTGTGTGACAGAGAGAGAGAGAGAGAGAGAGAGAGAGACAGATCTGAGTGTGTGTGTGTGTGTGTGTGTGTGTGTGTGTGTGTATAAGGTAGATGGAGACAGATCCAAGTGTGTGTGTGTGTGTGTGTGTGTGACAGAGACAGATCTGTGTGTGTGCCTGTGTGTGTGTGTATATAAGGTAGACGGAGACAGATCCAAGTGTGTGTGTGTGTGTGTGTGTGTGTGTGAGAGAGAGAGAGAGAGAGAGAGAGAGAGACAGACAGACAGATCCGAGGTTCTAATTAGAGATACCATGCTCAGTGGAAGCTGGTTCTGATCAATGTCAACTGCCCCACACATGTCCCTGAAGGGCAAAGAGTGAGGGTCAGTTTAATTACTTGGTATGCAAAACAGCAGGCAGCCCCACTGCCTCAGCTGTTGGGATGGCAGGGTGGAGTTGAGGGCCTCATTTGTTCTCACTTTTGCACCATCAGTCACACATTTGTTATATGACAGCCATGTGCCCTGCATCCCTGTTCAGTAAGGTGGAAGCCAGCTGCAGGCGTGGTCCACAGTCACATCCTTCAGAGACGTTCCAGTCATCTCTGAAGGATGTGACTCCAACTTTCAGGTGGAACACTTAGAGTGAAATAAAGTGAAAACAGATCAACCAGCCTATTGAGTATCGATGCATTTTTTACAAGCAAGAACTGGGGAGGCAATATTATTTAGAATCTTTGATACACAGTTCCCAAAGAAAAAAATCCAGGCTTTGGGCCCTCCATGCCAAGAGCCTATTGCTCTGTGATAGAGTAAATAATTAACAAGCCTGATTTAATATAACAGCTGCCATGCACCCTCCTCATTTTAAAAATAGATGAGACAGTGTTTACATTTTCTCCATGTTCCCCATTTGGAAGTGTCTTAGTTTGCTTTGTGTTGCTGTAACAGAATACTACAGACTGGGCAATTTACAGACAACAGAAATTAATCTGGCTCGTGGTTCTAGAGGCTAGGAAGTCCAAGAGCATGGCACTGGCCTCTTGTGAGGGCCTTTGTGTTGTGTCATGGTGGGCAGGAGGGCAAAAGAGCGAAACTTGCTTTGATGAAATCACTCTAGCAATGACTGACGCTCCCCTGATAATAACATTAAATCATTCATGACAGCAGAACCCTCCTGACCAGTCACCTCTTAAAAGGTCCCACCTCTCAACACTGTTGCACTGGGATTAAGTTTCTTTTTACACATGCACTGTGGGGGACACATTCAAACTGTAGCAGCAAGTATTTGCTTTCCCATAACATTTTTATAAAGAATTCATTTTCAGCGTTTGTTACATCAGAATGGACATTATAGCAATTTCCATGGCTGTGTCTCTCCTGGCAGATTTTAAAGTTCCTCCAGCCTCACTCCTCCCTCTGTTTGGGTCTGTGGCATGGTGCCTGCTGGAGAGTAGATACTTGATAATTATCTATAGGATCCTAAGGGGATCTCCCAAAGGTAGTATTCAGGCACCCACAAGGCAGCTCTCATCACAAGAAAGAATGGTGGCCTGGGGGTGAGCTGTAAGGTTCCTTCAAACACCAGTTCCTGAAGCCTCTTTTATTCATTATTGTTGGGACTTGTTTTTATGTCTGTTTCATTCTACATGACCCCAAATCTCTATATGAACACTAGGAAGCTTTATTATGGGCTGAGGTATATCTGAAGTAAGCTCTCAGCTGTGTCTCTGGGATATGAAAGCTGCTTGCATTCTCTGTTGGGAATGTAGAGAGAAGGATTTGCAGCGTGTGGCCCCGGGAATGCAGAGGCAAGGCATGAGTTTCTGTTTGTTTTCCTGCTGTTGAAATATGATGCTAGGAATGGAGCTTTTGTTCTCAGATTGGCCTTGAAACTGAAGGGAACCTGTCCACGCTCCGCCCAGGAGAAAGAGCCACGCCCAAAGGAGGGAGCTGGAGTGCATCCTGGCACCTGCCACTCGGAAGACTGACAAACAAAAAAATTAGTGTTTAATTAATTTAAAAAACGATCTTCCTACTTATCAGACACAATCACTTTTCAATACAAGCAGAAGAATGAACTCCATAGCGAAATGTAACGTTTTGTGTCACGCTGTTTGCATCATCTCTTCTACCTCCATTCACTGGTCGAAGAACTGCAGAGTTGAGTTGGCCAGTGTGGCGTGGACCAGCCAGGCTCAGACCCTCCGCCAGCAAAGCCAGCGTTAGGCCTGTTGGTTCAGGGGTCCTGTCCTTTAGTCCCTGAAGAGGTAAGCCAAAGGCACAGTGATACTCTCAGTTCAATTCTGCTCCAGAAAATATCAGATGGGAAATAGGTGACTTGTTTCACCTGCTCAGATAAGACATCAGTAAAATCTACCAAGACGAAATTACTTAATGCTACTGGAGGAGACTTTGTGGTCGAATTTTGCTTTTTCTAAAAGACGTGAAATTAAATTTACATGTCACTGGATGATATTTGGAAGTGTCATTTCCTTGTATGTTAGGGGGCTGTGCTGAACTCTTATGCCATCGTATTTCGGAAATGGGTATGTGTACTTATTATCAGTTAACAATGATATTTATTTTTAATAAAAATTAAATTATGAAAATAATGCACTTCACTGGGTGAGTCCTGGGTTGTACACTGATGTGATCATTCACTCTTCCTGAAGGTCTGGCAAGGTGTGGTCTAAACTAGAGAGTCTTTTGTTTTTACATTGATGTTTTCTATATTTATTTTGTATCTGGAAAAATATTTTTTTAAATTTATTTTGATTTTATATGTGTAGAAAAATATGTTGAACAATGTTGGCATGCTTATGTTTTTAAAAGATGGGTACTTCTTGATCCCCTTGGATTGTGGGAGCAAAGCAGTGGGACCCTACACTTCAGAGTCTTGTGGGGTGGGGCAGTGTCCACTGAGGTGTCTCGTCGGGAAGGAGAAGTCCAGGGTGGATTATAGGGCAGGCATCCTTTGGAGTTTTTCTTCTCTCAGGTCTGTTTTAACTAAAGGCTACCATTTAAGTTTAAGAAATCAAGACTTGTGAATTGACATGATGATACTTCCAGAGTCTTTGATGATAACTTGTCTTTGTGGTACAAATTGGCTCCTGGATCTTTCAACGTGTCATTTAAATGGAAATAAATGTCTGAAGCAGATGTGTATTTCTGACTTCATCATGCATGTGTCACGGTTCCTGCAGTACTGCGGGCCTGGAAATCTCTGCTCACCATGGCTCCTGGCAGCTGCGTCCAGGGCCTGCTCAGAAATGAATCCGGAGTCGGAGGTGGCAGGGGAGGGAGGGGTGCAGCGCTGTGTGTGGGGAACTGGTGGATCCTGGAGATGGGTGGGGGGTGGTGCTGCTGGTGTGCCTTCAGAGAATGAGGGTCCCTTCAGCTCCCTCCCCATCAACTGGCCTTGCCCGCCACTGTGGCAAGGTAGGGACTGTCCCTGGTCCCTGGGAGGCTGGTTCCTTCTCGCCGACTGTTCCTTCCTCCGGGTCTCCATGCCCACCATCATCTCTTCCCCTATGGCCACTCCTCCCTTCTAGAAACTTCCACAGCACACAAGCCTGCTCTCACTGCCCACTCACAGATGACTCGCTGGACTTCCCTCTTTTCTAGTAGTGCCTCTCTCTCTCTTTTTTCCCCTTAAGGCTAAAGCTCCTCCCAAGAGTGGCCTCCCCTCTGCTGCTCCCTTTTCCTCTCCCCCACCATGGCCCTGAAATAGCTCTGGGGGCCGCACCAGCACTTGTGTGGGGTCAGCACCATGTTACCCTGGGCGCTTGCCTGGCTAGGCATTGGCAGCACCTGGCACTGGAGCCTGGCTTGTTCCTTCCCACACCCTCCTGGCTCCACAGCATCTCAACTTGCGGCCTTTCCTCCCCTCCCAGCAGCTCCCTGTGCCCTTTTTGGCTCATTCCACCTCCTCTTCCCGCCCTCCCACGGTGGAGGCCCCAGCTGAGACCCGAGGCCTCCTCCCCGCCGCCAGCACCGCCTCCCAGTCGGAGCACCTGCCTCTTCACATTCTTTTTGTTTTAGGATTATGGAAACAACATCACAGGCTGGGAGGCTTCACCATTTAGCTGAAAAGAGACGCAACAGGAATTTATTTTCCCACAGTCCTGGAGGCCAGATGTCCAAGATCAAGGTGTCGGCAGGACTGGCTCTTCCTGACACCTCTCCCCTTAGGGTGTGGACAGCTCCTTCCTCCTGTCTCTGCACTTGGCCTTGCCTTTGTATGTGTCTTTCTTCGTTTCCTTTTATATTTTATAAGGACATCAGCCACACTGGACCTGGGCCCACTTGATTGACATCATTTTTACTTTATAGGGACCCTGTCTCAGGCTACTGGATGTTGGAACATCAGCAGATGAATTTTTTTGACAGGGGTCACAATTCAACCTGTAACATGGGTTTCAGTTCCATCCCTATGTTGATGGTTCCTAAGCATGGGTCACAACTTCTGACCTTTCACTGAACCCCAAACCCAGATATTGCACTTCTGTTCAGCAGCATAATTTTGATGTAAAATGGACAAAGCTGAACTCTTATGTTTCCCTGTCAGACCGGCCTTTCTGCCACGTCAATTATTTCTGCTGCCAACGCCTCGTGCTCAGGAGTCCTCTGTGGCCCTGTCTTTCCTCCGGGTCCTGCAGCAGCAGGTCCCGAGCCTCCTCCTTGGATAAGAGCCTAAATTGGGCCACTTCCACTGCCCCAGCCCCCTCCAGGCCGCCATCATCCCTCGCCTGCACTTCCGCGGGGGTCTCCCTGTGCGTTCTCTGGCTCGTGTGTGGACCGATCTGCACAGAGTGGTCTCTGAAATGCTTGAATCAGATCATGGACCACTGCTGCTCGTGCTTCTAAAAGTTTTTGTTTACCTTCAATGTGACTGTGAGGTCCCTACCATAACTTCCAAGACCCTCCTGACTCTGGCCCCTGAACGCTCCTGCGACTCCCCACCGCACCTGCATTTCACCCCTGAGCCAGCATACCATGGCCTTCGCACCTTCCTCCTTACCCCAGCCCCTCTGGCCTGGGCACTGTCACCTGCTTCCCCAGGACCTCCCCATGGGTGCCTCTCATGCCATAACAGGGCACCACAGACAGGCAACGTCAGCCACAGACCTCTGTTTTCTCACGGTTCTGGAGGCTGGAGTCCACGATCAAGCCGCCGCAGGGCTGGTTCCGCCTGAGGCCTCTCTCCTGGGCCTGCAGATGGCATCATTTCCCTATGCCCTAGCAGGGCATCCATTTTGTGTCTGTCCTCATCTCCTCTCCTTACAAGGACACCTGTCTGATAGGGTCAGGGCCCACCCTGATGACCTCATTTTACCTTGATTACTTCTTTTTTTGAGACGGAGTCTTGCACTGTTGCTTGGGCTGGAGTACAGTGGCGCGATCTCGGCTCACTGCAACCTCTGCCTCCCCGGGTTCAAGTGATTCTTCTGCCTCAGCCTCTGGAGTAGCTGGGATTATAGGCACCCACCACCGTGCCCAGTTAATTGTTTGTATTTTTAGTAGAGTCAGGGTTTCACTATGTTGGCCAGGCTTGTCTCAAACTCCTGACCTCATGATCCACCTGCCTCGGCCTCCCAAAGTGCTGGGATTACAGGCATGAGCCACTGTGCCTGGCCAATTACTTCTTTAAATGCCCTATGTTCAAATTCAGTCACATGCTGAGGTACTGGGGTCAGGGCTTCAACATATGGGGGGACGCAGTTCCCCTCAACAAGCCCCCTCCTCTGTGAGTGCTTCTTGCGCCCTCCCCTTGTTCCTTCAGTGTGCTCTGTTTTCTTCATGGCATTCATCCCTGCCCATGTTTTACTGGGCACTTACGCATCTCCTGTCTCTCCCCATAAACTGTAAGCCCCATGAGTGCAAACAGCGCCTTCCTGCCCAAGCTCCATGGCATTTACACGGCGTTCACAGCAGTCGCTCCCACCCAGCAATCCGCTTTTTTGAACAAATGAGGAGCCTGTGGTTTGAAGGAGTTGAGCTAGAGAATGTTTGACTTTAGGAACTGAAGAGTGGGCCTGTGACGGCACTGACCAGGTCTACCTGGCTGGGGGGCTGCTGAGTGGGGCCCAGCCAGTAGGATGTAAGGAAAGAGAGCAGCAGTGCCTGCCTCCCACCATGCTGTGTCTTGGAAGAATGAATGTGGGCACATATTTCATGCTATTTGAATAGCTTCTAGAATTATCCCCCACTTCACAACAGACACGAGTGGCCTGCATTCGATTGTTTAAAAAGTCAAAGGAGAGGCTGGGTGTGGTGGCTCATGCCTGTAATCCCAGCACTTTGGGAGGCTGAGGCGGGGGGAATCACAAGGTCAGGAGTTCGAGACCAGGCTGATCAACATAGTGAAACTCCATCTCTACTAAAAATAAAAGAAGTAGCCAGGCATGGTGGTGCACGCCTGTAATCCCAGCCACTCAGGAGGCTGAGGCAGGAGCTTCACTTGAACCCAGGAGGCAGAGGTTGTGGTGAACTGAGATTGCACCACTATACTCCAGCCTATGCAACAGAGTGAGACTCCATCTCAGAATAAATTAAAGAAAGAAAGAAAGACAAAGGAGAAATAAACCGTGACATTAACCATTCCTTTTACATGGCCTGATGATTTCTCTAGCCACACAGAGCGATGATTGAACAAAGAAATGCCCTGTCATTGCCACGTGGTCCTTATTCAATTGTGCTATCCCGTGAAGCAGAACCATCAGGTAGGTAGAGGAAGGAATTGCTTCTGCAGAAAACCACCAAAACAACACATTGAAGACTGTCTTTAGGATTGTAGGTAATTGCAGTTTGCACGTTCAGACTTACGGCCAGTGCCTCTGAACCACGACAAAACGTTCTTTTCATCCGGCATCCGTGGCCAGGAACATTGTCTCGGGCAGGCCTCTCCCAGCTCTCGATGACAGATGTGTCTGTTTATTCTCTGGTTGTTTGAACAGTGCTGCGGCCTGCAGGCTTTTTCGGGGCACCGTCCTTTGTCAGTGCAGATGGAGACTGGAGCTCAACAAATTAGATTCCCTTCAGTGATGAGAACCTGGCTGCACCTCAGTGAAGAGAGTATTTCTATCAGTGCTTTTAGCAGTGATGCTTTGCGTAACGCCTGCCCATCTCAGGTAAGAAGCAAGAGCGTCGGATAGGGGAGAGACTCTGGAGCGCCTCTGACCCAACCTCCCTATTGTACAGAGGACAAAAGGCACTTGCAGCTGCCTTTTCCACAGGAGACAGCATTGGAAACATGGCCTTCCTACCCATGTCTCTGTAATTTTTGCTGTTTCTGGATATTGAATGCCACAATAAATCATAGCAAGTAAGATGTTATGTTGAAACACAAAACCTTGACTGGGTGTGGTGGCTCACGCCTGTAATCCCAGTACTTGGGAGGCCAGGGTGGTTGGATCATCTGAAGTAAGGATCTCGAGACCAGCCTGGCTGACATGGTGAAACCCTGTCTCTACTAAAAATACGAAAATGAGCTGGGTGTGGTGGTGCGTGCCTGTGATCTCAGCTACTCCGAAGGCTGAGGCAGGAGAATGCTTGGACCCAGGAGGTGGAGGTTGCAGTGAGCTGAGATCGTGCCACTGCACTCCAGCCTGGGCCACAGAGCAAGACTCCATCTCAAGAAAACAAACAATTAAAAAAGCCCTTTCTGTGTTATTTGCTGATCCTGCCGTATGTCAGAAGAGACCATAGGTAAGACTGTATATAAAAGAAGAGAAAACCTTTCCATCTAGAGGCTCAGAAAATTTACATTTTTGCCCAAGTCACACAGCTAGAAATTGACCCTAGAGTTTTACTTTACTGCATTAAAGCCTAGAATTCAAAAATAGACCCAAGGGTGTACATCTTAAAGGAAGCATGCTGTAATGCTATGCTCAGACTTCTAGGCGTGTACTGACTGGCACTTGCTCAGCATTCATCAACACATTTTGGCTGGATGCTTATGCACCAGAGTTCCTGCTGTCATGAACTTATTTTCTGTTTAAGAAAGTGGTTTGTAAACAGGCCTTTACAATGCCACGTGATATTGATGGATGCAAGGGCGTGTGCAAAGAGAGGGCACTGATGATGTTCTTTTTTCTTTCTTTCTTTCTTTCTTTTTTTGAGACATTCTTCCTCTGTCCCTCAGGCTGGAATGCAGTGGTGTGATCTTGGCTCATTGCAACCTCAACCTCCCAGGTGCAAGCAATTCTCCTGCCTCAGCCTCCCAAGTAGGTGGGATTACAGGCGCCCATTACCACGCCTGGCTAACTTTTGTATTTTTGAGTAGAGACGGGATTTCACCATGTTGGCCAGACTGGTCTCGAACTCCTGACCTCAGGTGACACGCCTGCCTCAGCCTCCCAAAGTGCTGGGATTACAGGCATAAGTCACCACCACTGGGCCTCTGATAGTGTTCTTTAGAGTTGAGGAGAGCTTCCCAGAAAAAGTGAAGTCTAACCTGAAACCTAAGTAAGGCCTAGTCACATGGGAGGAGAAGGGGGCTCCAGGGAGAGAGGCCAGCATGTGGAAAGAAGCAAGGGGATGGGGAGCTGAAGCAGGGGGCTGGGGAAGGAAATGAGGTTCAACACAGCAGGAGCACTGAGTCCAAGGCCGTGGGATGCAGAGATGAGACTTGTTGTGGACTGAATGTGCCCCTCTCAGATTCATATGTTGAAGCCCTGATCCCCAGTGTGATGGTATTGGGAGGTGGGGCCTTTGGGAGGTAATTCAGTCATGGGGTGAAGCCCTCATAAGTGCAGTAAGTGCCTTTATAAGAAGAAACACACGGGAGATGACCTCTCTCTGTGCCATATGAAGACAGGGCAAGAAGGCCAAGAAGGTGACTGTGTGCAAACCAGGACGGGTGTGTACCACAGCATGCTACAGGGAATACTAAGGACACAGGGCAAAAACTCTGGTGACAGAAATCCAGGCTGCAACCTGAACACTGGTTTTAGTCTTAGCCCTGGACCTTGAACTTTAAGCAAGAGACTTAATCTCTCTGAGACTGTGTCTCTACAAAATTTATTTTTCATCACCAAAATAAAGATAACTATCCTTTCCTTACCTTCCACCCAGAGCCACTGTTGTTCCTTAAGATCACCTGTACATAAAATAGAAAAGCGTCCCTCTCTTCTGGCTCTTGAGCTGAGTGTCCTTGGGAAGAGGACCTCCTGCATGAGTTCAGCGATGGCTGCATGAGTTAGCTAATGCTGTGTAATGACTTACCGCCCCAGCAGCTTAGACCAACATTTATCATTGCAGAATTTCTTTGAGACTCTAGGCACGGGTACTTGTGTGTCTCTGGGACAGGGTTTTTCATAAGGCTTCAAAGTGTTGGCTGGTATCTCGTCTGAAGGTTTGACTGGGGGTGGGTCATCTTCCCAGTGTTGGCAGGACTTAGTTCTGTATTAGTTGGGACTCTACCAGAGAGAGACAGAACCATCATCCATATCTGTATCTACCTCTGGGTTTTTATTGCAAGGAATTGGCTTGTGCAATTACAGTGGTTGGCTTGACAAGTCTGAAACTCACAGGGCAGGCCATTAGGAAGGGCAGGCTGTAATCCTTTTGATGCTGTAGTCCACAGGTAGAATTTCTGATTTCTCAAAGGAGCTGCAATTCTGTTTTTTAAGAACTTCTGGTTGATTGGCTCAGGCCCACCCACATTATCCAGGATAACCTCTCTTGTATAAAGTCAACTGACTGTAGATGTTAACCATATCTACAAAATAGCTTCACAGCAACACTGAGGCTAGGGTCATATCAAATCATGGGGACTGTGGCCTGACCGTGAGGACACACAGCCTGATCATTACAAGTTCCTTGTTGGTGGGGGTCAGGGTGTGAGACTGAGGCTCTCTGTTCCTCACTGGCTGTCAACAGAGACCGTCCTCAGCTCCCTACCAGGTAGCTCCCCACACTTAGCTCCTAACACGACAAGGCCCATGCCACAGTCTTCTGTAGCTGGACCATGTAAGATGCAATGACATCATATTTTTCTTGTTGTATTCTACTTGTTAGAAGTAAATCTCTTGGTCCCACCCCTACTCGGGGCAGAGGATTGCTTCAGGGCCATGAGTGGAAGTCTGCAAACACAGTGGCCCTACTGTCATTGCTGGGGAGAGTATCTGAGATGATGTGTGTGAAATAATTATGTGAGCCTGTATGTAAATATTAGCTAGAATCACAGGAAATCGTTTTGTTTATTTTTCACCTACAAAAATGGCTCACCTAATGTAAATGATTATAGTAAAACAGGAGACTGAGAGGGCATAAAATGACTTTATGATTTTGGGGGGGAAAGGACATGAATGAAATTTTGGCTAAATGGTAATTAAAACAGAATCTGGGGGTAAACGGGAGAGAGAAAGAGAGAGAGAGAGAGAGAGAGAGAAGGAGGTGGTTCCGATTGTACTAGGTTTACACTGGGCTTATTTTTCTTTCAATCTATTGTCTGTCTATCATCTATCTATCATCATCATCATCTGTCTGTCATCTATCTATCTATCTAATCTATCTTGTCATCCATCATCCATGTATCGATATTATGTATTTTGTGCTGGTCAGATGCTAGGCTTTATCTGAGCATACAGCCATACCATGTAACAATGTTTTGATCAAGATGAACTGCCTGTGTGATGGTGGTTCCATAAGATTATAATGTAGCTGAAAAATTCCCATGGTCTAGTGATGTCATAGCCATTGTGCCATTGTAGCTCAATGCATTTGTGGTGATGCTGATGTAACCTTCAGGGCTGCTGGTTGTATAAAAGTCTAGTACACACAATTATGTGCAATATAGAATAGTTGATAATGATAATAAACAACTGTTAGTGGTTTATATATCAACTGTACTATACTGTTTATCTCTCAGAGTGTACTCTTTTACTTACATTAAGAAAGGTAACCATAAAATAGCCTCAGGTAGGTCCTTCAGCTTTTTATCTCTCAGAGTGTACTCTTTTACTTATATTAAGAAAGGTAACTATAAAATAGCCTCAGGCAGGTCCTTCAGGAGGTTTCCAGAAGCAGGCATTGTCGTCATAGAAGATGACAGCTCCATGCATGTTATTGCCTCTGAAGACCTTCCAGTGGGACAAGATGTCCAGGTGAATGACAGTGATATGGATGAATCTGACCCTGTGTAGGCCTAGGCTAATGTGTATGTTCATGTCTTAGTTTTTAGCGAAAGAATTTAAAAACTAAAAAAGTAAAATTAAAAATATGAAAAGCTTACAGAACAAAGATATAAAGAAAATATATTTTTGCATTTTTGTATTTGTGTTTATGTTTTAAGCTAAGTGTTACTACAAATGAATTAAAAAGTTAAAAACATTAGAAAGCTTATGAAGTAAAAAGGTTACAGCAAGCTGAGGTTAATTTATTATTGAAGAAAGAAAAATATTTTTTATAAACTTAGGCTAAGCGTAAGTACACTCTATGATGTTCTCACAACGAAATTGCATAAGAGCACATTTCTTAGAGCATGTCCCAGTGGTTATGCAACATGACTGTATTTAAAATGCAGCACAATAACAGTGCTTTAGAAATGTTTTGTCTGTACCTTGAGAAACGCATTTGTTCTAAATTTGTAGCACACTTGCCTGTGAGATAACAGTAGTAATTGTGTAAGTCAAAAATGAATACGCATAGATGGTGCAAAGGAATGACTTGGATAGAAGAGTTAGAATCTAAACCTCACTGAGAACATCTTGTCTTGAAAATTTGACTTTGTAACAATATGAATATTTTTACGATTATACACCAAAATAAAAAAGTAATTTCCAAAGTTTATTGAAAAAAGCAAAATAAAACAAATGAACCTCACTATGTATTGGCTTTGTAGAATAGTAACACACTGTTTCACAGCATGTAAAGTGACTTTAAAACACAGTACCTTTCCTATCTTTAGGAAGATAAACCCTAAAAACAAAAAGAATGGCAAAAAAATATTTACAACTCCTTTCAGGGATCTTATCTGGTGTGGCAGAGTTGCTGTGATCTTTCCTAGACTATTGATCTGTAATGTGAAATGAAGCAAGTGAGTACTTGTGCTGAGAATGAGAATGTTCAGTGTTGCTGAGGAGATGCGAATGTAAGACCTATGACGTTAAATAAACACTTTGTTGCTCTGAATTTTTGATTTGGCAATATCAGGCTCCACTCACGATGTAATTTCTTTCTGTCGTAGAAATATTTCCTTATTTTTATCTAGGCTACAGGCTAGAGACAATGAATAATCCTTCAGCAACGAAGACTCACTGTCCGTATTGTGATCGCTAAAGAAAAAAAAAAACAAAAAAAACTAAAACCCAAAAAACAAAAACAAACACACAAAAAAACACAAAAACCAGAACACACAACCTAGAGATCCTTGAAGAAATGGCTGATTTCAGATTTGAGGTAGCAATTGGAGAAGATGAGCCTGAAATATGTTATCCTACCTGAAAGCAGGCAAGCCAACAAATACTATGGGATCATGTCACAAAGACTCAGGAGCCTGTAGTCTATATAACAAGCCTGTAGTCTTATTATAATAAGTGGTAATAAGAATAATCCTGCCAGGTGCAGTGGCTCATGCCTGTAATCCCAAAGCTTTGGGAAGCCAAGACAGGAGGATCACTTGAGCCCAGGAGTTCAAGACCAGCCTGGGCAACGTAATGAGACCCCAGTTCTATAAAAAAAAAAAAAAACAAACTTAGCCTGGCATGGTAGCACGCACCTGTGGTCCCTGCTACTTGAAAGACTGAGGCAGGAGGCTCACTTGAGCCTAAGAGTTCAAGGCTGCAGTTAGGCATGATTATACCACTGCACTGCATGCTGGGCAGCAGAGCAAGACCCTGTCTCAAAAACAAACAAACAATAGTCACTGCATTGAAATCCATTAGTTGTTTAATGTTACTAAAACACACACACACGCACACCAGTCATATTTAGAAAATATCAGGGGACCAATTCACTATTTTTAAAAGTATAAACAAAAAGAAAGGGTACAACATTTATCCTGATTTTCCTTTATAAAATATACTGTTCATCAGGGATTGGAGAACCAGAGCTTGAGAGTCATATTGGCCCTGCTGCTCTGTTTTTGTGAATAAAGTTTTACTGGAACACAGTGGGTTTGTCTGTGGCCTCTCTCACACTATGGCAGTAGTTGCCATAAAGACCATATGACCCACAGAGCCAAACATATTTACTATTGGGCCCCATTGTAGATTGAACCCTGCCTTAGGGTATTTTATATATTTGACCAGGGGAGTTATCTTTTTTAAAAAAATAATTTTTATTTTTAATTTTTACTGGTTCATAATTGGTATATATATTTATGGGGCACATGAGATAGTTTGATATAAAGGGAGCTATCTTTTAATAGCTATATTGAAGATAAATAAAGAAGGAGTGATAGAATATCACCATCTTCCAACTCTTAATACAAATAGGGGAACAAATTAATAATTATAAATGGTTGCTAATATTGAAAAGAGACAACCAGATACTAAGGGCTTTCTGATAGAATTGCATGATACCACCTGTAGCAGTCTGTTTTCACACTGCTAATAAAGACATACCTGAAACCGGGCAATTTACAAAAGAAAGAGATTTAATTGGGCTTACAGTTCCACGTGGCTGAGGAAGCCTCACAGGCATGGTGGAAGGCAAGGAGGAGCAAGTCACATCTTACATAGATGGCAGTAGGCAAAGAGAGAGCTTGTTCTGGGGAACTCCCTCTTATATAACCATCAAATCTCATGAGGCTTATTCACTATCATAACAGCACGGGAAAGACCTGCCCCCATGATTCAATGACCTCCCACCAGATCCCTCCCACAACACATGGGAATTCAAGATGAGATTTGGGTGGGGACACAGCCAAACCGTATCACCACTTATGAAGTATTCTTGCAAAAAAAAAAAAGAGAAGTCAAACTGCAGTCAGGTCAGACTTCCATATCTAGCTATCAATCTACAGGAAATGCAGGGGACAGAAGAATCTCTTGACTAACAACACAGGCAATCAGCAAAGTCCTAGAAGGTGGGAAACTACAGGACAAAAACTCAGTTTCTTCCACAAATATTTTGTAACGAAAAGAGAATGCAGTGGTGGGATGTGGGGGGGCTCTTGTGGATTAAGAGAGAAAGAAAATGACATTGTGAGCAATTGCAATTTATGGCTGTTTCTTATCTTTTGATTACAACACAAATACTCTGATAAAACATAAGTGGAGAAATTAAACACATTCTAGATATTTGATAATATCATGGAATTATTGTTAAATTTCAGCTGTGATAGTTGTTTTATGGTTGTGTTTGAAAGAGTTCTTGTCTTTTACAGATGCATACTGGAATATTTATGAACAATAAAATGTCTGGTATTTGCTTCCAAATAATGCGACATAATTGGAAGGAAATGTGTGGGTGTGTCAATGAAGCAAGATAAGTTGATAATACTGAAGATGGCTAATAGTTATGTGTAGGCTTGTCCTACTATTTTCTCTACATTTATGTATGTACTAGTTTTCTGTGGGTGTTATAAGAAATAACCACAAACTTCGTTGCTTAAAGCAAGGTTAAATTTATCCTACAATTCTGTAGATCAGATGTCCAACGTGAGTCTCATGGGGCTAAAATCATGGCGTCAGTGGGTGTCTTAGTCTGTTCTGTGCTGCTATGACAATACCTGAGGCTGGGTAATGTATAATGAACAAAAACTTATTTCTAATAGTTTTAGAGACTGTGAAGTCCAAGGTCAAGGGGCTGGCATCTGGTGAGGATCTTCTTGCTGTGTCATCCCATAACAGAAGTTGGAAGAGCAAGAAAGGGTGACAGAGAGCAAGAGATCAAACTCAAAGTCTCAAGCCCTTTTATAATCAACATTAATCCATTCATGAGGGTGGAGTCCTCTTTACCTAAGCACTTAAGGCCCACCTCTTAACACTGTTGCATTGGGGATTAAGTTTCCAGCACATGCCTTTTGGGGGACATAGTCTAGCCATAGCAGTGGGCAGCGCTGCATTCCTTTCTGGAAGCTCTGAGGAGAATGTTTTCCTGCCTTTTCCAGCTTTTAGAGGCTGCATATTCCTAAACTTGTGACCCCCTTCCTTGACCTTCAAAGCCTCAAGGGCAGGTTGAGTCCTGTTCGTGCTACCATCTCTTTGGGTTCTCACCAGCCATAAAATATCCTCTGCTTTAAAAACCTTATGTGGCTACATTGGGCTCACTGGTTAGTCCAGGATAATCTCGCCATCTCAAGGTCAGCTGACTAGCAACCTTAATTCCCCTTTGTCATGTAATCTAGCATATTCACAAAGTCTAGGAATTAGGATGTAGATATCTCTGGAGGATGGAATTGTTCTGCCTACCACATTATTATGTTAGACATTTTTCACAATAGAATGTAGAAAATAAAAGTTACCTGAGGAAAATCATACCCTTCATTGTTTTCTTTTGACTGTGTTTATAAATTGGCTGCACAACCAATTTTGCTTAGCACAAAAACAAAACTTTCAGTTGAACAAGGTCCATGGTAGTGAGGAACTTTGCCCTATATATGACACCAGGAGGAAAATGCAGATGTTGTAATCTCATCACTATGTAGATTGTATCTAAAGCATTGAATAGAGAAGAGGAACCATTATAGGATGATACCACAAGTGAAATTTAGCTTGCCTAATTTATTACCTTGTTTTCAAAGCAAAACTGTAATGTGGTGGTGAGTTATATAAAAAGAAACCAATTGGTAAGAAAAAAATCAATTAAAAATAGCACCTTACCATTATAAAACATTTGTATTGATTCTCATTCGACTTCACAACCACCTTTCTGTTGAGCAGGATATGCGTACTTTTTTCATTTTGCAGTTGAAGAACTTAATTGGGACTCTGGAAGTAATGACTTGTTTTAACTTTTCTTGGTTAACTGGCAAGATGAGGAATGGGACCCAGCTCTTTTGACTCCCCTGCACCAAATTGCCTTGGTAAACACCAGAGAAATGCTGGGATGTGTTCAGAACACCTGTTTATTAAGAAAAAGATGAGTGTAAATCCATATTGTTTTCCGTAAACACTAGATAAACCAGGTATAAAATTTAAGGTATCTGTTTAATGGTCACCGATGTTGGGATTTCTTCCCTGCAGCCCTCTCTGCTCAGTTCCTGCCTCAACCTATGAACTCTGATTGTGAACGCCCAGTGCAGCTTATTTCCCAACTAAAATAGAAACAGTGTCACTAAATCACATTTTAGTTTCCTTTTCCTTGTACAACAGGAGATGGCATTTCCCGGCAATGCCCGAATTTAGCTGAGGCCGTGTGACCAGTTCTAACCAACAGCCTATAAGCAGAGTGTTGGGTGTGGCTTTCGGATTGAAACATAGAAGAGCACCTGTGAATTCTCCATGCTTTTTTTTTCCCCGCCCTTAGTGGTAAGTTTTGAGGCCACTTGTTGACATGATAGAGCCCCAGATTGGAAGTGGCTTAGGTCTCAGTGAACCACTGAAGTACTATTTAACGCCAGTATTAGAGATATTAACACCACAATGAGAGTTAACCGATTATGAAAGTGTGTGTTTCCCCTACAAAATTTGAGAATCTTGCAATGAGCAAGGGTGTGTATCAAGTTCATATTTCTTTGCTCTATAATCTGACATCAATATATCTTACTTTCTTATTAAGGACTCTTATTGCCATTAAAGAAAAAATATTGCTTGGCAAAGATTAAAATAGAGGCTAAGCAATATTTGTAGCTTGTGAGAATCATAAAGACAGGATAATAATATAACTGGATTAGAAATAAATAATATAACTGGATTAGAAAAAAATAGTAATATAAGTGGATTAGAAAGATAAGAGTGTGTGTTAGAGGTTTGCCCTGTCATGGCAATTACGCCTAAAGAAATCACGCTGTGCTTGTTGCACCCAGACTGGTGAGATGTAGGTAGCCCCCTTCTGACTGTGGATGGCAGCATGGCTTTCCACGGCAGCCAGGGACAGAGGGCACAAGGTGAGCCAGGTGACCTGCAGTCCTTGACTGTGTCAGTCTGGGAAACCTCTGCTCAGTCAGCCATTCAATTTACAACCCTTGGGTTGAGACCTTTAAAAACAAAATAAATGGTAAGAAAAATTTCTCACAGCAACAGTGCAATAAACTGACAATTAGAGTAAATAATCTAACATCTTACATTTGTGTACTGTTAATGATTTACAAAGCACGTTCTCTTTTTGGGCCTCAGGATGACTCTGAGAAGTGGACTGAGAGGTTAAACTCCCATTTCCTGTGAGGGTGCACAGGATTTGCCCTCATGGGCCTTCCTGGCTTTACTTGGCACTCCACTTTCTTCTCCTTGTTTGTCCACTTAAAGATAACGCTTCGGCAAGTTGTTCTCCACGCAGAGTGTGTTAAGCTTGGTTCATAACTCATAAGCTCCTGTAGATTTCCCAGCTGCCCTTGTAATTAGTTTGGGACCAACTCCTACTGGTCGTTGACTTAAGATAGAAGGCAATTAAGAGCCACTGTGCCCTGTCCATCCTTCTCCCCACTGAGCTGACCTTGGAGGCTGTGTATTCCAGTTGACCGTGTAACCCACAACCTCCATTGGCCTTAGGAGTGAAAAATTAGCCTTTCCTGTGTGAAGCCACTGACATTTCAGGGTTTATTTGGTGGTTTCACCATAACTTACCCTATCCTGATTAATAAAATTACTTACTCTCCAGCCTTTCTAAGTATATCATTAAGAGATGTTTCTAAGAATCCTTAGAAATTGGTGGCTGAAATTGGAATGCTGAAACACTACAGAACATGATCAGTATCATTTCTACTTTTAACTTTACATGAGTTTTCCCACAGGCAGAATTTTAAAAAATAATTCTTTTTATCAAAATCATACATTTACATACTGTAAAATGTCACTGGTGGGCTCAGGCTTGTGAGTACTGACAGCAGCAGCTCTCTGCCCCAGCCCTTCTCTCCCAGGTCTGAGTCCTTTCTGCCGTTTCCTCTGGCATTTAGGTCTATGTTTCTAAATAATACACTTATCCTGCTGTCCTTGTTCTGTTGTTTCAGACGTTTTCCATTGGCTTTCTGCTACTGCAGATGGGGATTCAGCCACCTTCTCCCCTCACCACCACTGCGCCTCCCCCATCTTCTCATTATATCACAATTTTTGGCAAATCTGAATTTACTACTAATTATTTATAACCACGAAAATATTGCTCACTGCTAGGACAAATAGTGTGCCATGATTACATATTTTTTTTTCTGTGAAAGTTCCTCTTTATTTTTTATTTACTTAGTTTGTGTAGGTGGCCATCAACCGTGCTTCCCTCCTCATTCAAGTGCCTATTAATTCCAGGTTCCGCATGGCCAAAGGTCATGGATCATTTTCTGATTGGAGCCCGTGCTCGTGTGCTCGTGGCACTTGCTCTTCCTCCTGTGGTCGGGTCTGGCTGCGTTGCTCCCCAGCTGCCATCCCAGGTCCCATGTCCTGGAGTCCATGCCTTTCTTCTTTTGGGGTTAGGCTCTTTTGTGAGTGGAGCACATCCTTTTGGAGTTTCCAGAGAAAGGGTGCATGAAGGTAAAACTTTTG
Source organism: Cebus imitator (assembly GCF_001604975.1). Taxonomy (NCBI): domain Eukaryota; kingdom Metazoa; phylum Chordata; class Mammalia; order Primates; family Cebidae; genus Cebus; species Cebus imitator. Next base: position 9,600,110 of record NW_016107356.1, read on the forward strand.
ATATCTTGCTTCTGTGAAAATGTTTGCTCATGTTGCTGTGGATAGTTTGATAGTTTGGATTTGGAAATGGAGTTGAAAATAATTTCCTTCCCAGTCCATCTCTGGAAGCACACACTGGGACTGGTTGCCCTTGAGGAGGAAAACAGGTTAGGGATGGGGTGAGACTGACTTCATCATATAACCTTTTGTACTATACAACTTTTAGAAATCATTTGTAGACTCTACTTTATGAAACTTAAAAAGGCATTAGTAAACAGAAATCATGAAAAATATTATCTCAGAGCCACAAAATTAATGGAGATTTGGAAATTTTAGGGAAAAGGAGCACATGTAAACAAAAGTTTGGTCATCAAAGATGGAAGTGAATTTGTCTCCAACAGTCTTCCTGTATTCTGAAATTCTTACTGTCTTTACTGTTACCATTGCCCTTACTCTCCCAAACAATGCCACCCCAAACCATTTCCACAGAAACCAGGTTGCTTTAAGTGGACTTTCTTGGACTTTCCTAGTTCAACTAAATAGCAACTCTGCAGACAGGTAGGCATCTCAGTGGACAATGCAAAACAAGAAGGCTGAATCTGGCTAAGGGCCTACCTGTAACAGTTACATGATGTTACACAGAATTCAGAGTTAAATGAACATACGAGACGGACGTGGTTCAACCTGTATTTTCTGTGAAATGCTCTTTTTGTTGTTACATAGTATTTTATGTGTTTATGGGATATTTTGTTGCGTGAATAGACTGTGTAATGATCAAATCAGGGTATTTGGGGTATCTGTCACCTTAAGTATTTATCATTTCTATGTGTTGGGAAGATTTCAAGGCCTCTCTTCTAGCTACTTTGAAATATACAGTACATTGTTGCTAATTATAGTCTTCCCACTCTCCTGTTGAACATTAGAACTTATTCCTTCTATGTAACTGTGTGTTTTTATCCACTAACCAACATCTCTTCATCCCCCCCGCACCCGCACAACCCTTCCCAGCCTCTGGTATCCATCATTCCATTCTCTACCTCCATCAACCTTTTTAGCTCCCCACATATGAGTGAGAACAGGTGGTATTTGTCTTTCTGTGCCTGGCTTATTTCACTTAATGACTATGGTTTCCTCTATGTTATTGTAAATGATATAGTTTCATTCTTTTTTATGGCCACATGGTATTTCATCATATATAATACCACATTTTTAATGTATATATTTCTTATTATAAAAAGCTCTCAGGCTTGTCCTTAGGCATTAAACATTTAAAAACATCTATCCATCAATCTATCAATTTTATCCTATCTATCCATCTACCTAATCTATCATCTATCTGTCCACCTAATCTATCATCTATCCATCCACCTAATCTGTCATCTATCTATCTGTCTATCCTACTCCCTGCCATGGTCAGTCCGAGAGCCTTTTTAATTATAGAGATAATCTTTGCGAATCCGTCCTGCTTTTCCCAATAATTGTGGGGGAAAATGGCCAAGGAGGAGCCTTCAGTGGACACAAACATAAAATAATTTAAAATGTTAACAAATGGTAAATTTCCGTAATCTAGAGAGAGAGCGTGGTTCTTAATCTAGAGAGTGGTTCTCAGCTCAGGCTGAAGATTGTAACCACCCAAAGACCTTGAAAAATACCGATGCTTGGGTCTGTCTTGAGAGATTTTGATTTAATTGATGTGGTTACGTCTTGAGCATTAGAAGTGTTAAAAGCTCTCCAGGTGATTCTAATGCTGCCAGGCCTGAGAGGCACTGCTCTAGGGAGGATACTGACCTCTAGAGATGGAAAATGAGAGAGGTCATTATTTATTTCTGATGGATCATGGACACTCTTGTCTTCATATGCTTATGTATTCGGCAATACAGATTTTCCATTAGTTTTTCTCCCATTTAATAGACTTTATTTTTTGGAGCAGTTTTAGTTCACAGCAAAATTGAGAAGGTGCAGAGATTTCCCATATACTCCTTCTCCCCCTCCATGGATAGCCTCCTCTACTATTGATGGTCCCCAGCAAAGTGGTGGTGCATTTGTTATAATCAATGAACCTACATTGACACATCGCTATCAGTCAGAGTCCATAGTTTACATTAGGGTTCACTCCTGGTGCTTCATAAATTCTATGGGTTTGGACAAATGTATAACGACATGGATGCACCTTATCACATCATGCAGCGTAGTTTCACTGCCTAAAAATCTTCTGTGCTCTGCCTATGTATCCCTCTCTCTCTCTTCTGGCCCCTAGTAACAACTGATTTTTTAAATAGTCTCCATAGTTTGTGTTTTCCAGAATGTCGTATGATTGGAATCATACTATATGTAGCCTTTTCAGATTGGCTTTTGTTTTTTTCACTTAGAAATGTGCATTTAAGTTTCCTCCCCGTATTTTTGTGGCTTGTTACCTCATGTCTTCTCTTTTCAGTACTGAGTAATATTCTGTTGTCTTAATTACCAGTTTATCCATTCACCCACTGCTTCGAAGTCTTGACAATTGCGAATAAAGCTGCTAGCTATAAACATCTATGTGCAGTTTTTCTGTGGACCTAAGTTTTCTGTTCTTTTGGAAAGACAGCAAGGAGTGTCATTGCTGGATCATACAGTAAAAGTGTGTTTAGTTTTGTGCAAAACTGCCAAGCTGTCCTCCAAGGTGGCGGCACCATTTTGCATTCCCATCAGCAATGAGTAAACATTCCCATTGCTCCACTTTCCCACCAGCATTTGGTGTTGCCATTGTTCTGGATTTTGACCTTTCTAATAAGTGTGTGGTAGTATTAGCTATTTATTTACTATTTGTTAATTTTTTTTAACTTTTATTTTAGGTTCAGGGGTACATGTGCAGGTTCATTATAGAGGTAAATTGCTTGTTGTAGGGGGTTACTGTAAAGATGATTTCATCACCTAGGTAATAAGCATGATACAGGATACGTAGTTTTTCAATTCTTACCCTCCTCCCACCCTCCACTCTCAAGTAGGCCCCATTGTCTGTTGTTCCCATCTTTGTGTCCATGTGTACTACACTTATAAGTGAGAACACATGGTATTTGGTTTTCTGTTCCTGTGTTAGTTTGCTTAGGATAATGGCCTCCAGCTCCATTCGTGTCACTGCAAAGGACATGATTCCATTTTTTAAGGCTGTATAGTATTCCATGGTGTATATGTCCTATATTTTATTTGTTCAGTCTACCATTCTTGGGCATTTAGAGTGATTCCATTTCTTTGCTGTTGTGAATAGTACTTCAGTGATCACATGTGTGCATGTGTCTTTATGGTAGAATGATTTATATTCCTTTGAGTACATACACAGTAATGGCCTTGCTGGGCCGAATGGTAATTCTGTTTTAAGTTCTTTGAGAAGTCGCCACATTGATTTGCACAATGGCTTGGATAATTTACATTCCCACCAGCAGTGTTTAGTCATTGTTGGATTTAATTCCTACTTAAAAAGAATGCATGCTAAATGCTCTCCAGACTTAATTAGTGTTGTGGTTTTGGCATTATTTGTCTTTCATCTACTTTTTCACATTAAACAATGAAATATACATGAAACGTGAAATATCCGTACAGTTTAATGAATTACAATAAGGCGAGCACAGGAAAGCATAACCTGACCAACCAGCACCTGGAAGCTTCTTTTGTGCCTTGCCTGAAAAATAACTTCTGACTCTTTTGATAATCAATTTCTTGCCTTATAGTTCTGCCTATGCATGTATTCCTAAACAATCCAGTTGTTTGCTTGTATTTAAAAAATTGTTTAGCTTTGTAGCTGTAGTTTACACATCACTGTAGGATGTTCCATTGCATGAATATAACATAACTGACCCTCTCTATTGTTGATGGACATTTTCGTTGTTTGCATCTATTGGCTGTTACGAATGATGTGCTTCAGACAGTCTTGGTGATGCACCCAGTACCCAAATACACTAATTTCCTTAGAGCATATGTTCCCAGTGTGGCGTTGCTGGGTGTGCATATTTTCAACTTTAATACAAAATATAAATGAAGTTCCAGATTGATTACACTAACTTAGCCCCATAAACAGTATATGAGAGGTCTCATTGCTTTAAATACTCCATAGCACTTGGTATTTCCAGTTCTGCAGTGTTTACCAGTATCGTGGGTGGGTAACAGTGTTTCCTTGTTTTAATTTGAGTTTCCTCAATTAATAAAGAGACTAAGAATATGCAGCAAATGCTTCTGTGGCACCATGTTACATCCCCTTGGCTCACCATCTATTTCGTAGGTTTTATTTGGTGTTCCTTTTCTTACTCCTTGAGATGGGTTCTCGGTCCATTCATCTTCAGCCCGTCTTCCTTCCTTACTTTTCTTTTCTTTTCTTTTTTTTGAGACAGAGTTTTCCTCTTTGTTTCCCAGGCTGGAGTGCAATGGCAAGATCTCAGCTCACTGAAGCCTCTGCCTCCCGGGTTCAAGTGATTCTCCTGTCTCAGTCTCCCAAGTGGCTGGGATTACAGGTGCCCACCACCATGCCTGGCCGATTTTTGTATTTTTAATGGAGATGGAGTTTCACCATGCTGGCCAGGCTGGTCTTGAATTCCTGACCTCAGGCGATCCACCTGCCCTGGCCTCCCAAGTGCTGGGATTACATGCATGATGAGCCACTGCACCCGGCCACTCTTCTTCCTTTCTATCTATGTATTCAGGGCTATGCGTTTCTTCCTACACACAGTTTTAACTGCAGCCTGCAAATTTTGATATGTAGTATTTTCATAAACTTTCATTTAGTTAATGTTTATTATCGAACCAATGAGGATTTCTCAGCTATGTGCATTAGACCACATTTGTTTATTCATGATATTTATTTTTACTATTTTTCTATCTGCCTATTCTATCAATTACTGACAGAAAAATGTTAAAATTCTCCCACAAGTATTGTGGATTTTGCTTCATATAGTTTGAAGCCAAGTTATTGGATATATATTAATTAAAAAGAGTTATATCGCGCTAGTTGGCCGAGCATTGCATCACTGTGAGTGACTCATTTTAACGCAAGCAATGTTGTGTGCGTCCAGTCTTGTGGATTTTAATGTACCAGCTTTATCTTTCTTACTTTTTGCATGCTGTATTTTTCCCATCCTTCAATGTTCAACCTTAGTATATTCCTATAATGTACATGCATCTTTTGTAAATAGCATGCAGTGAGATTTTGTTTTCTAATCCAATAGTTTTTATACCTTTTAACTGGAGCATTTAATTTGTTTACATTTAATACAATTATCGACATATTTGGTGTGCACTTTATTTTGAGCTTTGTATTTATATTACCTGTTCTGTTTCCTTTTTTTTTCCCATCTTGATTTATTTTGAGTTTAGCTAATTATTTTTTTGCCTCTAATAGTTTGGAAATTGTGAACTGTGGTTCTGTTGCTTTAGTGATCACCCTGAAACCACACACACATACTTCTTTGATAAAAATCTAGAGTTAATCAATGCTTTATCCTCTTCTCGGGTAATACAAGGAGATTAAACATGGCAATTACAATTATTCTCCTCCTGACATGAGTTAATGTTGTCATATATTATAATTCTCTCATTTTAATCCCACTAATTGTTATTATTATTATTTTATAGGTAATGTTTACTTATCTTTGCCCATCTCAGGCCTTCCGTCTGGGATTGCTTTCCTTCTGTGGAAGGTACCTCCTTGAAAATTGATATAGAATTAGAAGTTAGCAGTTGTTTTCTTTTAGGACATTGAAGATTTCATTCCAACCACCCTTTGGCTTCCATTGTTGCTGCTGAGGAACCAGCAGAAACAATGGTCTAATTGTTATTTCTTTGTTTTAAGATTTTTTTTCCTTGTCTGATATTCTGCATTTTCACTATAGATATGGATTTATTTTTATCTACTCTTTGTGGGAATCATTGGACTTCTTGAATTGCTGATATTTCTAAGGCTGTCTTTTATAATTTGAACTCAGGGAGCGTGGGTGTCTCGGAATCTGTATCTGAAGTCTTGCAAGTCTGCTTTGCCATTTGTTATTTTTCTACACAGTGCCTTGTGTCCTTGTGTGGTTGACTTCCTTTGCTTGGACACCGATCATTGCTCTGAAAATTATCTGTGGGATTCTCTGAGGCCTAGGATGAAAGTGCTTGCCTTTAGCCCCGAGGTTCTCTCCCTAGGCACATAGGTACACTACCTTTTGGTACAATTCCACTTCACAGCTTGAGGTTTCTTGGAATGCTCCAGTGTGGTAGATCTGGGCTTCAGATCTGCCAACCACCTGCCCACTTTCGGACATATTTTCTCCTTTCTCATTTTTTTTTTGTTTAATTTTTTAAATTTTTATATTGCGCTAAGCACCAAAGGCAACATTCTTCACAGCTGCTTGTGGGTGAGAGGAAAGAAGCAGGCTCACCCCAACCCTAATTGTGGAGCTGTGTATGGTTGCAATGAATGTGCTGGGATGCTAAGAGACTCACAAACTTTGGCAGCCGTGAGTGTTCATTTCTGTTTCTCCCAACCCCATGAATCTATCAAAACACAGCTTAATCTTGCAATCTGGAATAGCTGAAGGTAAAGGCGATCAAACATTTTGTTGACTTCTCTGGGATCTTGCTTTTCTTCAGGTCTCGGTTTGGTCATTCATCACTATGTTGTCAACCCTTCAATGCATATAAGAAAATGTAAAAAAAAATTATCATTTACAATTACTTCCAGAGGATGATCGATCTCAACAATTCAGCGCAGCGTTGTTCAACAGTGTGTTCTGTGGGGATGGAAATGTTCTGTATTCGAGCTTTCCAATATGGTAGCCACTGCCTTCTCTGGCTGTCGAGCACGTAAAATGCAGCTAGCACACCTGATGAACTGAAGCTCTTATTTTAAAATGTACATAGCCACATGTGGCTGTGGCCACCATATTGGACAGTGCAGCTCTAGTTCATGAGCAATTATCAGAAATGAGAATGTCTTTATTCTTTAATTTCCTCTGGTTGAGCAGATAACTGACTGCAATGCGTCTAGCCCAGCTGCCAGAATCTTGGTGAAGCATCGTGGTTTTCTTTGTGTTTATTTAAATTTCCTATTTATATAGTAAGGCTGTATTCTTTGTATAGTACAGAAGAATAATTTTGTTTCATTAAAAAAATTATTTATTTATTTAGAGACAGGGTCTTGCTCTGTCACCCGGGCTGGAGTGCAGTGGCGTGGTCATAGCTCACCGTACCCTCAAACTTCTGGGCTCAAATGATCCTCCCACCTCAACCTCCCAGGGCCCTGGGGGGAAAATATTGTGTTAAATATCACCACAATGCGTAGGTAGAATGCCACTTCTTAAGATGAGTCACATCAAGGATAGGAGAGAGACATACTTTGTGGGTTTTTTTGGTGACAGACTTTAATACGATCAACTACAGTTTGCTTGTCGTTCCAAGGCCAACCTCAACAACATAATAAGCGCTGTACTTAGTCTTAGAGAAATATTTATCTAGAGAAATATAAAAAGGAAAGCAACGAAAACATAAATGGAGTCATTTTCCACCTGGCTGGCTGCTTCCACACCACTCACCCGGTGCAGGCAGCAGTAGGTGTGTGGAGGAGGAAGATGACGTGTCCCGCAGCGAGAGTGTCTCCCTCTAATAGTCTCAGGAAATGCTGTTGCTTCCTGCCAGGAGAGGACAACAGCTTGAGGACAGGGTTCTCGTCTCACGCGTTTGTTCCACGCTGCGGAACCAAGCTTTGAACTGTACTTGATGTACCACGGGTGCACAGAAAAGATTTTCTGGATAAAATCATTTTGGTGCCATTGTCTTTTAATTATTAGAACATCAAAAACAGCACCGAATTGTTATTTCCTCCAGTATTCCGGAGGACCCTGCGCTTGGCAATACAGCAGCTGGCTCTGGCTTGGCTACAGTCTGCTCCCTTCTTGCTTCTCGGGTGACAAATGCTCACCTCTGTTGACAGCGTGATCTAGTGTTGGCCAATCAGAGTGCCTCACTCCTCCCCACCTCAGAATTGTTCATGGGTGGCAGCTTCATGCAAGCCCAGATTAGAGTCCTTCTGTTAGGCTGTTCTTACCAGAATCTCAGGAGGCCCCCCATGCGTCTCTTGGGGAGCTACAAGAGTGGGGGCCAGCTGCTTTCCATCGTAGTCCTTGCCATTTGGAGAAGGCCTCTCAGGAGGAGGAGACAAGGACATCAAGCAGGGAGATGAGGGGTTCGGGTGATGGCAGAGGAGGGACCCCATCACTGAGGTCCCCAGAGCAGTCCAGGTTCTCTAGTTCTTCTTCCAGATCTTTGAACTCCACTAGTATCCTTTCGACAAGGTAATTTTCTGTTATAAATGATCCTTAATTAGGTTTCTGCCACTTGCAACAAATATCTTTTATCCTAAATTGTTAAAATGAAAAGTGTGTGTGTTGGGGGCACATTTTCAGGGGAAAGAAAATTCCCAGCAGCTTCAGAATCAGCTGAGGTGGGGTAAGCATAGTCTTCCCCGTGTTCTTCTGGTGCAATTCTTTTGTCGCTCTGTTTCTTTGATAGTTTTTAGTGGACATCATCCTAAAATTCAAATACCAATTTCATTTCTCATCCAAGATGAGCTGTGTCACAAATGAACAAGAAGAGTACCAGCAATGTGATTTCTTTTTTTTTTTTAATTAAAAAACCAGAACTTCCAAGGTACAGAAAATAACACCACCCTGTCCAAATTTAGGGCCACTGTCATCAAGGGATAATCGTCTTCCTTCCTTTCCTTCCTCCCTTCCCTTTCCTTCCTTTCCTCCCTTCCCTTCCCTTCCCTCCTTTCCTCCTTCTCTCCTTCCCTCCTCCTTTCCTTCCTTCCTCCCTTTCTCCCTTCATTCCTTCCTCCCCTCCTCCCTCCCCTCTTTCTGTCTCCTTCCCTCCCTCTCTTTCTCTCTCTTTCTCCTTCCTTCCTTCCTTCCTCCCTCCTTCCCTCCCTTTCTTTTCTTTTCTTTCTCTCCTTCTCTTTTCTTCTTTTGATATGAGGTCTCACTCTGTCACCCAGGCTGGAATGCAGTGGCGTGATATCAGCTCACTGCAAACTCTGCCTCCCTTGCTCAGGTGATCCTCTCACCTCAGCCTTGCAATTAGCTGGGACTACAGTAGGTGCATGCCACCGTGCCTGGCTAATTTTTTGTATTTTTAGTAGAGATAGGGTTTTACTGTGTTTCCTAGGCTGGTCTTGGACTCCTGAGCTCAAGTGATCCTCCTGCTTCAAGCTCCCAAAGTGATGGCATTACAGGTGTAAGCCACCATGCCCAGCCCAGTTAATAATTTCTAATGCTATAAAGACCTCTTTCTAAGTGTAAATACATGCTTTTGTTTTCATCTGGGCCATATCATTCCAACTTCTGGAAAGTTTTAGTTCAAGTTATGGATGTCCAAGTATTTATTTTCTTAATAATCATCATTAGCACTCATTCATTCATCCATCCATTCATTTTCCATTGAGTGCTTATCCATGACAGGCAATGCCCTAGATACCGAGGATACATTGTAAACAAATAAGAAAATAGACCCTGGCCCTTGTATAGTACACAGAGTGTTAACGGCTAATTTTAGCTTGGATTATGAAAGCATAAACACAGAGGAAAATATGGCTCGAGGATGATCATTCATGGGCTTTATAGTATAATTTACAGGGTTCACAGGATTACTGCATCACCCAACCTCACTAAATCAAATGAAGTGTGTGTGGGGGGGGTGGGGCGGGGGTGGCGGAGGGGGTGGCTGGGGGAAACCAACCCAGGGATGTTATTAAGTAAAGTTTTATGTTCAAGTCTTTCTCATTCAGTACATCACCTTGCAGTGCCATCTGGCGGTTAGAATGAAGGAAAACATGTCAACCCATACTGATGGTTGTAGGAACCTGGGAACTGTGTGGGCTTCCGTGTACAGGGTATCGGGAGGGTCGTGCACTAGAGTCGCCAGTGAGCACCTGTCTCAGTGCTCAGTTGAACCCCTGGGGAGGCACCATCCAGCCTGAAGGTCTCCTGCATCATGACTTAACCGTCCCCTAATACAAACACCACACAGGTGGGGTCCAACCACAAGTCCCCACCCCTTACCACAGCGTAGACTCATTTGTTTCTATGATTTATTTTATTTTTACTTTGTTACTAGCCACTCTAAAAATGAATTTTTTCATTTCTTTCTTTCTTTTTTTTTTGTAACTAAGTCCTGCTCTGTCACCCAGGCTGGAGTGCAGTGGTGAGATCTCAGCTCACTACAACCTCTGCTTCCCGGGTTCAAGTGATCCTCCTGCCTCAGCCTCCTGAGTAGTTGGGATTACAGGCGTGTACCACCACGCCTGGCTAATTTTTGTATTTTTAGTAGAGATGGGGTTTCACCATGTTGGCCAGGCTGGCCTCGAACTCCTGACCTCAAGTGATCCACCTACCTTGGCCTCCCAAAGTGCTGGTATTATAGGCGTGAGGAGAATTTTTTCTTTAATTTTAGGTTTGGGGGTACATGTGAAGGTTTTTTACATAGATAAACATGCATCATAAGTGGTTTGATGTACCTTTTTCACATCACCTAGGCATTTAGCCCAGTACCCAACATCTTTTCTGCTTCTCTCCTTCCTCCTACCCTCCCCACTCAAATAGACCCCAGTGTCTGCTGTTTCCTTCTTTGTATTCATAAGTTCTTATCATTTAGCTTCCATTTATAAGTGAGAAAAGGTGGTATTTGGTTTTCTGTTCCTGCATTAGTTTGCTAAGGATGATAGCCTCCAGCTCCATCCATGTTCCAGCAAAAGACATGATCTTGTTCTTCTTTATGGTTACATAATATTCCATGGTGTATATGTACCACGTTTTCTTTATCCAGTCTGTCACTGATGGCTATGCAGGCTGATTCTATGTATTTGCTATGGTGAACAGTGCTGCAGTGAACATTTTTGTGCATGTGTCTTTACGGTAGAATGCTTTATATTTCTCTGGGTGTAGACCCAGTAACGGGATTGCTGGGTTGAATGGTAGTTCTGCTTTTAGCTCTTTGAGGAATCATCATACTGCTTTTCACAATGGTTGAGGTAATTTACACTCCCACCAACAGTGTATAAGGATTCCCTTTTCTCTGCAACCTTGCCAATATCTATTATTTTTGACTTTTTAATAATAGTCATCCTGACTTGTGTGAGATGGTATCTCACTGTGGTTTTGATTTGTATTTCTCTCATAATCAGTGATATTGAGCTCTTTTTCAAATGCTTCTTAGCTGCATGTATTTCTTCTGAGAAGCCCACTTTTTAATGGGGTTTTCTCTTGTAAATTTGTTTAAGTGCCTTACAGATGCTGGGTATCAGACCCTTGTCAGATACATAGTTTGCAGACAGTTTCTCCCATTTCGTAGGCTGTACGTTTACTCTGTAGTGTGCTCCAGCCGCTGAGACTAGTGGGGCCGACAGGGGAGTCATTTCCACTGACAACACCCAGGCCAAGCATTATTCTCATAGTGACAGAGCAATCCTTGGCAATTCAACATGTGGAAACAACATCTTCATGATTTAGCTTTTGATTGAACTTTTTTTGGTCTTAGCCTTTTCAAAAATAACCTTTATGCTTTAGAATAGTTTTATATGTAAAAATTGTGAATATGGTATGGATCGGCAGTCCCCAACCTTTCTGGCACCAGGGATCGTTTTCATGGAAGACAGTTTTTCCACAGACCTGAGGTGAAGGGGATGGCTTCAGGATAAAACTGTTCCACCTCAGGTCATCAGGCATTAGATTCTTATAAGGAACGTACAACCTCGATCTCTCATATGCACAGTTGACAATAGGGTTCACACTTCTATGAGAATCTGATGCCACCATGGATCTGAGAGGAGGCTGAGCTCAGGTAGTGATGTGAGCAAAGGGGAGTGGCTGTAAATACAGATGAGGCTTCGCTCACTCACCTGCCACTCACCTGCTGTGAAGCCCAGTTTCTAACAAGCCACACACCAGAACCAACCAGTCCATGGCTCAAGGGTTGGGGACTCCTGGAATGGAAAGTTCCATGTCATCCACACCCAGTTTCCACTATAATTAACATCTTACATAAGTATGGTACATGAACAACATCAGACAAATCTCAGTTGAGAAACATTTGACAGGACACTTGGCCAGTACTGCTCAAAACTGTCCTAGTGTCCAGAAAGTCCGGAGAAGCTGTTACAGCCAAGTGGCGCCTATGAAGACATGATGACTGAGTGTAATGTGGTGTCCTGGATGGAATTCAAGACAGGAAAGGGGCATTGGGGAAAAACTCAGGAAATACATCTGAATAAGGCATGGACTTTGGTTAACATTCACTTGTCAGTATTGGTTTTCACCAGTTGTGACATGTTTAACATACTAAGGTAAGATGTTAATAACAGGGGAACTTTAAAAAAATTTTTTTTTAATAAAAGGATTAGGAGTTTCAAAATAATGGCAATTCAGGAACAAACCCTACAAAACTACAATCTGCCAGCCTTCTACCCACCCTTTGTATCAAAACGTGAATGAGAGTCAATCTTTTGTAAATGTGCTTTATTATAAGTATATGAAGATCTTAATGTCACTGGGCAAAACAGTCATTTATTAGAATAGTTCAAACTCACTCTTGCAACAAAGTAAACCACATTCCATCAAGGCACAGGAAAAATGAATGCAGGGATTTAGGAATGCCATACTTGCTTCTCTTCAACTTTAGCAGCGGAAGTTGGAGAGTTAATAACGGGAATTCTTGGGGGAGGTACATGGGAATTCTCTGTATGATCATATTAATTTTTCTGTGAATCTAAAACTACTCTAAAATAATTTCATTGAACAACAACAAAAAATCAGAACTTCAAAACAAAACAAACAAAACCAACCACAGCCACCTGAAGTGAACAGAGCCTTATGTCATGTGACTGGTGGATTGAACTGCAGGTGGAAAAACTTAACCTATAGAAAGAGACATTTTAAACCATATCTTTCATTGAAAGAAAAGTTTTCCAAATGGGAGATTAGATTAGTGAAGCATCTGACAAACTTTGTCGTAAATATCTGAATTAAAAGATGGCACAGCACAGTGAGGAGAATACAGGGAGATTCTGATGTCAGTGTTAGAGACAAAACTCTTGGCTGTCCAATGGCATGACTCTTGGGAATATCATGAGATCTTTAGAGCCTCTGTTTAGTCCCTTTAAAGTGAGTATAATACCCACTTCTCACCTTTGTGAGACTGATTGAATGAGACTACAGGTACAGCCCCCTACAAAGTTCCTGGCGCAGGAAAGCAATCGTTCCACTTAGGCAATTCTGAAATCTGTAAGACAGAAAACCAAGAAGGGCAGCTGGAACTCTGGGCACCAGTGCAAGTTCAGGTGGAAGTCCTGCTTTTTCTGGGAAGCCTCCTTTCTGTTATTAAAGCCTTTCAACTGATTGAATCAAGCTCACTCAGACTATCTGGATAATCTCTTTTACTTCAAATTAATGTTAATCACATCTACAGAATGCCTTCCCAGAAACTCCCTTATTAGTGTTTGATTGAATAATTGGGGACTAGAGCCTGGTCACGATGACATAGAAAACTGGCCATCTGTCTCTCCATCCATCTTTCCTCCCCTCCCTCCCTCCCTCCCTCCCTCCCTCCCCCCCTCCCTCCTTTCCTTCCTTCCTTTTTTCTGTTTTTCCATCCATCCTTTCTTCTTTCCATCCATCCTTCCATCCATCCACCCATCCATCTTTTATTTCTTGCAGGTTTTTGGACTGAGGGATGAAGTTTCTAGCTGGCTGTTCAGGAGAGTCTGCCTTCAGTCTTGATTCCTTGCCATGTGGACCTCTCCAACATGACTACCTGCACCATCCAAGTGCACCTGCTGAGAAGGGAATAGAGAGATTCTGCTAGCAAGACAAAAACTGTAATCCCATGGAATCACAGAAGTGGCATGCTATCACTTTTGCTACAATCTGTGAGTTAGAAGCAAGAGAAGCAAGTGAGAAGTCCCAGCCCAACTCAAAGCAAGGAAATTACACAGAGTATGATTACTGGCGGCAGGGATTACTAAGAGCATCTGAGAGTTTGCCTGCAACAAGGAACTTGGAATTCAGAAAGGTCACATAGTGGGTCAGTGGTAAAGACTGTGTCACCCTGACCTCACTGAGACCTGACATAACTATAGGGGTAGAATATATTCCCTAAAGCAAGACACAAGTATTAATTTTGTTCCAATTAGTGCCAGAATCAGGATCCTGACTGACACACATCTTCTTTGTGGAAAAAAAAAAAAAAGAAATCAGAAGTGAATCTTTAAGAAATTAGCTGTTGATTTCATGAAATTATTAAACAAATTGCTTGGATCTAAAAAAAACTTTTGGGCCTGGCATGGTGGCTTATGCTGTAATCCTGGCACTTTGAGAGGCCAAGGTGGGTGGATCATTTGAGGTCAGAAGTTCAAGACCAGCCTTACCAACATGGAGAAACCCCACCTCTACTAAAAATACAAAATTAGCTGGGTGAGGTGGTGCATGTCTGTAATTCCAGCTAGTCGTGAGGCTGGGGCAGGAGAATCACTTGAACCTAGGAGGAGGAGGTGCAGTGAGCCGAGATTGTGCCATTGCACTCCAGCCTGGGCAACAAGAGTAAAACTCCGTCTCAAAAAAAAAAAAAATAGAATACATTTCTCATCTTCCTTTGCAGGAGGTATAGACATTTGACTAAATTCTAGCCACTTTGTTATGTGGGCTTCTTGGAAGATTCCTTATAATTGATATGGTTTGGCTGTGTCCCCACCCAAATCTCATCTTGAATTTCCATGTGTTGTGGGAGGGACTCGGTGGAAGGTAATTGAATCATGGGGGCAGGTCTTTCCCAGCCAGTTCTCAGGATAGTGAATATGTCTCATGAGATCTGTTGGTTTTAAAATGAGGAGTTTCCCTGCACAAGCTCTCTCTCTTTGCCTCCTGCCATCTATGTAAGATGTGACTTTATTCTGCTTGCCTTCTGCCTTGATTGTGAGGCTTCCCTACCCACATGGAGCTGGAAGTCCAACAAACTTCTTTCTTTTGTAGATTGCTCAGTCTTGGGTATGTCTTTTATCAGCAGTGTGAACATGGACTAATACACTGGGTGATAAGTTGGCTGTCACATTCTTTGTAGATTTCCTTCTTCTTGCTGTCTGCACCAGCTGGGCAGTGAGAGGATATAGAGAACAAATTTTTATGCTGAGGATGGCAGAGGAGAAAGATGAGAGGAATCTAGGCCTGTAGACATTGTGAAGTGGTCTAGGACTGTACCTCCCGACTTCTTTGTGCAAGAGAGTAAAGCTTTACGTGCATGAATCTGTTGAGGTCTCTTTTATAGAATTCAGCATTTGAATCGTCTGTGGCTGAAAAGAACCTAGATACAATAGAAACTATTTACACCCTAGAGAGCTGTGCTAAAGAAACTATTTGCCATCTCATCAGGCTGGCAAATGACACACAGTGTTCAATAAAACTCAAACAGATGCTATTCTCTTCTCTGCTAAATGTGACCGATTTATCTATTGTGATGTCTCGCCATTCCAAATAAAGAGATCAGGATTCCCTTGCCCCATGGCTGTTCTGCAGAGTCTGCCTTGCCCATCTGGCATGTAAAACCCTGAAATGTAAAACTCTGCTATTTGTAGGAGTGCCAAGATGTTTCAACATATTTTAGATATTTTTTGGAAAGTTGTAAAACATGGCTAATATAGGAAATGGTAGCAGTTCATAAACACTACTTAGTGTTCTTTGCTTCAGATGTCACTAGACTTATGTAAATGGAACTGAGATGTTTTTCTTTGTTCTGTGTAAAGTGAAGCCCATTTTTTTCCCTCCAACATTATAGACACTCCAGAGTGGTTTTCAGCATTTGAAAGCAGCAGGGCCTCTTTCTTTTTGGATTTGGTTAAAATAAAAGGGCTATGGACAGTCTTGAAGTGTGAATCCAAACCCCAGGTTTTTAAACTCTTCAGCAAATCCGAACGACGATAAGTTTCCTCCTTCAGAGACAAAACAGGGCTCAATCTATGAAACCTGACTTTGAAGCAGATGACAACTTTTCCCACAGGTGGTGTACCAGTACTTCTAGGAAACACAAACACCTAATTTTGATCTTATTTATTAGGATTTCATTTTAACGTGGATCTGGAAGAAACATAACTAGCACATCTTGCTCATAATTATACAGCTCTTACTGTTTAGGAGGAGGCCTAACAGTAAGTTAATTAAGTGGGTCATTAACAATTGTTAATTGTGTTTAAGCAGGAGATCAAGTGAAAGAATAATCCTCAGTGAATCTTGGCTGTGGGCGACTGATGGAAGTTTCGGAGGCTGGACTGGAAGATGAAATTGGGGCGAGGTGGCACACAGCATGGCCTCAGGAACCTGGGATCCAGCCTCCTGCAGCTCCCAATGGAGGCCCCAGGGAGTGACTGGTGAGTGAAGTGTCTCTCCACCCATCTGAATAACAAGAGGTGGGCCTTGTGATTTTCCTCCATTGTATGTTGTCCGGTTTCTAACCTCCTCTTGTTACTGTCAGTTTTAACTGTGTGTATATGTGTTCAACTCTCATGGACAGGGTGGCAGAACTCTCTAGGGTAGGAGGAGAGACCATGAAGACAGACCTTGATTCCTAAGTGTGGACTTTGAGAGCGATTTCTCCATCATTTAGCCTGTGGGTTGTAGCATTTTGAAAAGCTAAATTCAGAAATTAGATGGAGACCTCTAGTGGAGGCTTGGGAGGAGGAGGACTGGAAAAGATCAGAGTCTACGAAGGCTGGGATGGTGGCATGTGCATGGGCAGCTTGGAATGCACAGAAGTCACACAGGCCTCTGTCTCACACTGGGGCCCACCAGGGCCTCTGGGTGCTGCGTCCAGTAGTGTTAGCCAGTCTTTGTCCTCAGTCACCAGTGCTCAGGCAGTGGCTGTGGATGGAGGAGCCAAGATGGCAGGGGTGGGCATGGCCCCTCACCAAGGCTGATGCAGCTCCTGCCTCCGCTGAATGTTGTGTCTACCCTATGTTGCCAGCCCCGGGGGACCAGCAGTCACTTGGTAGCAAGCTCATTACATCTGGCCCCTTCAATTGCAGCTGGAGGTAATTTTCCCTTGCTGGAATTGATGTCTGCTCCTAACACAGATTTGCCTTTTCTACCTGTTCTCCTGCTAGCACCCCCATCTGAGGGCCTCCAGGAGGAATGACATCTCAAATGGAAACCTGCGTAACATCAGCCCAAACCAAGGACCCATTTTATCGTCAGAGAGGTATGCCATGAATGCATGACGGTGGGATCCACTGCTTTGACCACATCTGGATGACTTGGAAGCTGCTAGCTTCCATGAGCAATGAAAAGGCTTTGATGGCTCGGCAAAGGTGCCAGCTCAGGGCTGATGCTCCCTGGGGATGGCCTCCAGAGCAACCACAGTGCCATAACAATGGCCAATATGGTGCTGAACCTGCAGCCTACATATGGTGCTTTGACACCAATTGTCAGGACACATGGGTCTGGAAACCAAATCTTGGAAGTAGGATTGGCTGCTCTCCTCGTAACTCCTAGTGACCCAGTAGTAGAATTTTGCTTCCTGTCCCTGAGAACTTACATTCCGCAGGACTAGAGATCCTGGTTCCTGGGACGAAGCAGGGTAGCTTCTGCTGAGGTTCACAGTAAAGGTTCTGTTGAGCCTGATTATGACTACTGCTGGGTCCCTTTGGGCCTGCTAATGGACGAACAGGCAAAGGAAGAACTTACTCCATGATCTGGGGGCAGATAATTCCTGTTCCCAGTGGGGCTGTGGTTGTTGCTAGGGGACTGAAACACAGCTGAGACCAAGCAGATTGTCGGTGGCTTCCTCTGGTGCTTGCAATTCTGGGGATAATGATGACTGGGCAATGCCAGAGGGCTTGATAGACACAAGGCAACCAAGAGCTCAGACCCTCAGCGGTAAAGGGCCAGCCAGTGCTCAGGCAGGTGGCCCAGAGCAGCATAAGTGCTGACAGAGAGAAGTTTAGGACGGGCGGTGGAAGAGGGAGATGGCACATCCCTGGTTACCTGCAGGCAGCGTGCCCACTATGCCTTCTCTATGGAATCGTTTGGAGATGGTGGCTGGCTGTGATCTTGCAGGCTTAGTGACAGAGCAATCTGAGAAGAAAGAGGCTTGGACTGCTGCAGACCCTTGCGGTGCTCTGACTCATGCCCTCCAAGTCTAACCTCTAATTTCAGCAGGAATTGGGGTGTGTTTCTGTTCGTGTTTAAGACACTGCATGCTCATAGCAGCTTACCTCCAGCATGGGGTGCAAGGTTTTGCTTTCTTCATCAGGATTCCTCTCGTGCCATTGTTGAGATTCAGTTGGGGTGGCTGGCAAAATATTAGAAAAATGTTAGGGAAAGTTAGAAGATTATAGTCTCAAACCTTTTGGAAGGCCAAAAGGTTTTAATGGAACGGGCCGAAGGCAGGCAGTTCTTAAGTTAGAGTACTAAGTCATAGGGTGAAGATTTAGGGACAATACAAGCTTCCCCAGTTAAGTCTGTCTACTCCACATTCCTTTGTCTCTGTTTACTCACGTGAACTTTCTGCTGGCCTCTCAGGGGGAGGTCGAAGGGGAATTACCTGCTAATGCTGTTTACTCTGGGCCCTGGAACCAAGACCTTTTATTATTCATAAAACCACTCTTTTAACCATGTTAGCTATCCACAAGCATGTTGACATAGAACCTCTGTTATTAAATCTATATTGCATAAATGTGAGGAGGAACAGGGAGTCATGATCGGTTAGCAGCAATTGCCCTGTGAAAGCAGTCGACGGCCAGCTCTAGCCCATTCGAACTCACTGTACTGGGTGTGAGTGCATTCATTCACCTGTGGTTGAGTCAGTGTCTGCAGGACAGACCTCTGTGAGTGCATTCATTCACCTGTGGTTGAGTCAGTGTCTGCAGGACAGACCTCTGCAGGTGGTGACCAGTGTCTCATGCCATGAATAGGGAAAGCTCAAAGCTCTGGGAGTTGATATTCCTAGAGAAAAATGCTGGTGAGGAAAGGCTCATACCCCCTGTGTTTTGGGGGCACTGTTCTAGGGCCTTCTGTGCACGTCTCAGGATGTCTAAGCAGAACGGAGCACCCCCTGTTCACAGAAGTTTCCTTGGCAATATTGTTGCTTTTTCCTCCCCAGTCTCACTGTGACAGGTTGAATTGTGTCCTTGAAAAGATATGACCAAGGCCTAACCCTGGGTATCTGCGAATATGACCTTATTTGCAATTAGGATCTCTGCAGATGTAATCAAGTTAAGATGAAGTTAGGCTGGACTAGGGTGGACCCTTCATGCAGTATGACTGGTGTCCTTATACAAAGACAATGTGAAGACGTGGGGAGAGCACCATGTGATGGTGAGACAGAGACAGAGAATGGAGTGAGGCAGCCTGAAGCCAAGGAGCGCCAAGGTCGACAACAAATACCTGAAGCCAGGGAGAGGCCAGGGAGGATTCCATCCTGTGGTTTCCAGAGGGAGAAACACATCTTGGTCTTGGACTCCCAGCCTCCAGAAATGCGAAGGAACGGGTTTCTGTGGTTTGACCTGCCCAGGGGTGGTCATGCAGCCTCAGGAGACAACACATTCACTTTCTCCTTCCTCTCTCATGCTCCCTGGGGTCACCTCTCCAATCAACTGCCTGCTTACAATCCATGTTTTCAGAATTTTCTTTATTAGAAATCCAAGCTAGATTAACCCCTATGCTGTGCGAAGCGGGATACACCGCTGCCTAATGACACTTCAGTTTTTGAATGAGCTCTTTTCTGGGAGATACAGTTAATCATAATGACATTTACCATTCTCTGACCACCTGTTGTGTGCCTGGCACTTTACAAACATACCAAATCTAACCTAGTATAATGCCGTGTGGAGCTGCTGTTACTACTATTTTATAGAAGAGAAACTGAGTCTGATGGAGGTTGAGAGACTCGCACTGTTGTGATCCCAAATCGACATTCTTTGTAAATACTAGGACCCAATCTTTGCCCGATACTTTTTCTTTCTAGGCTCCAGCTTTTCTCTATGTATCCACCTGGATTAGTTGATATCTAGGCTTGGCTGCTGTGACAAAGACCAAAATATGAGTGACTTAAACAAGATGAAAGTTTATTTCTTTTTACAGAAAGCTACATATGGGGCAGCCCTGCTCCTCAGGGCCCACGAGGGCTCAGATTCCTCCTGTCTACTTGCTCTGCCAGGTGTTGTTTTTGGTGGCTTAGTGCCACTTCCTCTCTCTAGCCAGTAGAAAGGTGAGAAAAGTGAAAGAGAAGAACAGAATTCTCTTTCACCGCAGGATCTCCTTACATCCCACTGATCAGAATTTCTGCCATGACCATGCCTAGGTTCAAAGGGTGGGGTGAGGGGAGGGGCTGGGAAATGCAGCCTGCATCCTGTGCCCACCTAAAATGTAGGGATTCAGTTGCCATAGCAATTGAGGAACGTGGGTCTGTGGGCATGGTAACTGGCGTTCACAGGGCACCCTTTGCCTTCGACAGTGCATCGAGCATTATGCAGAACACGAAGAGGAGCACATTGTAGTCTCTGAATTCAGAAGAAGCAGACAGCAAAGGTGAAGTTTCCTTGCAGGTGGAGATTGCTGCTTGGTCTACAGAACGATGAGAATACCATGAAAGGCAGAGCACAGGTATCCAAGTGTGACTGGACAGCAGGTCTTGGCCAGGAGCATACACAGAATAAACAAATAATAAGTAAAGAGGGGAAGGGAAAGTAATATTAAGACTGTTCAAGACTTGAAATACAGATCTCCTAAAAAGGAGTCCTTTGAAGTCTTGGGATACTACAGAAAGATCCCAGTGACCACTGAGCCTGGTTTCGATTTTTGAAGGAAATACACCAGTTGAATAAAGCAGTGTGATGTGAGAGAAAGGAGACCAGCAAAGGTGAATGGGACACCAGTCTTTCAAGGACTTGTGCAGAGCAATTGGAGGAGGCGGGGGCTCGGCCAACGCTGCGGATCAGTTTCCTAGGCTGCTGTAAAAAAGCACCACAACCTAGTGGCTTAGAACAGTGGAAAGACGTTCGTTCACGGTTCTAGAAACTGTAGGTTATAAACTGAGTGTGGCAGGGTCACGACCCCTCTGAAACCTAGGAGGGAAGTATCCTTCCCAGCTTCTTCCTGCTTCTGCTATACCCTGACGTTCCTGGGCTAGTGGCAGCATAATTCTGGCCCCTGCCTCTGTCTTAACATGGTATTTTTTTTCCTGTGTCTCTTCGTGTTGCCTTTTCTCTCTGTGCCTCTACCTCTGAATCCAAATTTCCCCTTTTTATGAGGACACCAGTCACGTTGGATTAGGGCCCACTATAAAGACCTTGTTTTAACTTGATTATTCTATTGAGACCCTGAGAATCTCCAAATAAGGCCACATTCTGAGGAACTGTGGGTTAGGAGTTCAGCGTGTCTTTCTGGGGGAGTCACAACCCAACCCATACCAGCTTGTTTGATGGATATTCTAGCTGAAGTCAAAGAAAATTTAATTCTCATCCTCAGAAGCAAAAAAGATTCCACAACTAAAGCCAACAATAATATCCTGGGAGTTCGTTTCCTGAGCAACGACCAGCCCTTTGCACAGCATGAATTGCCAAAAAAGGCCAGCGTGGTCATTTGTTGGCCATGTATACCTGTGATGGGCAAGCCATTTTGACATGCCAAAAATGAGAATTCCCCAGTAAAAATAAAATAGAGTAAATTAGATTATAATGTTCCGACGGCAATTTATGCTTTTCTGTGCTTTAGGATTCATTTTCAAAGCATGTTTCCTTTGTCTTCGAAAGTCCAATTTCATGCTCAAGGCTCCTTTTAGCTTGCTTTTTGCCCAACAATTAGTGTGCAATGCATGGGATAGTCAGTAAGCGGGAACTCCTGGCTTAGAACCAAGAAACCCACAGAAGGTCCCCAAAATGAGTGCTTTAAAAGAATGTGCACATTTTAAAGCCCTCTCACCCATCCGCAAACACTCGCGTTTCTCCATGGACAAACCAGAGCGTCCTGACAAGGTCTCCTGTCCCCTGGTGGACAATTGATACCATTGCAGTCCTTTATTCACCAAAATTCTAGGAAGAAAGCAGGTTAGAACAATGTGTCCTTAAGGTTGCAAGGGCTGTTTTTCCCCTTGGGTAGGAATGTCACATTGTCACGTAATGGTCTCATTTAAGTTATCTTGGACATCAACCACATTACTGGAGACATAATTAGCAATTTTGGAATGAGGATGAGCAGCAGAAAATTTGCTTTCTGTATAAACCACTCCAAAGTTATTGTGTCACTAATACAGTGACACCATGCCCAGTTGGAGGTCCAGGCTGCAAAAGACTTGCAGCTGTTATTTATTAGACTGGGAGGCCTGGGAGATTGCTTGCCTGGGATGTCTCTGGAAACAGGGGCCATCCTCTCCCGCTCCCCTATGACCTCCCCTCATAGCCACAATTTGAAGATGTGGTGGTGTTATAAGATAATCTAAGAGAATCCCCCAATTCTTGCAAACTCCTCTGTTGAGAGGTCTGTTTATGACAGTTTATTTTCAGATCTATTAAGAAGTCTAAGTCCCCTCTCCCTCAATCTGAACTCTGTGACTGCATGGCTGATAGAGTACCTTGGGTGTGGCTGTGGTGTAAGTCCTGAGGATGTATGTCCTCCCATATCCCCTTCCCTTTGAGTCTGGGAAAGTCTGGAATGCAGCGCTGTCACTCTTGTGATTTAGGGCAAAAGGGGGGTGATTTGAGTGGGCCTAGTCTAATCACATGGACTTTTTAAAAGCAGAGTTTTTCTCCAGCTAGCAGCAGACAAGGAAGTCTGAGATTTGAAGCAGGAGGAGAATAGGCCACATTGTTACTGCCTTTGAAAATGGAGGGGACAGTGCCAACCTAAAGTGCAAGTAGTTTTAGAAGCTGAGAGCAGCTCCTAAGTGAATTCAGCTCACAAATTGAATGACCTTGAAAGTGGAAGTTTTCTCAGAGCCTCCAGAAAAGGACTCTTCTGGCTAACGTCCTGATGTTGGCCTTATGAGACCCCACCTAAGAAGAGAACCCATTCAAACCTTCCCATGCTTTTACAGAACTGAGAGATAGTAAATAAGTATAGTTTTAAGGCATGGAATTTGTAATAATTTGTTATTTGCCAATGGAAAACTAATACAGTAACAGTGTGCTCAATTCTAGGTCCAGCCTGCAAAAGACTTGTATGTTTTATTTGTTTCTTGGGGCAGTTGCTCCTGGAATCCAGCAGCCATGCTGTGAGGAAGCCCAAGCAGCCCCACAGAGCAGTTCATGTCAAATAGAATAAGACCCTCAGCCCAGCCACAACCAAGCTCCTAGTCAATGGTCAGGACTGACTTTCTAGCCTTGTGAATGAGCCACCCTGGAAATGAATCCTATAGTCCCAGCTGATCTGTTCCAGCTGACTCTGTGTGAAGCAGGACAGCCATCACCACTGAGCCCTGCCAAGATTCCAAAATAAATGTTTGTTCTTATTTGAAGCCACTAACTTCTGGGGTGGTCTTAATAGAGGACACATTTTCGGCTGCTCATCCTCATTCCAAATTGCTAATTATGCCTCTAATAATATGGTTGATATCCAAGATAACTTAAATGAGACCATTAAGTGACAATGTGACATTCCTACCCAAGGGGAAAAACAGCCCTTGCAACCTTAAGGACACATTGTTGTAATGCTTTCTTCATAGGGTTTTGTGAAGCAAGGACTGCAATCAACAGAGAACGTTTTGCAAATTCTTAGATACAGGTGGATTTATCAACTTTGTACCCAAATATACCACACTCATGAAAATCATAATAAGCAATGTTGTTGAAGGTGTGATGAAATAAGCCATCTCTGACACAAAAGCTGGGATTGCAAATTGGTATAATTCTGGAAACTAATTTAACTCTATCAGTAATTTTAAAGTGAGCAATTTTTGACATTTAATTCAAAGAGCTAAAGAATCTAATTAAGAAATAATTCCAAGCTGGAAGCAATGGCTGACACCTGTAATGCCAGCATTTTGGGAGGCTGAGGAAGGTGGATTGCTTGAGTTCAGGTGTGTTAGACAAGCTTGGGCAACCTGGTGAAACCCTATTGCTGCTAAAAATACAAAACTGAGCTGGGTATGGTGGCTTATGCCTGTAGTCCCAGCTTCTTGGGAGGCTGAGTTGGGAGGATCGCTTGAGCCTGGGAGGTCAAGGCTGCAGTGAGTCATGATCACACCACTGCACTCTAGCCTAGGTGACAGAGTGAGACCTTGTCTAAAAATAAAAGTAATTAAAAAATTAAAAAGTAAAAAAGAATGCAGTATTTGAAAAAAGAAAAAAAAGACACAACACCAAAGACAAAATAAAAGAAAAAAAAAGTAGCTCACTCTCTGTGCTTAAATAAAATCACCTCAGTATTATTTGCAATATTGAAAAGTGGCAAACCGCATAATGCTTAACCGCATGGGTATTCTTATGATGTATTCAAAATGATATTATACTTTGTATCATAAATGTAATATATTATTATGAAGCCATTAAAGCAATGTTCGTGAATGGTTTTTAGTGGGTATGCAACAATGTTTATAATGTAGTGTTAGATTAAAAAGGATATAAAGTTGTATATACAAATTATATTCTATAAAACGTGAAAGTATTTATGGGTGTCTAAGTAAAATGCTTCTAATAGCTGAAGTGGCACAACTTAGTGTTTAATAATAGTTCCTTAAATACCTGATGGTAGACCCATAAAACGTAATATTGTTTAGTGACTTAAAATTATTTCATAACAATAGAGAAACTGATAGAAAAACATTTAGGCTACTTGGTTAAGTGAGCGTATAAGCTTCCCAGGTTGCCTGGGAAGAGCTCCACAATTAGATAGCTTCAAACAACAGAAATGCACTCTACCACCGTTCTGGAGGCCAAAAGTTTTGACTTCACGAGTCTGATATCAAAGTATTGGCAGGGCCATGTTCCCTTTGGAGGGTCTAGGGATGAGTCTTCCTTGCCTCCTCCTGGGTTTTGGTGGTGGCTGGCAGTTCCTGGCCTTCCCTGGCCATCACGCTAATCTCTGCTTCTTTTGTTACACAGCCTTCTCCCTGTGTGTCTTCACAATGTCTGCCTTCCATGAATGTCTCTGTGACCAAATTTCCCTCTTCTTATAGGATACCAGTCATATTGAATCGGGGCCCACCATCCTCCAGTGTGACCCCGCCTTCATTTAATGAATTACATTTGCAACGACCCCATTTCCAAATAAAGTCACGTGCTGAAGTTCTGGGTAGACAAGAATTTTGGGTGAATACTGTTCAGCCTAGTGGATGAAGTGGAAAAAACAGATTTTCGATGTAAAATTACATATACTACTTCAACACAAAGTTTAAAATGATACTGCCCCCACACACTCACACTCATTATAGTGTCATACAGAATAGTTCTGCTGCCCCAAAAAATGCTCTGTGTGTCACCTATTTGTCCCTGTCTCCTTTAACTCCTGGTAACCTCTGATTTTTTTTTTTTTAACTGACTCCATGGTAGCAGTTGCATTTTCTGGAACTGATTCTAAGGGATTCATGAGGTGTATCCTTTTTGATTCAGTGAGGATGGTGTTTGCCACCACTTGTAATGGTAGAAATTGAAAACAACTGAATTTCATCTGTGGGAAGCTACTTATAAGTGATGTTATTCAATTGATGGGATTACACTTCGTCACTAAACATAATGTATTTACTGATATGAAGCAAAGGTTTCTTAGTAATATATGGTTGTCAAACAGTAGGTAAAATATAATCTTTTTTTTTTTTTTTTTTGAGACATAGTCTTGCGCTGTCACCCAGGCTGGAATGCAGTGGCATGATCTGGGCTCACTGTAACCTCTGCCTCCTGGGTTCAAGCAAGTCTCCTGTTTCAGCCTCCCGAGTAGCTGAGACTCCAGGTATGTGCCATCACACCTGGATAATTTTTGCATTTTTAGTAGAGATGAGGTTTTATTATGTTGGCCAGGCTGGTCTTGAACTCCTAGCCACAAGTAGTGATCCACTCACCCTGGCCTCCCAAAGTGCTGGGATTACAGATGTAAGCTACCATGCCTGGCCAAAGTATAATCATTTTTAAAAAACAAATGTATGCCATACTGTTAACAGTGTTTGTGTCTATATGATGTGTGTTTTTAAATTTTCCTCCCTTTCTGCTTTCTTTCTTTTCCTAGTTTTTCTATAGTGACTATACATCACTTTTGTAATAAAGAAAATCATAAAAGTTAGTCATTAAAAATTCATAATGCTTAACTATGGGTGCTATTGAGATTACAAATGGTTCGTATTTTCTTCTTTTTATTAAGCTGAGCCTAATAGAAAATTGTTATTTCTGTAGATTAAAAAAAGTTAAATATTGGCCCTTTAGCCTACTTTTAAAAGTATTTTCTAAATATTCTACAGAAATCATATGCCTAAATTTCTGAAATTCCTCAAAAGCCTCCTGTTAAAGCATTTTTAAAAAGATAACATCATGGTTTTCTTACAAATCTAAAATAATTACATGCCAAGCATTTAAGTCATGAATGAAGGGACAGGCAAGATGCTACAAGACATTCAATGGAGAACTCGAAGAATACGCATGTAGATGTCATCATGGACATGGAAAGATTTACAGATTGAAGCAAAATTGGTCAATACCTGCAGGGCAAAAATCGATGACATTTCCCTCAAAGTTCACTTGCATTTCCAGGTATAAAACCTATTGGTATTGCTCTCAGCTTCCTATAGCTTAGAGTTATAAATCCCTTAAGAGCAGCTCGGGCCCTATTAAATCAGATAACTCCACAATCTTTGCCCATTTCAACTTCTTTTTCACAATTTTCCTGATGTTCCTTTTTACACCTGAAGATAAAAGGTGAACTCTTGACTGTGTGCTTGGGTCTGGCCCCTCTGTGGGCTCATCTGAGGCCACCCCACGATCCTACCTTCTTATGTTCAGGACGTACCAGCCTCTTTAACTTCCTAAGGGGTCCCAGGCCCCCTGCCAGCCCCCCTGCTGCCTCAATACCCATCGATCTCTCTGCCCCAAGAGGTGGTCCTCCCACGCCCCATCATCCTACCCACTGAAGGCCTAACATCCTCCCCTCACCTGAGCTCAAACCCACTGTCCTCAGGGAATGCCAGGGCCTCTCGCCCTCCAGCAGCAGTTCCTTCAGAGCCTAGACTGCAATTTGAATTACAACTTGAGTATGTTTTAGGCAAATCCGAACTTTGTGATTTTAAAATAGCATAGGCTAAAAATATTAGTAAAGTCTCTCTTTATGCAAAAACTTTGAAATAATGCAAATCTCTCAAATTACCAAAAAAAAAAAAAAAAAAAAAAAAAAAAAAAAAAAAAAAAAAAAAAAAAGAAAAAAGAAAAAAGAAAAAACTCCTCAAAGCAAAAGTCTCTCCCAGGACTGCACATTTTTAAAGCTGCATTTCCAAAAAGTTGTACATAGGGTTTTCACTCTTGCCCCACTGTGGCCTCTCTGTAAGTGATCAATAGAAACCTGGGGTCACCAGGTGGGGGGCACTGTACCTGCTACGGAACTTCTGAGAGTGGCTATTGCTACGGCATAGGTATTGCTGTTAAAGCACTCATTGTTATAGTAACTTAAAGTCTTCCAGAATCCCTAACAATATTCTCTGGTAGTGGTGCTGAGGCTGAGGCTGGGGGTCTTGGCGAGGGGAGTTGGATGGGATCGGTGCTTTGCGGGCCAGCCCTCACAACTCCTGCTGCCAAAAGATACTTAAACATGGTGACAGAGGCCAAGAGAATACAAAGCACAAAGAGCAAAAATGCACTGACCTGAGTTCTATTCCTGTGCCATATTGTTCTGGAGTTATTTGAAGTTTGACTTAAGCTAGCCCTGCAGGGACATGGCCCATGGGTAAGATGCTACAGCCCTCTGTATATTTGTGAGATTATTTGACTAGTATGTTATCTCCCTGATCTGTCTGCTTTGTTCACCATTTTTCTTACCAGCTTCTAGTAGGAGAGAAAAAAAAAACTTCCTCTTGTTTGTGTTTAAAAAAAACCAAAACCCACCACTCAATGTGCTTTTTCCTAATCTCCTATTCAACACTGTAACAACCAGCACGGACTTCTGGCTGGGGTTGGGGTTCTTCAGCGCAAATTGGCAAGGATGGGTTTCTCCCCACCACCAAGTAAGCAATCAGCTCTGCATTGGACACTGTCTGGGTGTCCTCCAATTCCATTTTGACACTATCTACTTGGAGAGAGCTCCGATCTCACAGAGCGAGGGCTCTGTTACACAAGGGAGACCCCCTCCCCCTACTTTCCCACCAACTGCAAGTCCTGGCCTCCAGAACTTATGACCGAATGCCTTCAATTTGGAATTTCCACAATCCCTTCTTTCGGCTCGATTCATTTGCTAGAGTGACTCATAGAACTCAGGAAAACACTTGTTTACACTTAGTGGTTTATTATAAAGGATACTGCAAAGCACACAGATGAAGATGAAGATGCGTAGGGCAAGGGATGTGGGAAGATTGTAGAGCTTCTGTGCCCTCCCTGGGTGTGCCGCCCTGCAGGAACCTCCATGTATTCTGGAGACGTCATTGGATAGGTATCCCTGAAGCATGAACAGCTGTGTTGAAATGAGATTGGGCAAAAAGGGTTTGGTCTAAATCCAGCAGGGCCTGTTCGTTCAGATTCTTCTGGCCTCTCTCCGCAGCATTCCTTTCTCCAAGGGATGGGGCAGGACCCTGTCTGGAATGAGGGTCTTATGACCCACAAGCTGGCTAGAGTTCTGCTATGTGAAGGTGAAAGGAGAGAAGAAGGTCAGAGAGAGAGATTCTGTTTACCCAAGGGAGTACACAGAAGGGCCATGGGAGTTATGAGCCAGGCACCATGGGTGAAAACCGGCTGTGTGTGTATATCTGTATCATCTGTAGCTATTTCTATGTGTATGTCACACTTCTACCCTCTTACATTCAGCAGCTGAGTATTCGTTTGTTTTCATGCTGCTGATAAAGACGTACTCAAGGCTGGGAAGAAAAAGAGGTTTAATGGGCTCACAGTTCCATGTGGCTGGGAAAGCCCCACAATCATGGCAGAAGGCAGAAGGCACTTCTTACATGGTGGTGGCAAGAGAGAATGAGAGAGAAGTGAAAGCTGAAACCCCTTACAAAACCATGAGACCACATGAGACTTATTCCCAACCACGTGAACAGCATGGAAGAATCCACCCCTTGATTCAATTATCTCCCACTGGGTCCCTCCCACAACGCATGGGAATTAAGGGAGCTACAATTCAAGATGAGATTTGGGTGGGGACACAGAGCCAAGCTATAACAGCTGGCAACTATGAATTAAAGTGATAAAAGACAGAGTCACAGGAGAAAAGGCATACAAATTTTATTTGACAATCATATTTTAATTTTTATGTGCCTGGAGGCCCTCAACAAAAGTAGAGACCCAAACAAGTGGTTAGATTTGGGAGCTTAGATGCCTTTTAGCAAAGGGCAATACATTGTGGAGAGGTGACAAAGGAAAAGAGGTTTGGGCTTCTAGGGGTGGTCACTGTGGGAAAGTAAACACACAGGTGAAAGTTGTGGGAGACTGGGTTATTTAGCAAGGTTTAATCCATGCAGATTCCTCTCGGTGCTGTCTCCCTCTCTGGCGATAGAGGTTGTTCTTCCCTCCCCGGTAGGAGGGCTGAGGGGACATCTTCACAAGGGAAATTTATGCCCTCCTTTAATTTTTTATTTTTATTTTTAGTAGAGAGGGGGTTTTGCCATACTGGTCAGGCTGGTCTTGAACTCCTGACCTCAAGCGATCTGCACACTGTGGCCTCCCAAAGTGCTGGGATTACAGGCATGAGCCACCGAGCCCAGCCCCCTTTTCCTAGCTCTGCTTTTTCTCAATTACCTTCAGCTCCAAATAATTCTTATACCAAAATGGCATAGTTTGGGGTGGCATGTTCTGATCCCTTTCAGCACAGAGGTTTATTGTTTTGAATCAATAAATGAGGAATAAATATTCTTACTAAAACCCAATAATTCATCAACTCAGAGGGGTCTTGTGAAGAAGGTGGTCTCTCAGCATGCTCTGGGTTCTGTTTGCTTGCCGATGGGACACAGTTAATCAGCTCACGGGACTTGCGAAGCTTGTGTGTAGTGAATAGTGAGACACTTTCAGAATAGGGGCTGAGCACACTATCAGAGCACTCAGAGGTGGACATTGTTGTCATTATTATTATTAACCATCACTGTTATTATTGTCTACTATTATGACCTCTAACATGCCTCTATTCGCCCTTCAAGTGAGTAAAACATTCCTCAGGCCTTGCCTGGCAAGAGCACCTTGGAGAAGTTCAGTCTGCTGGTGGGCATCCAGGGCTGACCCCAGCATGTCCTGAAGAAGGTCAGTGCAAGGACAGGCACTTGGCTTGGTTAGTTGCTTTCTCCTGCCCAGGCCAAGTGTGAAGCGCTCTCTGAACAGCCACTGCATGAAATTAGTGGGTAACACTGCTAACCTGTTTTCACGCTGTTGATAAAGACGTACCTGAGACTGGGAAGAAAGAGTTTTAATGGACTCGCAGTTCCACATGGCTGAAATGGCCTCAAAATGATGGCGGAAGGTGAAAGCCACTTCTTACATGGTGGCAGCAAGAGAGAATCAATTCAAGATGAGATTTGGGTGGGGACACAGCCAAACCATATCACCTGGCCACATGGCCTGTGGGTGCCAGGAACCCGGAAGTGGACTTAATTGTAATTCCAAAGACAAGGCGTTTCTGCCAACACTGACTTAGCAGAACTATTTAATGAATTAATTACTTGGGAATGATGGAAGTTACCTCCAAGTTAATAAGGGTGATGGAAATTCATTATTTACACAAGCAAACCCACAGAACTAGGCAAGAGACCACCTAAAATTTTGTTCACCTGAAATTCCAGAGTTCTTTGGGCAAACCAAATGGGTGGTTGTCTAATTTTAAACTAAGAGGAACAGATAGGAAGTCTAGGCCATTAACAATGTGTGCTCTTGTTTCATTTTTCAAATGGACTTCATATTGCATTTTTCTTCTGATTCGGTTGAGATAGAGTGACAGCTCCTAAATGTGTGATATTTTCAGCTAAGTGCTAGTGTCCAAGGACAAGGGAACTCCCGAAAGAAAATGGTTTAAGTGAGGAGTAGCCAGAGAAACAGTGTGCACCTGAAACACTCAGACCAAAAAAAAAAAAAAAAATCCTGTTTAAAAATGGCTTTTAACGCTAAAGCACTGGAAGGATTAAATGTTCATAATTTAGAATTGATGATTATACCAGAGTTTCAGATATGGCCATTTTCTGTGGAGGAGGAAGTGCTACTACCTTTGTCAGTTTGGACTGCTGTAACAAAATACCATACATGGGCTGAGTTGAATAGCAGGCATATTTCTCCCAGTTCTGCAAGTCAGAAGTCCAAGGTCAAGGTGCCAGCAGAGTCGGTGTCTGGTGAGGGCTCTCTTGCTGGCTTGCAGGTGGCCTCTTCTTTGCTGTGTCTTCACATGACCCTTCCTTGGAGTGTGCAAGTGAGGAGAGAAAGAGATCTTGTATATGGGACACGAGTCCCATCAGAAGGGCTCCATTTTGAGGACCTTATGACCTCTCAAAGGCTCCATCTCTAAATACCATGACATCGGGGGTGAGGGCTTCAATACAGCAATTTCGGGGGAACACAATTCCATTTATAGAAGCTAGCAAATAATGTGCTATTTGTGGAAGAGAATGATTTTCACACTATGATATTTTTTATTTTAACGGAGTGGTTGTGGTCAGCTGAAGTTCCACCAGAAGAAAGGAAGAACAGCCAGAGAGGTTAGAAATAAGCCTCAGCACTCACGGCATTGTGATGTGCAGCTGAAGTCGCCCTGAGAAAGTTGCATTGGATGACTAAAAAGGATACAAATGAGACAAATGTCTAGTTGTTGTATAAACACACACAAAATTAACTTTTCCTCTATTCTCTTAGGTTCAGTACCTGGAGCCTGTGAAAGAAACTTATAAAAGACAAATTAACAGGTGAAAAAAACATTTATGACTTATGTATGTGGGAGCCAACAAAGGAAGTAGCTGGCTCATTAATGGTTACAGTTAAAAGCTTATATATCTAACGTGGTAGGAGAGGAGAAGAGGGAGAAAGGCTTCCTATAGGAAGAAAAAATAGGTTTATAGGTTTCAAATAGGTTTTTTTTTTTTTTTGAGACAGAGTCTTGTTCTGTTGCCAGGGTGGAGTGCAGTGGCACGATCTCCATTCACTGCAACCTCTGCTTCCTGGGTTCAGGTAATTCTCCTGCCTCAGCCTCCCAAGTAGTTGGGACTACAGGTCCATGTCACCACACCTGGTTAATTTTTGTATTTTTAGTGGAGATGGGGTTTTGCCATGTTGGCCAGGCTGCTCTTGAACTCCTGACCTCAAGTCATCTGCTCACCTCAGCCTCCCAATGTGCTGGGATTATAGGCATGAGCCACTGCGCCCGGCCCAACAAACAGTTTTTTTCTTTTTTTTAAATGATACTTTAAGTTCTGGGGTACATGTGCAGAATGTGCAGGGTTGCTACTTACATATGCACATACCATGGTGGTTTGCTGCACCTATCAACCCGTCATCTACATTAGGTATTTCTCCTAATGCTCTCCGTCCCTTTGCCCTCCACCACCCGACAGGCCCCAGTGTGTGATGCTCCCCTCCCTGTGTCCATGTGTTCTCATTGTTCAACTCCCACTTATGAGTGAGAACATGCAGTGTGTGGTTTTCTGTTCTTGTGTTAGTTTGCTGAAAATGATGGTTTCCAGCTTCATCCATGTCCCTGCAAGGGACATGAACTCATCCTTTTTTATGGCTGCATAGTATTCCATGGTGTATATGTGCCACATTTTCTTTATTCAGGCAATCACCAAAAAGTCAGGAAACAGCAGATGCTGGAGAGGATGTGGAGAAGTAGGAACACTTTTACACTGTTGGTGGGAGTGTAAATTAGTTCAGTCATCGTGGAAGACAGTGTGGTGATTCCTCAATGATCTAGGACTAGAAATACTATTTGACCCAGCAATCCCATTACTGGGTATATACCCAAAGGATTATAAATCATTCTACTATAAGGACACATGCACACATACGTTTATTGCGACACTGTTCACAATAGCAAAGACTTGGAACCAACACAAACAGGTTTTAAGGAGAAAATGTTACCAAACTGAAATTGGGTCTACCTACCTAGTGCAGTAAAGCCAAACACTGACATGGGGAGAAAGTGAGGCATTTATTACAGGGCGCCAAGCAAGGGGAATCAGACAGCTCATGCTGAAGACCCTGACTCCCAGTTGGTCTACAGGTAAGGATTTTTAGGTGTGAGGAGGTAGGAGTTACAGGCAAAGCCGTAAGTCAATACATGGAGGCTATACATTGGTTTGGCCTGAGAAGGTGAGACACCTCCAACAGGGGGTGCTCACAGGTTATGGGTGGATACAAAGCTTTTCCTATCTGTGATTGGTTAAGAAGGTGAACCTTTGTCTAGAAAGCTCATGGGCGTGACCTCCTATAGGCGCTTCAGGAAGAAATTTAGAACAAAGACCAGTGGTATGAGTTCAGTCCTCAGCTCCCCCTTATCTGAGGTCTGCCAGCATGGATGGCATTTTTCATTTGGTGAGGGTCTGAGTTTCTGAAAAACAACCCAGGGACATACATTATGATGTTATCTTTAGTTTCTTCAGGGATCCAAACATCTTGTGACTGTAACGTCTTTGGCAATTGTTGTAAGCTATTGCCTTCTTGCTTATCACGTTGCTCATATACTTCTCAAGACTAGCCAAGTGCCTAAAATTTCCCTTAAAGGAACTCAAGATTTTCCTCCATCCATGCTTAGGATGGGCGGGGGAATGCCCAGTAGGCCCCTAAGAGGGGTCCTTCCTCCATCTCAAACAGACAGGAAATAAGAAAGTTGCTGATAATATTTGCCTCTACATGTGTGAATGGTCTGTCTTTTCAGGGTCATAATATTCTCCTGGAGAAGGGATTGAGGGTAGGTTTTATTCTTATTCCCTTTTCTGGGAGTGTATCTATCCCAAAGAGGAGTTTAATGGAAGACTTATCTCCCAGAAGCTTCTGCTTTTAGTCAGATAAGAGAAGCTTTCTATCTGTTGAATCTCAAATATCTCCAGCTTACAATAATCTGTATGCCAAAGTGGCATGGTTTGGTGTGGTATATTCTGATCCCCTTTGTAAACCCACAGTATCTGAGACTGGTGGTGTGATCTCGGCCCACTGCAACCCCTGCCACCCTGGTTCAAGCAATTCTCATGCCTCAGCCTCCCTAGAAGCTGAGACTACAGGCACACACCACCACACCCAGCATATTTATTTATTTATTTAGAGATGGGGTTTTACCATATTGGTCAGGCTGGTCTTGAACTCCTGAGCTTGTGATATGCTCGCCTCGGCCTCCCAAAGTGCTGGGATTACAGGCATAAGCCACCATGCCCAGCTAATTTGTTAAGCAGAGATGGAGTTTCACCATGTTGGCCAGGCTGGTCTTGAACTCCTGACCTCAGGTGATCCTCCCACCTTGGCCTCTCAAAGTGCTGGGATTACAAGGATGAACCACCACGTCCGGCCAGTGTCAATCAATTTAGAAAGCTTATTTTGTCAAGGTTAAGAATGTACCTGTGACACAGTCTCAGGAGGTCCTGACAACATGTACCCAAAGTGGTCAGAGCACAGCTTGCTTTTATACATTTTATGGAGGCATGAGACATCAATCGATATGTATAAGATGTACATTGGTTCTGTCTGGAAAGGCAGGACAACTGGGGGCTTCCAAGTCATAGGTACTCAGAGACACACGGTTGCATTCTTTCGGGTCTTTGATCAGCCTCTCATTGAATACACAATTTACATGTGAGAGAGGGGTAGAGCGATAGTCACTTATGCATTAGTGACCCAGTGAATCTGTATTTTTACATAAACAATAGGGCAGAGAAAGCAATCAGATACGCATTTGTCTCAGGTGAGCAAAGGGATGACTTTGGGTTCTGTCCTTTGCCCTGAACCTGTGGAGATAAGCTACAATTTACATTGCCAGGGTGAAATTCAACAGAACTGTTTTTAAGGTAAAGATCTTGAGGTCCACAAGGAACTTTTCTCACGGGCAGGCCGCGAGGGAGGTCTGTAGCAGCCTTTTCATCTTTATCGCTTTCTTATTTAGGAATACAAAGGGAGGCAGGTCTGCCTGGCACAGTTCCTAGCTTGACTTTCTCCTTTTGGCTTAGTGATTTTGGGGTCCCATGATTTATTTTCCTTTCACATTTTCAACTGGAAAAAACAGCATTCTCTTCTTCCCCTGACCCCATTTATTTACTTCTTTTTTTTTTTTTTTTTTTTTTTTTTTTTTTTTTTTTT
>NW_016107356.1:9635679-9667093 GCF_001604975.1 Cebus imitator
TGTTGACCAGGATGGTCTCGATCTCTTGACCTTGTGATCCACCCGCCTTGGCCTCCCAAAGTGCTGGGATTACAGGCTTGAGCCACCGCGCCCGGCTATTTACTTCTTGGTCTTTAAATAAGTGAGCTATATCTTCTGTTAGTGCCTAGTATGTGCAGACATTGCTGACTCTGAGTTCCCTGACAAGATCATCAAAAAGGACCATTAAAAAAGCAGAACTTTCACTGGGTGTGGTGGCTCCCACCTGTAATCCCAGTACTTTGGAAGGCTGAGGCTGGAGTACTGCTTGAGCTGAGGAGTTCATGGTTGCAGTGAGCTGGGATCACGTTTCTGCACTCCAGCCTGGGTGACAGAGAAAGATGCTGTCTCCAAAAAAAAAAAAAAAAGCAGACTGTTCAGTATGGTGCTGAGCATCGGGATCTTGGGAGACAGACAGTCTTCCAGAACTGTCACAGTGCTCTGCAAAGCCACGTTCCTGTGTTCACCTCCCAGCACTGGGGAGTAGGGAGTTGGAGCTCTGCCCTACCCACCAGTCCTCAAGCAAATGCCATGGAAACTGCACTTACTTCTAATGGCTGTCTCATCCCAGAGGACTGCACCCTCAGGACCTTTTCCTTTCTTAAGAGGTTTGTTCTTGTGGACGTCTGGATGCCTGGCTGGGAGAAGGAGCCAGTTCCACCAGCCCATGGGCTTTGCTGGAGGCAAGGTCAGTCAGCCAGGCAGCACATTTTGGGCAGCAAGGCTCTGTAAGCCTCCAGCTGGTGGAAGAGGACCAGCCTCTGGGCTGAGCAGGGCCTTGACTCCAAAGGACTTGGAAGGGGAGGAAGAGGAAGTGGAGGCCAGAGTAGAGGACAGACGGACCCTGAGGCCTCTGCATTCCCAGCCTGGGGCCTGGGCTTCCTGTGTTTGGCTGCCGTGTGAGGCTGGCTAATGATTAAGAAGGAACTATGCACCCTGAAGAGCTCCCTGGAGTGGGAGGCCGCATCTGTGTTTATAACACAGCCTGGGGTGTGACACAGCCATTTGGTGAGGAACTTCTGGTTCTGGTGAGGCAGAATCTCAGGACTCTCTAGTGGCCAGACAAGAGTGTGTTTCTACATTTGTGTGGAGAGAGGACAGCAGTCACAAAGAAGCCTTTAGGAAATACAGCGCCTTTGCTGAAGCCCTACGGAGGGCTTACCTGTCATCTGGGGTAAGACAATTCCAGTTTGTGGCTCTCCTGTGACAGGTGATTGTCAAGTGAGTTTCTCCACAGGGACCCTCAAGCCCCGCGCAGGCTGTTATCTGGGTTTCTCTGGAAAGTGCTGGACATTTACAAACATGATCTTTGCTTTCCAACTTCCAGAGAGTTAAAAACGACAAGAGGGGGCTTCTCTGAGGGTTCAGAAACTCCAGATGGTTTCTAATCAGTGAGTGTCACTTTCACAGTGAACTGTTCTCTGTTCTCAGATGGGTGGAAACCTGAGACTTGGCTGAAATTTGGTGGGGTGGGAGGTCAGGATTCAAATAACAGAAAGTTTTAAAAATGCTTTTGTTGGCTTAGAGGGTACAAGCACAGCTTTGTTACACGGGGATATTGTGCAGCGGTGAAGTCCAGGCTTTTGAAAATGACTGACTCATGACGCCTCCAATTCATTGGACAAACTTGTAAATGCCTTTTTCCCTCTCTAATGAGAAGACTTAGGGAAACTAGAATTGTCCTGAAGTCTCTGGAGGTTATGAGAAGGCAGGCCCTGAATGCAGGATGCACAGAGCTGGAGTCTTCTGAGTGCAGGAGGAATGCCAACGCCTCTCTATTGGGCCGAGGTGTGGAGGGAGCCCCTAAGTGGGAGCCGCTAAGACCCTTGCCAGGCTTTTGCTACAGCTATTTCCTTTTCTCTTTACTTTTAAAGAATTTCAATAGTTTTTGGAGTACAGATGGTTTTTGGTTACATGAATAAGTTCTTTAATGGTGATTTCAGAGATTTTAGAGCACCCGTCACCCGAGGAGTGTATACGGTGCCTAATAGGTAGTCTTTTATTCCCCACCCCGCTTCTTCGCTGAGTCCCCCTTCTATCATTCTTATACCTTTGTGTCCTCATAGCTTAGCTCCCACTTATAAGTGAGAACATGTGACAGTTGGCTTTCCATTCCTGAGTTACTTTACTTAGAAGAATGGGCTCCAGCTGCATCCAAGTTGCTGCAAAATATATTATTTCATTCCTTTTTTATGGTCGAGTAGTATTCCATGGTGTATATATACCACATTTTCTTTATCCATTCATTGGTTAATGGGCATTTAGGTTGGTTCTGTGTTGCTGCCATTGCAAGTGTGTTGCTATAAACATGCATGTGCAAGTGTCTTTTTCATATGATGACTTTTTTTTCCTTTGGGTAGATACCCAGTAATGGGATTGCTGGATTGAATGGTAGCTTTACTTTTAGTTCTTTAAGGAACCTCCTACTGTTTTCATAGTGGTTGTACTAATTTGCATTCCCAGCAGTGTGAAAGTATTCCCTTTCACCACATCCACACCAACATTTATGGTTTTTTCTTTTATGATCATTCTTAGGAGTAAGTCAGCATCTCATTATGGTTTTAACTTGCATTTCCCTGATGATTAGTGATGTTGAATATTTTTTCATATGTTTGTTGGCTGTTTGCATATTTTCTTTTGAGAAATGTCTATTAATGTTCTTTGCCCACTTTTTGATGGACTTAATAGTTTTTTCTTCTTGCTGATTTGTTTTAGTTCCCTGTAGATTCTGGATACTCGTCCTTTGTTGGAGGCAGAGTTTGCAAATATTTTCTCCCACTCTGTGGGTTGTGTTTACTTTGCTGATTCTTTCTTTCTTTTTTTTTTTTTGAAAGAGAGAAAGAGAAAGAGAAATGGGGAGAGAGAACAGGAGTCTTGCTCTGTTGCCCAGGCTGGAATGCAATCTAAAAATAGGTATTAAAAACCTCTTTTATGCTGATAATTGTGCTTAACAGCAGAGACAGGAAGGAATAAGGGAAGAAAATAACAAACAAACAGCCAACCAATATTTCATTTAAGTCTGTGAAATGCTATGCAAATGCTGAAGAGTGATTTACTTCCAATTATGTGGTCACTTTCGAAATAGGTGTAATATGATACTGAGAAAAATGTATGTTCTGTGGACCTGGGGTGAGGAATTCTATAAATATTCACCGAGTTTACTTGTTCCAGGTCTGACTTCAAATCATAGATGTCCCTGTTAATTTTCTATCTCGATGATCCGTCGAATATTGACAATGTGGTGTGAAAGTCTCCCGCTATTATTGTACGAGAGTCCAAGTCTCTTTATAAGTCATTAAGAACTTGTCTTATGTATCTGAGTGCTCCTATATTAGGTGCATATATATTTATGAACATTGACTCCTGTTGTTGCATTGATCCTTTTACCATTATGTAATGTCCTTCTTTGTTTCTTTTAGTCTTTGTTACTATTAAAGGCTATTTTATCAGAGACAAAAGTTACAACTCCTATTTTCTTTTCTTTTTTTCTTTCTTTTTTTTTTGCTCTCCATTTGATTAGTAAGTCTTCCACCAACCCTTTGTTTTGAGTCTTTGTGTGTCCTTGCTTATGAGATGGATGTCGATACACAGAACTGATGGGTTTTGACTTTTTATTCAATTTGCCTGTCTGTGTCTTTGATCGGGGCATTTAATCCATTTAAATTTAAGATTAATATTGATATTTGTGAGTTTAATGTTGTCGTTTAATGCTAGCTGGCTATTTTGCCCATAAGTTGATACAGATTCTTCATTATGGAGATACTCTTTACCTTTTGGTAAGTTTTTGGGATGACTGATATTGGTTGTTCCTTCATGTGTATGGTACTTCTTTCAGAAAATCTTGTAAAGCAGGCCTGGTGGCGATGAAATCTCTGAGTGCTTGCTTGTTTGTAAAAAATTTTATTTTTCCTTCATTTATGAAGCTTAATTTGGCTGGATATGCGATTCTGGGTTGAAAATTCTTTTCTTTGAGGGTATTGAATATTGACCCCCACTCTCTTCTAGTTTGTAGGGTTTCAGCTGATAGATCTGCTGTGAGTCTGATAGGCTTCCCTTTGTGGGTAACCTGACCTTTCTTTCTAGCTGCCCTTAGAGTTTTCTCCTTTATTTCAATCCTGGTGAATCTAACGACTATGTGTCTTGGGGTTGCTCTACTTGAGGAATATCTTTGTGGTGTTCTCTGTATTACTTGAAGTTGAGTATTTTCCTGCTTTACTAGGGTAGGAAAGTTTTCCTGAATAATATCCTGAAGAATATTTTCCAGCTTGGATTCATTCTCTTCATGACATTCAGGTACACCTATCAAACGTAAATTAGGTCTTTTCACATAGTCCCATATTTCTTGGAGAATTTGCTCATTCCTTTTTGCTCTTTCTTCTCTAATCTTCTTGTTTCATTTCATTAAGCTGGTCTTCGACCTCTGATATCCTTTCTTCTGCTTGATCAATTCGACTGTTAAAACCTGTGCATACTTCGCGGAGTTCTCATATTGTATTCTTCAGTTCCATTAATTTACTTATATTCCTCTCTAGATTGTCTATTCTTGTTAGGATTTTGTCAAACCTTTTTTCAAGGTTCTCAGTTTCTTTACATTGGGCTAGAACATGTTCTTTTAACTCACAGAAGTTTCTTATTATCCACCTTCTGAAGCCTAACTCTGTTAATGGAATGCACTCGTTCTCCATCAGGCCTTGTTCCCTTGTTGATGAGGAACTGTGATCCCCTATAGAGGGAGAGGCATTCTGATTTTGGGTATTCTCAGCCTTTTTACGCTGTTTTCTTCCCATGATTGTAAATTTATCCACCTGTCGTCTTTGTAATTACCGACTTTCAAAATTAGGTCTCTGAGTGGACCTCCAACTTGTTGATTCCCAGCGCCGGAATCTGAGCAACCCACTGCGCTGGCCAAAACAGCGGCGTTAAGATTCGTGGTGCTTTTCTGCCTGGGAATCTTGGGTCTGTCTTCCTTCTTGAGTCCCTTTTCCAATCAGCTGAATAGGCGACTCTGCCTTCCTGGAGCTCCAAACGTCGACCAAAAGGGGACCCAGTCCCATTTACTCTGCACCAAGAACCGCTGCACTGGGGTGCTGGCAAAACCGCCATGCCAGCCACAAGAGTCGCGCTGGCGACCCGTGGGGCTCCTCCACTGGGAATCTCCTGGTCCGTGAGCAACAAAAATTCGTCTGAAAGTGTGGCATCCTCTCGTTCTCTGTGCTTTCACTGGGAGCAACAATCCTGAGCTGCTAGTAATCAGCCATCTTGGATCTCTCTCCTGCTGATTATTTCTTTTGTTGTGCAGAAACTTTTTAGCTTAATTAGGTTCCATTTATTTTATTTTATTTTTTGCATTTGCTTTTGAGGTCTTGGTCATTAATTTTTTGCCTAAGCTAATGTCCAGGGCATTGTTCTGATGTCATCTTCTAGAATTCTTATGGTTTCAGGTCTGAGATTTAAGTCTTTCATCTATCTTGAGTTAATTTTTGTAGAAGGTGAGAGATGGGGAATCCAGTTTCATTCTTCTGTGTATGGCTTGCCAATTATCCCTGGACCATTTATTTGATAGGGTGTCCTTTCCCCAGTTTGTGTTTTTGTATGCTTGGTTGAAGATCAGTTGGCTGTAAGTATTTGGCTTTATTTCTGAATTCTCTATGTCTGTTCCATTAGTCGATGTGCCTATTTTTATGTGAGTACTATGCTGTTTTTGTAACTATAGCCTTGTATTATAATTTGAAGTCGGGTAATGTGAAGCCTCTAGATTTGTTCTTTTGCTTAGTGTTGCTTTGGTTATGTGGGCTCTTTTTTTGGTTCCATATAATTTTTAGGATTATTTTTTCTAGCTCTGTGAAGAATGATGATGATATTTTGATGGGAATTCCACTGAATTTGTAGATTGCTTTGGGCAGTATGGTCATTTTCACAACATTGATTCTTCCCATCCATGAGCGAGGCATGTGTTCCCATTTGTTTGTGTTTATGATTTCTTTCAACAGTGTTTTGTGGTTCTCCTTGTAGAGAACTTTCACCTCCTTGGTTAAGTATATTGCTAAGTTTTTGTTTGTTTTTGCTGTTGTAAAAGACGTTGAGTTCTTGATTTGACTCTCAGCTTGGTCATTGTTAGTGTATAAGTGCCACTGATTTATATACATTGATTTTGTAACCTGAGACTTTACTGAATTTGTTTATGAGATCTGGGAGATTTTTGGACAAGTTTTAGGGTTTTCTAGGTATACAATCATATAATCAGCAAACGATAACAGTTTGTTTTTGTCTTTTCCAATTTGGATGCCTTTATTTCTTTCTCTTGTCTGATTGCTCTGACTAGAACTTCCAGTACTGTGTTGAATAAAGTGGTGGAGTGGGGCATCCTTATCTTGTTCCAGTTCTTGGGGGAATGTTTTCAACTTTTTCTCATATAGAATGATGTTGGCTGTGGGTTTGTCATATATGACATTTTTTTATTTTGAGCTAAGTCCCTTCTATGCCTATTTTGGATTTTTTTTGCATGTATTGAGATGATCATATGGGTTTTTGTTTTTAATTCTGTTTATATGATGTATTACATTTATTGACTTGCATATATTAAATCATCCCTGCATCCCTGGGGTGAAACTCACTTGATCATGATGTATTATATTCTTGATGTACTACTGGATTCTGTTGGGTGGTATTTTGTTGACCACTTTTGCATCTACATTCATTAGGGATATTGGTATATAGTTTTCTTTATTTGTTATATACTTTCCTGATTTTGGTATTAGGGTGATACTGGCTTCATGAAATGATTTAGGGATGATTCCCTCTTTCTCTTTCTTTTGGAGTAGTTTTAGTAGGATCGGTACCAATTCTCCTTTGAATGCCTGGTACAATTTAGCTGTGAATACATCTGGTCATGGACTTTGTTTTGCTGGCCTTTAAAAAAATTGCTTATTCAATTTCGCTGCTTGTTATTTGTCCATTCAGAGTTTCTATTTCTTCCTGATTTAATTTAGAAGGATTGTATGTTTCAATGAATTTATCAATTTCTTCTAGATTTTCTAGTTTGTGCACATAGAGCTGCTCATAGAAGCCTTAAATGATCTTTTGTATTTATGTGGTATTGGCTGTAATAGTTCCAGTTTCATTTCTAATCGAGCTTATTTTTATATTCTCTCTTCTTGGATAATCTTACTAATAGTCTATCAATCTTGTTTGTCTGTTCAAAGGACCAGTTTTTTTGTTTCATTTATCTTTTGTATTTTTTTGTTTCAATTTCATTTAGTTCTGCTCTGATCTTTGTTATTTCTTTTATTCTGCTGGGTTTGGGTTTAATTTGTTCTTGTTTCTCTGTTTCCTTGAGATGTGACATTAGATTGTGAATTTGTGCTCTTTCAGGCTTTTTGATGTAGGCCTTTAATGCTATGAACTTCTTTTTTTTAGCACTGCTTTTGCTATATCCCAGAGGTTTTGATATGTGTTTCACTATTATCATTCATTTCAAAGAAATTTTTAATTTGCATCTTGATTTCATTGTTAACCCAAAAATCATTCAGAAGCAGATTATTTAATTTCAATGTATTTGTATAGTTTTGAGTATTCCTTTTGGAGTTGATTTCCAGTTTTGTTCCATTGTGGTTGAGAAGATACTTGATATAATTTGGATTTTCTGAAATTTATTGAGATTGTTTTGTGGCCTATCATATGGTTTATCTTGGAGAATGTTCCATATGCTGATAAGAAAAATGTATACTCTACAGTTGTTGAGAAGAATGTTGTGTAAATATTTGTTAGGTCCATTTGTTCTAGGGTATAGTTTATATCCATT
Source organism: Cebus imitator (assembly GCF_001604975.1). NCBI lineage: Eukaryota > Metazoa > Chordata > Mammalia > Primates > Cebidae > Cebus > Cebus imitator. The sequence continues at coordinate 9,643,499 of NW_016107356.1, forward strand.
GTTTCTTTGTTGATTTTCTGTCTTGATGATCTGTCTACTGTTGTCTGTCGGGTATTGAAGACCCCCACTATTATTGTGTTGCTGTCTATCTAATATCCTAGGTCTAGTAGTACCTGTTTTTTAAATCTGGGTGCTCTAGTATTAGGTGCATATAAATTTAGGATTGTAATATCTTCTTGTTGGATTAATCTTTTTATCACTATACAATATCCTTCTTTGTCTTTTTTTTCAACTGTTGTTGCTTTAAATTCTGTTTCATCTAAAATAAGAATAGCTACTCCTGCTTGCTTTTGGTTTCCATTTGTGTGAAATATATTTTTCCAACTCTTTACCTTGAGTTTATGTGAATGCTTAGGTGTTAGCTGAATCTCTTGAAGACAGCAGTTATTTGGTTATTTTTCTTTGTTTTTGAATCCATTCTGCCATTTTGTATCTCCTAAGTGGAGCATTTAGGCCATTCACATTGGGTTAATATTGAGATGTGAGGTACTGTTGTATTCATCATGTAAGTTGTTACCTATATGCTTCTATTTTTAATTGTGTTACTGTTTTATAGACCCTATGAGATTTATGCGTTAAGCAGGTTCTATTTTGGTCCAATATCAACCTTTTGTTTCAAGATTTAGAACTCCTTTTAGCATTTCTTGTAGTGCTGGTTTGGTAGTGGCAAATGCCCTCAGCATTTGTTTGTCTGCAAAAGACTTTATCTCTCATTTATGAAGCTTAGTTTTGCTGGTTACAAAATTCTTGGCTGACAATTATTTTGTTTAAAGAGGCTAAAGATAGGACTCCAATCCCTTCTGACTTGTAAGGTTTCCGCTGAGGAATCTGTATGGCTATTTCCCACCAACCCTGAGCAGACACTTGTTCCCTGTTATGTTTGTGTTTGACCTTCTTGCTGTTGCCCCAAACAGAACATTTTCTGGCACTTTTAAAGATTCCATTATAAAGCTATTTATGAGAGTCTAAAAATAAGGGGCTAATTAAGTGTGATCTCAAATGCACCAATTTTCTTTCTGAGAGGACTAGCTTGGTGAGTCCTGGCTGATCTTCTGAGTGTGTTTGCCTCTTGTCAGGACAGGGAGGACTTGGTGGGTGGCTAAATCTTGTCTATTTAATACAATTTAATAAAACTAAAGACTTTAAGAAAGAAAGATTTTTCAACTAAGTGTGGGTAATTCAAGTCTGCTTTAATGAAATGAATGAGAAGTTAAATCTCAAGTCCTATTCAACTACCCCATAGGGATATTAATGAACAATACCAGGCATACGTTTTTATTTAATGAAAGCAGCTCGTTTGATTTCAGTTAAACTTGAAATCAGCTTTATGACAGTGTTCCAACTGCATACACCCTTCAAATGCTATCCTTTCTCAAATCCATATATGTAGTAACCTCACTGTTTGATTTCTGGAGCTCTAAGGGTGTTTTTGCACTGCCTGCCCTGTGATTCCGCTAGATTCTCCTTTCATACAGAGTTAAAATACAGATGACATGTGAGGATGTTGGCAGAATGGAGTGTGTTGAGTAAGTTAAGCAATCTGTTCTTAGTCTGTTGCCTGACTCTACCCATTTATCAGGGACTAGAAGTCTTTCCTAATGGACCTCAATCTATTACTGCAATATTTCCTATAACACTGGGTTCACACTTGGCAATGACTACTTTTGGTAAAATATGTAATTTTTTATAACTAGATGACTCAATTTCTCCTTTATCCTCTGCTAGAGGCTGGCATTCCAGGTAACTACTTGTGGAGTTGTGTTAATCAAACCTTGACAATTAGTAAATGATTTATTTGACACTTCATAATTCTAGATCTTGGATCAATCTGGGAAGGCTGTGATTTCATTTTGGTTTGTGTACAGCTGACGTACAACTTGCTACTGAGGCATATTTGTAGGAATTTGCTGAGTCTATCATAGATTATTGTAACAGGCTGGGTCCCACAATGGAATGGTGCTGCAGGTATTTCAAACCTTAAGTTATGGACATGAGTAGTTATAGTTTAGTGCACATGTTGAATTTTGCTTTTCAAAGACTTCAGAGAAACAAAGGGTCGGAAACTCCACATTCCTTCTCAAGTCTGTGAATACCCAGTAATGCACTTAAATGTTAAACGTGGGTCATCAGCCTGAGCATCTCTGCTGTCCTTTACACTGACACTCTGGGTTTCATTCAGTAACTTAGATGAGATGCCCACAGGTCAAGGTGTGGCTGTTGTTTTCCCATCACAATTTCAGTTCTTGTATTTATGCTTCTATGTTGGCTGGGGGTCTGCCTTCTAGGGCCTGTCAGGAAAGAAAGGGGACTGGAGCCCTGGATGTGTGTGTCAACACATTATAAAGTCTTGCCTCAAACCTGGCACCTCATATTCTGGAGGGACGGGTGGACGAGCCTCGCAGGGCCGTGTAATGTGTAGAGATACCAAAGCTGAAATGAGAACCATCCAGGTCACTGGACTCCACACATTGGTGCTATGGATGAATGTTTGAAATAAAGAGACCCTTTCCTGAGGCTAAGGAGTGTTGTTTTGCAGGTGGTTCATGACATGTCTAGCATATAGGTGATCTAATCCTGAATCTTCCAGGAGGACACATCAGTACTGGTGAGTGCCTTGGATAAGCCTCTTCTAGGGGAGAGAAAAAAACAAAAAGAAAAAATGCAAGGGTGGAGGGTGACCAAGAAGGCATCAAAAAACAAGGGGGTGGGGGTTGGAAGGAAGGAACAAGAGGTGCACATGGCAGAATCCTCATGTGCTGTCAATGGGCTGGCCAGGCCTTACCTATCTATCCTGACTTCCCTGAACTCTGGCCTCACCCCTTCCACCCACCTCGCGCTCTGCCTCAGAGCCTTCTCTACAGTTCATCAAGCCCAGCAGGCACAGTCCCTACCAGGGCCTTAGCACCTGCTGTTTCCTCTGCTGGGAAAGTTCTTCCTGCAGGTGTCCAATGCAGTGGTATGGTCTCATCTCATTCACTGTGCAGGGTGCACCTTCCCGGGGCCTTTCCCCGACGACCCTGTTTGAAATGGTAGCTGGTCCCCCTCCTTGCCCTATTTTTCCCCACACCTATTGCCACCTTCTAATAGGCTGTATCATCTATTTATTCATTTGGTTGCCTGTCTTCCCTTTTGAGAATGTGAGCTCATAAGGGCAGGATTTTTTTCTCAGTGATTGAAATGAGTGTAATAAGCCCATGCTCTGCATTTTGGTTAGTACTTCAGGGGTAAGTCTATACCATCTACATCTCTTCGTGATGCAGGTGGGCTTATGGGTGGGGTAAGATGATTTCATCTAGTGATTCTCAAATTTGACGAGGCACCAGAATCACCTGGGGGGCTTGTTGAATTCCAAATTTCTGGGCCCACCCCAGGGGTTTCTGATTTAGGAGGTCTGAGATGGGCCCAAGAATGTGTGTGTGTGTGTGTGTGTGTGTGTGTGTGTGTGTGTGTGTGGTGTGTTTTGAGATGGAGTCTCACTGTTGCTCAGGTTGGAGTGCAATGGTGCCATCTCTGCTCACTGCAACCTTCACCTCCTGGGTTCAAGCAATTCTCCTGCTTCAGCCTCCCAAGTACCTTGGATTACAGGTGCACACTGCCACACTGGGATAATTTTTCCATTTTTAGTAGAGACGGGGTTTCATGTTGACCAGGCTGGTCTCGAACTCCTGACCTCAAATGATCCACCCACCTCGGCCTCCCAAAGTGCTGGGATTACAGGTATGGGTCACTGTACCCCAGGTGAGGCTACCACTGTCCACACTGAAATGTGTGGATCTAATGTGTCCACAGGCACACACCAGCTGTGGGAGGTGGCGCAGAAGACTTCTGAACAGTAGATACTTATCAGTGATGGGCTATTATCTGCTTGCTTTATTTTCCCAGGGCCAGGAAGAACATATGGAGATGCAGGGCTGCAGGAATTCTGTGCTGACCATGCTGGTCATCCTGGCTGGGCTGGCAGGTAAGGATCTCCTGAGCTTGGTGGGCTGTTCACTGACGTCCACTTGGGGTGTTGGGGGAATTTGGTGTTTAGGGTTGGATGCCTCTTGTTTCATCTGAAGGTCAAATCAAAGTCAAGGAGGGGTGTAGCTCCCTCCTCCCTCCTTTTCACCTCCCATCTGCAGAAGAGGGTTATGTGGCTTGCACAGATTGTATGATTTCTGTAGTGACACGTGTGGCCTCTGGGGTACATAAAGAGTGGCCTTGGAGTGAACTAAGTTCAGCACTTCACACAAGGCACTGGAAGGAACTGTAGTTTCAGAGGGATACTTGTTCTGTTGGCGTTGTGTGGCCCAGGCTTCTCACAGGGCAAGGCTGGGGCTCACCCAGCCCATCGTCCCCACACTCACCCTGCTGGGCTCTGTCCACTAGACTGCCAGGGACTGAGGCAGGAGTGCAGGAAGAGTGTGGTTATTACAGCATGGACACTCGAGGCATAGACTGGGCTTTTTCTCTTCTTCTTAACATGCAATTCAGAGTCCATGGAAAATGCCCTCTGGCTTCCCTGGGGGGAATTGTTTCTAACTTCCATTTCTCAGACTTAAAAATCAAAGATCAAAGAGATCTGGGCTCAGAAAGGCTTGCCTGAGCTCAGGGAGAATACCTAATCTGAATAATTCTTTTTTTTTTTTTTTTTTTTATCACGTCCAGGGACAAAACAAAGAGCAGTAATCATGTTTATCCAAACTCTGGCTTAGCCTTAGTGAACTCTCTCCTTCTTCATTTCTGCCTCTCCCAAGCCGGTGGGCCCCCTCTTCAACCCTGGCATCCTCGTTTCCTGGTCCTGCTTCTGCAGGGCCTGTTCCTGGTGGTGACTTCCTCCTTCCCCTTCACCTGTTGTTCTAGCAGGGGCAGCTCTGCTCCCACAATGCACCTGGGTATGCAGGTGAAGTGCTAAAGTGCTACTGCGTGTCCAATGGTGTGATTCCTCCCCAGAAACCTTTAGGGCTGTAAGGACAGTTTTTCAGAACCTGCCTTGCCATTTTTCTTTTCTTTTTTTGAGACAGTCTTGCCCTGTTTCCCAGGCTGGAGTGCAGTGTCACAATATCAGCTCACTGCAACCACTGCCTCCCGGGTTCAAGTGATTCTCTGCCTCAGTCCCCTGAGTACTGGGACTATAGGCATCCACCACCAAGCTTGGCTAATTTTTGTACTTTTAGTAGAAATGGGGTTTCACCATGTTGGCCAGGCTGGTCTCGAACTCCTGACCTCAGGTCATCTGCCCTCCTCAGCCTCCCAAAGTGCTGGGATTACAAGCGTGAGCCACCATGCCCTGCCTGCCTTGCCATTTGACTTTACAAGGCGGAAGGAAAGGGAGGCGCTGCAGTGTTTCAGGCTACCTAGTGTATGTGATGGCAGGCTGCTTGGTTCACCCACGGGGATCCCACAACGGCAGAAGGTAGTAGGACATGTTGCAGTCTCACTGATGTGGTGGGCAACAACAAGAAGAAGCCACAGTATGTGGTCTGCCAGGGCGTCTTCTTGCTATAAACTCTGAATGACATCAGAAGGAAAAGAGTATGAAATTCAGAGTGGGGAAGTCTGAGTTTCATCCCAGTTCCACTACTGTGAATGCAAATCCTGGGATGTTGCCAGTTGGCAGAGGTTTTTGTTTTTGTTTTTTTTTGTTTGTTTGTTTGAGACAGAGTCTCACACTGCCACCCAGGCTAGAGTGTAGTGGCACAATCTTGAATCACTGCAACCTCTGCCTCCTGGGTTCAAGTGATTCTCCTACCTCAGCCTCCTCAGTAGCTGAGATTACAGGGGCCCACCGCCATGCCCAGCTAATTTTTTATATTTTTAGTAGAGACGGGGTTTTACCATGTTGGTCGGGTTGGTCTTGAACTCCCAATCTTGTGATATGCTCACCTCAGCCTCCCGAAGTGTTGGGATTACAGGCATAAGCCACCGTGCCTGGCTGGGCAGAATTGTTTTTCTATGGAGGCTGAGGAAAGATATTCCATGCCCGTTCCTGAACTCCTGATGTTGCTGCAGTCCTTGTCATCCCTTGGCCTGTAGCAGCATCACTCCAGTCTGCGTCCGTCCTCACACGGTGTTCTTCTCTGCAGGCCTCTGTGCCTCAAATCTCACTCTGCCTTCCTCTGATAGGAACACCTGTGATTGGATTTAGGGCCCATTCCAAACCCAGGTTGATTTCATCTTGAGATCCTTACCTAATTACATCTGCCAAGACCCTATTTTCAAAGGTTTCATTCTGAGGATCCAGTAGACATGAGTTTTTGAGGAATTCTGTTTAACCCAATACAGCTGTAGAGCTGGGGGAAAGGAGAGCATAGCAGTGGCTTCCACTAGAAGCTCCTGGTCTGCCCAGGAGAGCTGGTGTTAGGATCTAAAAGACACACAGTCTGAGCCACTGGATGGATACCGCAGGAGTTACCACCAGTAAATACAGAAAGGCTACAGCACACAGTTGATTTATGGAGATCCACTCACTTGCCAACTTGAAAAACTGGCTGCTTTCCAGGTTCTGGATCTGGTTATGGAGTCATAGAAGGCCCCCAAAATGTAACAGTCCTGAAGGGCTCCCAGGCTCGCTTCAACTGCACTGTCTCCCAGGGCTGGCAGCTCATCATGTGGGCACTCAACGGTATGGTGGTGCTGAGCATCCGGCCCACGGAGCCCATCATCACCAATGACCGCTTCACCTCCAAGAGGTATGATCAGGGTGGGAACTTCACCTCGGAGATGATCATCCACAACGTGCAGCCCAGTGATTCAGGGCACATCACATGCAGCCTCCAGAACAGTCTCCTGCATGGGTCTGCTTTCCTTACGGTCCAAGGTGTGTATGCAGGTGGCTTCCGAATGCAGCGTCTGAAGTCCATTGGGTTAAATGTCATAGGGCAGGAAGGACCTTCTAAAATTCATGCCATGTATGATGGCAGATATGGTCTACCTTCAGTTGGTGTTGACCTACGACTATTCTGAACTGATGAATGTGAGGTTCTTTCTTTTAGACCTCACAATGTTTTGTGGATCCCAGCTGACTCTCCCCAACATATTTCTGTACCCTGCTCCCAACTACAGTGGGATAGTCATAATAGTCAAAGTTTTGTGTTCTCCAAATATATCAAGTCACTGAGAGAAAAGAAAAGGGCAAACAAAATTGATAATAATAGCTTATTTTTCATTTTTAGAGTTAATTTTGGAGTGCTGAAGATAATGTTACAAAGTGAAAAAACGTAAAAGATACTTTACAAAGATTTGGAATAGTCGTACCAAAATTTAATCACTTTGCATTCTTTAAAAGTGTGTTTATATTCCATTTAAAGATATAGAGTTCCTGATTTCTATGGCAGCATTTCTTATAAGAGAAGATATTATATCTTAGAAATTACTTCTTATATCTATGTATTTGCTTGTTAGGAAGAAATTTCCAAAGATTCTGTCCATATGCATGTTTCTATCAAATCAGATTTGATAACATTTGGTGGAGACATGTCTACCTATTTCTATTTGTGTTTTAAAAAATGATTTTTTACTTTAGAAATTTAGCTAAATGGGTGTGTCTCTAATTTTGTTTTTAATTTTGTGTAGTTTAATTAGGGACACAATGATATTTTCTAAATAAGTGATTTTATAAGGCTATTTAGGACTGTTGGCCTATTTTGCATGACCAGATTCTTATTATGATAATTTGTGATATAAAGGAAAGAATACAGGAAAAGAGAATCAAAAATATAAATTCTGGTTTTGGCTGCATCAGTTATCTGTCAGAGAGACCACTGAGATGGCTCAATTTCTTCATCTTTAACCTGGAGATGAACCTTCCCAGCCCACCTCGTGGGCTTGCTGTGTGGATCAGGTGAAAAAATGACTAAGGATGATTTGATGACTCCAAAGTCCTGTCTGATTCAACTCCCTGCACATTAAGTTGGGAGCCAGAGTAATGTAGTGGTCAGGAGTGCAGACTTGGGGCTTGGCTGCCTGGGTCCATGTTACTGTTTTATGACAAAGCATGACCCTGGACACAATTACTTAATGACTTTGAGTCCTAGTGTCCTCATCATGGGCTGCCGTGGTGTCAAATGAGTAGGTCTATGTAAAGCCTTTACCGCCCCTGGCTCGTAGCAATCATTGTACAGCTGTTTGCCATTATTTATTGTGTTCCCAATAAAAGCATGCCATTGTGTTGGGTATTTAAGAGTGACTCAAAGAGGAATAGAATAAGACACAGTTCCTTTCTTTTAGAACCTCACAAGAAGAGTGCAGAATGCAAGCTGCACAAATAATAGGATGCCAGCCACCCAGATGCTGGCAAGTCAGATGGAAAGACAAGGTCGGGTTCCCATTGGGAGGGCAGCTGACAGAGTCGGCAAAGCCTTCGTGGATGAGTTCATGGAGAAGGTGCCATTGGAGATGTGCTTCCGGGTCTGTAGGTGGTAGACAAAATGGGAAAGCAAGAGAGGAGGGGGGCCTGGGTCAGGGAAACACAGCATCACAGGTATGGCTTCTTATTCCTATACTTACGACACATCACATTCAGAAACCATGTGATTTTTGTAGCATCTTTTCCCAAAGTTACAAGTCTACAAATTTGTCTGAATACCCATAACATGCCTTTTTATGTGTTGGTAATTACGGTAGTTTTTGGTTTTAATATAGATGGAAAAGCAAGCGTCTAGAGAAGGCAAAGACTTCTCCAAGACATTGCGAGAGGAACCCATAGAGCTGGGACAGAACTCCATCCTGGTATCCTCATCTCATTGCTCTGAATGGCACTTAGATCCTAGCAGAGCAAATGTTCTCCTAGCAACAGGGTCTCCCTCAAGGGAGAAAAAAAAGAGAGGAAACAATCATGAATTATTCTATGATTTTTTCCCCCTCATTATATGTCAACAAAATAGAAATAACATAACTCCAAATTGAGTCATCTGAAATCCATGTGAATATTCTAGTATCACTTTTGTATAAAGTGTTTGTCATGCTACTGCAAAACCTTTATGAAAGCCAGTGGGGAAAAGTGGAATCCCAACTGTGTATAGAAAAAGGAAAACCTGTAGGTTGTTGAGCTGGTCCACTTACTGCCTTATGCACCAACTAGTAATCACACACCAAACTCTAGACCTCTTATGTTTTGAGGGCCTCAAGGACTTGAGTTCAAGAGCTTCTGTTATTAACTGAGGCAATATCGTTCTTCCCAGCTCTGACATCTTAAACCACCCCTCTGTCAAACAAAACAACAAACACAAAACGCTTTAGACTTTAGGGACAAACCCTTTCTCCACTCCTTGTTGCATTTACAGTAGCTCTTGAATTAGCAAAGTGCCTCTCTTATTCCAAGGGAATATTCAGGAAGGAATAATTCAGAGCTGACCCAGTTCACAGTAGTCTGGGGACTCCTCGGTGTACCCTTAGATCCTTTCAGGGTGGTCTGTGAAGTCATGATTGATTTTATAATAATATGAAGATTTGTATTATTGTTGCCTTTTTCACAAGTGCACAGGAGAGCTTTCCACTGTACATTGGGAAGGTCTTCATGACTCAGCAGACCAGCATTTTCCAAATGACTGAAGTGTAACAAAATCATGCAAGGGTAAAAGGTCCATTCAAAGTGCCAGATAATGCAATGGATTTTAATGTAACGGAGAATGAAAGTTCCTTGATAGAGTTTCAGATTCCACTGTGTAACAAACACTTAAGAAACCTCAGCTAGGAATGGTGAATCACGCCTGTAATCCCAGCATTTTGGGAGGCCCAGGCAGGCAGATCACTTGAGCCCAGGAGTTTGAGACCGGCCTCGGCAACGTGGTGAAATTCCATCTCTTAAAGAAAAAAGCACTGGGCGCAGTGGCTCATGCGTGTAATCCCAGCACTTTGGGAGGCTGAGGCACATGGATCACCTGAGGTCAAGAGTTTGAGACCAGCCTGACCAACCTGGAGAAAGCACATCTCTACTAAAAATACAAAATTAGTCAGGCGTGGTGGTGCATACCTGTAATCCCAGCTACTCGGGAGGCTGAGGCAGGAGAATCGCTTGAACCCGAGAGGCAGAGGTTGCCATGAGCCAAGATTATGCCATTGCATTCCAACCTGGGCAACAAGAGAGAAACTCCATCTCAAAAACAAACAAACAAAACAAAACAAAGAAAAAGAAAAAAAGTAAGCTTTGGTAACAGTATTCAAGAATATCCACAATTATCTGAAAAAGCTATTAAATACTCCTCACTGTTCCAACTACATATCTGTGTGAAGTCAAGTTTTCTTTACATTCTTCAAACAAAGCAGTATATTGCAACAGACTGACGAAACAACTATGAGAATCCAGCCAGACATTACAGAGATTTGCATAAGTATAAAACAATGTCACTCCTCTTATTTTTTTTGTTTAAAAGTGTAATTTATTTCCATGAAAATATGCTAATCAAAATTTACACGTAATAAATTATTTTAAAATACATATTTAAAATAACTGTTTAATTTTAATTTCAAATACGAAAATTGTTACTAGCTAAAACCCACATAAGTGAAAGGTCTTTGGAGTCCTCAATGATTTTGAAGAGTATAAAAGGTACTGAAACCAACGTGTTTGAGAACTGCTGATCTGGTCAAACTATGTCATTCAGTAAGTACAAAAAAGAGAGCCAGGAAAAATTCAGTGACTTGCCCAAAGGGATGACAATTTTCTGGTAGAGCCAGTATTGAAAACAGATTTTTTGATTCTTAGTCCAGTATTCTTTCCATTATGTTGTGTGGCCCAGAGTTTCAGCATGTTTAGCTTGGACATTTCTCTCTCTCTCTATCTCAACACATATATATAAAATGTACATTTCACTAAGGCTGTGTCTTTACTGGGGCCAATTCTCAGGTTGTTTAGTAATACCTGTGAAAACAAGTATTATTTTCATATGTGTTATTTGCAGTGTGAACACTGACCTATGCAAGGGTGTTCTAAAAAATAAAAAATAGCTTATCTAAGCTATTCTGATACATGATTTGGTTTAGTTATTTCTGTAAAGATTAGATTGGATTTTGATTTAATTTGTAATGAGAAACCTATGTTAAGTCAATATCATAGGAAGTTATGTTTAAGACTATATGACCCAGAAATAAATAAAATGTATCTAATTGACCAAAACTCCTGGGGAGACTTGTGTCCCACCCTGGGCTGTATCCTCCTCACAGCGAGAAGGTGAAGCTCGTTTCTCTTTTTCCCTTTGCTCCCTGGGCAGCCCAAGATAACTTTGGAGCTCCTTCAGAGATTGTGTAGCCTCTTATGGCATGCACTCCCTTTTTTGTTTCCTGTATCATTATTTCCCCCTGGTTTCTGATTTTTATGAAGCATTTTCTGTGTAACTTTGTGTTTTCTTGTGAGCAACCTCACCTTCTTCAGAGACCATAGCAGGTGTACAAAAAAGACTCAGATAAAATCTGAGTTAAGATCTCCTAGCAGAGATACAGCCTCTTTGAGCTTGGGAAAATAGGTCTCACAAAATGTGATTTGAAGCAAAAAAGAAAAGAAAGAAAAATCTTTAAAAAAGAAAAGAAAGAAAAATAAAACCTTAGAAGTGAGAGGCACAGTCATGTGTTCAGTGTGTTTCTCTCTTTTCTTCTTTAGTTATGGGAGAGTTGTTCATTCCCAATGATAATCTTGTAGTCGTTGAGAATGAACCTTGTAGAGTTACTTGTCGAGCCTTGAACTGGCCCGTGCTCCCGGATATTTTCTGGGAGCTCGGTGCCCTGGTCAGCCATTCAAGCTATTATTTTGCTCCGGAGCCCAGCGACCTTCAGAGTGCAGTGAGCATCCTGGATCTGATCCCACAGGGCAATGGGACTTTGACTTGCGTGGCTACCTTGAAGAGCCTGCAGGCCTCCAAGTCTGCAACTGTAAATCTCACTGTGATGCGGCCTCACCGAGGTAAGTGAAGACTTTCTGCTTTATATGAAACGAATGATTGTTTCATGCTTAAATCTTATGTAGAATGCTGCTTCATCCACAATGCCTGGAGCAATCATATGGTGACTTTGATTTCGGGTAGGGGTGATCAGGCTGATCACATCTGCTGTCAGCTTCATAATCCTGGACCCTCATTGGCTTTTTAAATTCCATCTCGAAGTTTTTTTCTTCTCTCTCTCTCTCTTTTTTTTTAAATAACATTTGAAAACCATTTAGAATCTTGGCAATTATTTATCATCAAAGAACATCAAGTTTGGAGACAAATACTTGAATTAAACATTTTTTCTCTAGCTTTTACCCACCACTGTTTCAGTTCGATCCCACCCCCTGAGACAGCAGCTCCTCGTATTGCAGGAGGGTGTTCAGGTCTCCCTGGATTTCTTCCAATCTAAGTGGAACTCTAATGCTTCATTTTTTTTTAACCCAGCAAATCCACAGTGTATTTGAAAGTGTCGAGCCTGTATGTATAGTTTAACTTGACTAAGCGACATAACTTTAAAGCTCAGGTCCGCCTAAAGAATCTGCTGTGGGATGTTTGGCATAACGGAAACTCTAACCACATTCCTTGAAAGGGCCCATACAGCCTGTGAGCTTTGAATCAGCCTGGCCAGGGTGGACCAGGGGTGCTGGAGATTGACTTTAACTTAACATTTTACAAAAGAGGAAGCAAGGCCTGGAGAAATTCTGTGCTTCCCTCTGGGTCACATGCCACAGTGGTAGAGCTGGGCCTAGAAGCTAAGAAGAAAAAAAAGCTTCTCATCTGAAGCTTTTCCCACCATGACCACATCTTTACCTGAGATCTTCCAAAGTTCAGAACAAAGCCACAGCCAAAGCCAAGTAATAATAATAACAACAATAAGAAACAGCACTCCCAGCACTTACCAAGTTGTCAGGCACCGTTCTGAGCACTTCTCAAATAGTCACAGAATTAACCTGCTTGACAGCTGTATGAGTGAGTGTTGCTGTTATTCCTATTGTAAAGGCAAGATGACAGGGACAGTGCTGTTGGGATTTTGCCCAGGTCTGTAGAGGGAGTAAATGACAGGGCAACCCCAGGCAGTCTGTCTCCAGGAACTGCTCACCTGGAAACACTGCTTGCTGTGTGAGCAGCCATGTGGAGGGTCTATGAGGTCCTGTGGCTGTCGTAACAGGAGACCACAGGCTTGGTGGCTTAAACAAGAGAAAGGGATTTTCTCCCGGTCCTGGAGGTTGGAAGTCTGAGATCACGGTGTCAGCCGGGCTGGTTCCCCGTGAGGGCTGCGAGGGAGCCTCTGTTTCTTGCCTCTCCTCTTGTTTCCTTGTGGTTGCTGGCCATCTTCCACTTCCTTGGCTGGTGGAAACATCACCCTCATCTCTGCCTTCAACTTCACTTGGTGTTCTCCCATTTTTTGGGGTCTTTTCTGAGACAAACATTTTTGGACATTTTGTACAGATTGTTTTCGCAAGATGCCTCTCAATTTGGATTTGTCTAAAATTTTCAACATACTTTGATTTAGGCTACATATTTTTGGCAAGATATAGATAATGTCATGTGGTTACAGGATGACAATTTTCACTCACATGGGTCTAAGTTTGACCCTTTGGTGAAGGTGGCATACCCTGAATTTATCCATCATAAAAGTACGTTTTTTGCCTTTATAATTAATGTGTAATCAGTAGATATTGTGGGAATACCCTGTTTACCCACAGTCTTTCACCTAACAAAATTGTTTTTTGAAACTTTTAAGTTTAGGGTTATACACGCTGGTTTGTTATATAGGTAAACTCGCGTCACAGGGGATTGTTGTAGAAATTATTTTATGACCTAGGTACTAAGCCTAGTACCCATTAGTTTTTTTTCCTGCTCCTCTCCTTCCTCCCACCCTCCACCCTCAGATAGACCCAAGTGTGTGTTGTTACCCTCTATATGTCTGTGTGTTCTCATCATTTAGCTCCTACTTATAAGTAAGAACACGCAGTATTTAGTTTTCTGTTCCTGCGTTAGTTTGCCAAGGATAGCGACCTCCAGCTCCGTCCATGTCCTTGCAAAGGAGATGATTTTGTTCTTTTTTCACCTACTAACTTTTACATTCATTGATAAATCATTGCCTGAATCAATGACTTCTACGGTGGTTGTAAAGAGTGATTTTCTGCCTCCATTCTTCTTTCTGTATCTAGTAATTGGCTTTCTTTTGTTAAACAAGAGACTTCTCTCCTCTTTCTTCCTTTTTCTTTTTCGCATTTTAGTAGGGACTCAGTTTTGTTCAACACACTGTAATCTGTTCCTGTCATTTTTCATTTTGACACTCAGATTGCTCCAGACTTGGCCATCAGTGTCCCTTCAAGCTGTGCTGGCATCCTTCCAACATCCTCCTGTTAGTTTTCCAGCACCTGGACCTGTAAGGTCTTCCAGACTCACTTTGCATTCCCAAGTCCCCGCCTGGAATCAGTCATTTCTCCAGGGAGCTAACCTTAAATATCATAAGTTAGTCTACTTAAATATGATAACGTACGGTCCAGGCTTTGAAAGGGAAGATTCTTAAAAATTCCATTAGCACCAAATGGAATAAAATGGACTGTTTAAAGCATATATTTTAACAAGGTAATGATACAGCAGGAGTTCTGGCCTGATTGATGGTACCTTAGAGAGACGGATTTTAGCGACTGACTTGCCAGCAAATGTTTTCTTTTTATGGTGGAAGGGAAAGGGAGCAATTTCTTAATTTCCCTTGATCAGGTTTAACTCACCTGAATTCTTCTTAGACCAAGACTGGCGCCTTAATGACAGCAGCCAGAGGCATGACGGCTGGGAGAGGGAGGCCCAGTGGAGGCTTGCAATGAGTCTAACTTTATTGGACTCATTTGGAAAAGGGTAATTTGTTTCTAAATTATTCATCAAGAGCCAGTGCAGCTGGTGGTTGGCTGCATGTTGTGTGTTTTATGTAAGTTTTATTAGCTGAAGACTTCATTGCAGCCTTGGCTGGCAGAGCTGGTGACCAGACAAGGCTGTAAGGAGCACACCCAGGTTTCCAGAGAGCCAAGAATTAAAGGGGCTGCGCCCATTCAGGCTTCTTCAGAAATCAGATAAACATCCATTTTTCCACCCATTTCCTAAAAGTGCAAAGCATTTGTTTTAATTTCTGAAATGGTCCCTCCAAGTCATTGAAAGAAGAATGACATCAGCTTTGGAGGCCTATCCAATCAGGGCAAGCCACAGGGTTGTATGAAATACTTTCTGGTTTATAGTTCAAAAGGTTTCTTTAGAGAGAAGCATACTGGGAGGGCTGATGCTCGCTTCAGACCTGTTTTTTAGAAATTGATTTTCTTAACTACAGAAGTGACACAAACCTCAAGCACTGCTGATGTATCCAGAAGCAGAGAGTGAGGCCCTCTCACCCCATCTTGGGACATGCACTGTTAGAGCCACCTGCCCCTCGGGGTGGTTTTCTTTGTGCACTTACTTGTGGGTAGGTTGTGAAATGGTTAACGTGAAGCACTGTTTTTCGGACACATGAGCACCTTGTAGAAGGTAGTGATTCCTGGTCATAACCTTACTATTTTGAGAAATGGCAATTTTGGGCGCAGAGGGGTATAGTAGAAGTGGCAGTCCTAGGCTTTTCCTGTGGCACTGACAGTGCAACCTTGGGCAAGCCAGCAACCTTACGGGCTCAGTTTTCTCACCTGTGATGTGGGTGGGAGAAGAATAGAGAAGTTCTCTCTCCCAGCTGTGGGTCAGAGCCAGCAGAGGAAGCTTCTTCATAAATATGCGGAGGCTCAGGTCCCTCCTGGGGGTTTAGTTTCATTGGTTTTTGTGGAGCCTGGGAATTGCAATTGTAAAAATGTTCCCAAATTCCTCTAATGGGTGGCCAGGATTTGGGGGCTACTGAACTGAAAAAGTCTCTAAGTCCTGGGCTCCCATCCAGCCCGATCAAGTGCTATGTCTATACAGACTTGGACATTAGACAGCCTGGGTTCCAATCCCAGCTCACCCAATCACTACCTGTGTGTTCTGTGCAAGTTACTTACCCTCTCTGAGCCTGTATTTTAGAACAGTCCTTGCCCCAGAGCACACAGGACTGGAGAGGGAGTGGTTGTTCTCATTTACAGTGTTAATTCGGAGATCTCCTGTGTCACCTCTCATGGGCACAGGAGTGTGCTTTGCACACGATTGATGGTGATGACATTTGGTATTAATATGTACCTGGCACATGTTGGTGCTGACATTTTATATTAATACATTTGGTTTCAAGAAATTCTATACCCTTTTAAAACTCTATGCATTCCTTTGAGAGCATCTGGGAAATGCTATTTTCCTTTTCTTCACAGATGGGGAAAGGACAATCTCCAAGCGGAGACTAAAGCACATGGTAAAGTCAGTCATGGGGCCCTAACAAGCACACAGAGGTGTGATGGAGCATAGGGAGATAGGCAAGCAGCGTGGACCTTGGAGCTAATCTTCCTTAGTCACTGAGTGTGGGTTACTCAGGTATACTCATCTGCTCCAGCAAAGCCGCCATTCCCCTTGAGCCAGGCACACCCACACCCTCCATAGTGTATAAGACACAGACCAGCACCCCGCTGTAGACTTTATGCAAATATATTTATGTCGTATCTGGGCCATATTTTCCTCAGAAGGATTATTCCACATTGGAGACAAAGCATGGCAGTATGGAAAGATATAAGTCAGGGGCCCTGTGGCTTCCTGTTCTGGGCTCCCTGTGCCGTTTAATTCGTCTCCCTGAGTGTCTTGTCTGCATGATGAAAAGATTGGATTGTAGATGAGATCATTCCAAGAGTCTGTGTTCTCTGTCCACTGTCAGATTTCTGATTTGTCCATAATATATGGCTATGATCTATTTTTCAATCTACAGTAAATGCACTCTTTTTAAAAAAAATTAGCCGCATACTAAACAAAAATATCCATGCATGTGTGTATACCTATGGATATACACACACACACACACACACACACACACACATATATGTTATATATGATAAATTTGAAATGGTTATAAAAATAATAAAGGTCTATCTGTGTATCTCCAGCACTAAATATGCCTCTTGCTGACTCGTACATTATTAAAGCACCATGTACTTTAATCTCCACTTGGAGATTTGGGCTCCACTGGATTAAAGGGAGACCTCAGTCTCACCTAGGCATAAAACTCCTTGGAAAATTCGCCTTCCAATGGAGGGTGGTCACAACAAATAACAAGCGAAAGAGTAAGTGATGTGGTTCCTAACACCAGCTGTCATTTGGGTCAGAGTTTGGGGCTTTTGACTGAGCACAGGCATCACTTTCTGGACTTTGTGGTTAAATTAAGGGACAAAAGAGTGTTTAAAGTCCCTCTGGCCCTCAGTCTCTCCCTTGATTCAGTCACCACCCCCAGCAAAGTGTCCCTTCCCTTCTGTTAAGCATGCATTCCCTGAAAATAAGGCAGGCTCTGTCTGTGCTAGATTAGAGGAAATGTAATGTCCAGACTCAAGAAAGTTGGCACACTCGTAATCTCTGTGGTAGGAGAAGAAAAGTCTGCTGATAGGGAGTGTGTGAGTAAGTTAACAAGCATGCTGTCTTATGCCAGCGAGAATTTCAAGCCTATTTCTTAAATCTTGAGCCAGACCTTAAT
Organism: Cebus imitator; assembly: GCF_001604975.1. Lineage (NCBI taxonomy): Eukaryota > Metazoa > Chordata > Mammalia > Primates > Cebidae > Cebus > Cebus imitator. The sequence goes on from NW_016107356.1 coordinate 9,661,022, forward strand.
GGTTAACCCCAGTCAGCTCCCTTTTAAGAAAGCTTGCTACATTTGCAAACTTCAGTTAGTAAGAGTCCATTAGACTGGAAAGAGGATGACCACTGCCATCTTGAACCTGTGCATTGTAGCTTACAGCATTCTCAGAACTTTTACACACCCCCCCCGCCGAACAGCCTGGTGGGACAGGAGTTGTTACTGGCAAGTGAGCTAGAGCCAAATATAATGCAGCAAGAAATGCTGGTCATGAGATTTGACTGGCTCCATCCACAGGAAACCTAAAGCTCTTAACTGAGTCACAAAGCTCCCACACAGTGGTTCAACTTTCAACTCAGGACTGTGACGATCATCGAGGCAACTCTGGACTTCATCGTTTTGCTATCACACCTGTGGGGGGGACAGTGTGAGCGCATCCTGTCATGTTGTGGGTAGCATGGGCAGTGTTTACATCTTGGCTGCACACAAGGGATTCCCAAAATGTGGGTCACCAACCCGCTGCCTCAAAATCACTTGGGGTATCATTCCAGATATCCTGACTTTGTGTCCCTGGAGGCGGGCTTTGAATCTGCATGTGCAATGGTATTCCAGGTGATGCTTGGGATTCTGCTGTCTGTGGAGCAAGGGGATAAATGTGCTCGCTGCGTGTGAAGGGTCTGGCTTGTGTTACTGCTTCAACTCTGGGGGTGGGAAGGGTGTAATCTATTCCTTCCCTCTTCACCATTTTCGGGAGAACCCTTTACGAGTCTCTATCTGTTCCAGCTCATCTCAGATGGTGGGAGATGTGGAGATAGCATTAGGAAAGTAGTTTGATTTTCTTATAATCCTACAGTTCTGCTCTGGGCATCTTACTGTGGGGAGAAAGGTGAGCCCTAGATCTGGTTCAGCTGCAGCTGACTGCCTGGTGCATAGACTTCTCTTCTCCATGTAGAGTCAGAAGAGAACTTTCTCTTAATCTGTCTCTTCATCCATTCATCTATGCACCCATCCACCCACTCACTCACTCATTCATCTACCCATCCATCCATCCATCCATCCATCCATCCATCCATCCATCCTATATTAGTCTGGTTTCTCTAGAGGGACAGAACTAATAGGATATATATATATATATGTCTCCTGGCTGCACTGGCAGCTGATTAGATGGTGCCCACCCAGATTAAGGGTGGGTCTGCTTTTCCCAGCCCACTGAATCAAAAGTTAATCTCCTTTGGCAACACCTTCACAGACATACCCAGGGTCAATACTTTGCATTCCTCAATCCAATCAAGTTGACACTCAGTATTAACCATCACATATCCATTGTTCCTAATATGTATTTGGGATGTAAGAAAAATAAGACGTAGTCCTTGACCTTGAGGGGACTGAGTCCCCAGTTTAGACAGTAGCAGGTATATATAGGAATAAATGAAAGGGGCAATTGATTTCACAGACATTTGAGATGGCAATGAATATGAGATGTTAAAAAAAAGGAACTGTCAAAATTATTTGACATTTCTTATAAGAAAAATCAAAAAACTCATCTCAGGTAATGCAGAGAAGCTTTTCAAGAAGGGCAAAAGACAAGTATCTTTTTATATTGTATAATTCGCCGAAGCACAAGAGTTCTCTGAATTTAAGCACTTGTTTTTAGACATGTGTATGAGTTATTCTGCAATTGATTCCTTGCTAGCCCATGAGTTAGCACCAAGGTAGTTCATAATTATAGACACCAGGGCATGAATGATTATCTGTAATCACTCCTGCAACTTATTCTGAGCATTTACCTTTGACACAGGAATAGCAAACTACTATTGCAAGGTCAATTTTCAAGGAAAATTCTAAGGAAGAACATCTAAGAGCTGATTTTCAACTCTAGTCTCCGGTTCCAAAGTGGTGGATGGCCGTTGAGTTCCAAGCAAACCCCATGTTCCTTCATAGGAAGTCTACTGTTTCAATATTCTCTAATGACTAGTTTCAATATTTTCTAAAGAAATAGCATGTATTTACATTAAGACACCACCCAAGCATGCAGGGTTGAGTGACAGCCTTTTGTTAAATAACAATTCACAATTAAACAGATCAACTTACATGTGTGTAGTTTGACTTCAGAGTGCTGTGGTGGGGAGAAGTACAGTGCTGAATTAGGACCCTCTTGGGAACATCAGTGTCATTCCCATACTGTCCCTTTCTGTGATGATAAAAATGTTCTACATCTGTGGTGACTGAGCACTTGGCTACAGCAACTGAGGCACTGAATATTTAATGACACGTATTTTTAATTAACTTAAATTTGAATTTGGATAATCATGTGAAGCCACGGCAGCTCTGGCTAAGACATGGTGGAAAAGAATCAAAATGGCTTTTTCCTCTCTCCTTCTCTCCCCACATCCCTCTTGCTTCCTGATTGCTCTGTCTCACCTTACCCTTTTGTCCTCTTACCTCCAACTACTGGGTAAAATAAGAGGCCAATGAACGCACTAAGGAAGGTGCCTCCTGAAAAGCATTGGAAAAAGCAATTACTGCTTAAGGAATAAATTTGAGGGTCAGGGAGTTGGATGGGGCTGGGGTGAAAAGCCATGAACCATAGTTCCTTCAGAAGCGAGCCTCCCTCAAAATGTCCTGGTTTTCTTGGGCTCTGGACTCCCGGCGAGTGCGGACATGGAAGGGAGAACAAAACGTCTTTATTCCAATCTCGTCCGGCAGTAGTGCTCAAAAGTATTTCATGATTAAACAAAAGATGTCAAATGTGACCCCCACTATGCCAGCCTTAGGGGATTGTTAGCCCAGCCCTGCCTTATCTACCTCTCAGGGATATTAGAGACATTAAACAGCCAACACTTGAACTGGGTTACTAAGAAGTTGTTTACTGGCAGAAATAAGTATTGTGATGGAAGGTACTGTAGAGTATTGAATAATTAAACACATTGAAAGAAACTTGTCCTGTGACGGCTTAGCTGTAGCAGGCTGAATAGTTATAACATTATTAGAAAACATAATGCAACTGGTAATGGGGCAGAATCTGGGATTCGAGGCAATGCCAGTATCACTAAAATATATTTTTTTCTCCTTTAGATGCTGGAGGAGGCAGAAGTAGCTATCCAGTTTTTTTACCAGGCTTGGGTTTTTCTTTGCCTACTTGGGCCAAAGCTGCACTTGGACTATCAGGCGCCCTGCTCCTGACGCTGACGTGCGCCCTTACGATTCGCTGCTGCTGCCGCTGCTGCTCCTGCGGCTGCTGCTGCCGCTGCTGCTGCTGCTGCTGCAGAAGAAAAAGAGGTGACTTTTTTGTTCATTTAGATGTGTATGTACTTTTGAGCTTTTGGTATAAGCAGTTGAAGTTAACAAACTCATCAGCTCTTTCAAAAGATAGGTGAACAACAATGTCACTTTCCCTCTGTTAGAATGCTATTATAAAAAAGACAAAAGATAACAAGTGTTGGTGAAGTTGTGGTTGCACTGTTGGTGAGAGTGTAAATTGTGACAGCCTTTATGGAAACAGTACGGGGCCTCCTTAAAAAATTAAAATAGAACTATCGTATAATCCAGCAATCCCACTACTGAGCTACGTCCAAAAGAAATGACATCTTCATATTGAAGAGATATCTGCATTCCCATGTTCATTACATCACTGTTCACAATAGCCAAGAAATGGAATCAACCTGTGTAGATCGGTAGATAAAGAAAATGTGGTATACAGACACAGTGGACTACTAGTCAGCCTTCAGAAAGAAGACAGTCTTGTCCTTTGCTACACCCTAGAGAAACCTAAAGGACATTATTCTAACTGAAATAAACCAGACACAGAAAGACAAATATTGTATGATCTCGATTATAGGTGGAATCTAAAACAGCCAAGCTCATAGAAACAGAAGGTAGAATGGTGGTTACGGGGGAGTGGGAATGGGGTTGGGGAGATGTTGGTCAGAGGGTATAAAGTTTCAATTAGACACGAAAAATAAATTCTGTAGATCTATTGTACATCATGATGACTGTAATTAATTATAATGTATTGTGTACTTGAACATTGCTAAGAGAACAGATCTTATTCTCACCACAAAATAGTGAATATGTGAGGTGATAGATATATGAATTAGCTTGATTTAATCATTTCACAATGGGTACATAGCTCAAAATACCACATTGTACACTGTAAATACATATAATTGTTATTTGTCAGTGCATTTTAATAAAGCTCAGAGAGACAACAACAATAACATAAAAACCAAAACAAAAGATGCATCAGCTTTAAGAGTTCTTGAAAGGGATGGCAGCAAATTCTTAGAGAAGAAAAGGACTTTTTTAAGGAAGAGGGTTGCTTCCTTGGGGCTTGATGCAACCCCTCAGGAAGATTCAGATCTTCATGCTCTTGAAAAGATGATTGAAGTAGTGCCTTTCTCACCAAAGACACTGATTATTGGATTTTTGTGCTTATTTGTAAGGATATAGAACTATTACAATGTCATTTAGATGCTATGTTTTTTTTTAGAATAATATCTACATATCCGAGCACATTAAAAGGTTGCTTCCTATTTTGAAGAATTTTAAATCTCCCTTTGTAGGTGAATGTTGATTGAGCGGTAGAAAGAAAAATAAGATCTCCTGTTGATAAAGAATAGTACCCATGCAATCAATAAAAATAATTCCATATTTCTTTAGAGCGAAGTTCTCTGTGATACTCCCACATTCTATGAAAGCAGTAGCCTTGCTTGGGGTTGGGATCAAGGGTGCGGTGGGCACATGAACACTGGGTGGGCTAGTCATAGAATTAGGCAGTTTGTGACTTCAGAGGCCTACGGACACTTTATCATGAGAATGCTCCAGGACCTTCCGTGTGCTGAATGTGTGTATGTCCTTACTTTTCTTCCTTTGGTTAAAAATGTCATGTACTGCTATTTGAACGTTTTCTTCAGTTAGATTATTTTTCTTAAGATCAGAGTTTTGATGTTAGCTTACATGTCAGTTGACCTACATTTTAAGTTTTATTAATACTAACTGCCACTCAATGTGTGTGTATAACTTTGTGTGTGTGTGTGTGTGTGTGTGTGTGTGTGTGTGTGTGCCAGGCACTGTGCTAACTCTTTTACATGGAATATATCACTAAAATGCATGGTCTAGCCTTAACTAAGCTAACGGTCTAGACTTAGCTCCTCTATGAATTTGGTTTGTGATTGGGTGATTCACTCTGCAGTATAACTTAAAATAATTTCAGACACATGAATATTTTCTTATATTCCCTTCTTTCTTACATGAAAGGCAGGACACTACAGATATTCTTTTGCATATCAATCCATGTCAGTTCATTGAGATTCTCTTCCTTTCTTATTACAGTTGCATGGTAATCCTATTGTAGATGCACCGTGGTTTATTCAACCATTCTCCAATATGTGAGCATTTAGATCATTTTCGGTATTTTGCAATTATAAGCAATGTTGCAATGAATAACGTTGTGTATATTCATATTTATGGAAATGTAGTTTTTGGGTAAAATCTCAGAAGTAGGATCGCTAGGTCAAAAGCTAAGTGTATATGTAGTTTTGTCATGGATTGCCAAATTTCCCTCCAGAAAGTTGTACTATTTGCATGCTTACCAGCAACACATGAGAATTCCCGATTCCCCACAGCCTGACCAACAGGGTGTCACCATACTGTTTAGGTTATGCCAATCTGGAAGGTAAGTAAATAAGAAATGGCATCTCAGCATAGTTTTGATTTTATCTTACTATAAGTGAGGTTGAACTACTATTCCATCCTTTTGTATGATTGAGAACAGTTTTTATATGTTTTTATAACTTGTCTATGTGTTTTGCTCATTCTTTTCTCTCTCAGATTTTTGGGCTTTTTACTTCCTCTAGTTTTTTTTTCCCCCATTTATTTATTTTATTGCATTTTAGGTTTTGGGGTACATGTGAAGAACATGCAAAATTGTTGCATAGGTACACATGTGGCAGTGTGATTTGCTGCCTTCCTCCCCATCACCTACATCTGGCATTTCTCCTCTTGCTATCTCTCCCCAGCTCCCCACCCCCCACCGTCCCTCCCCTATTTCCCCCCAACTGATCCCAGTGTGTAGTGCTCCCCTCCCTGTGTCCATGTGTTCCCATTGTT
>NW_016107356.1:9667118-9710212 GCF_001604975.1 Cebus imitator
CCTATGAGTGAGAACATGCGGCGTTTGATCTTCTGCTCCTCTGTCAGTTTGCTGAGATTGATGGTTTCCAGGTTCATCCATGTCCCTACAAAGGACCCAAACTCATCGTTTTTGATGGCTGCATAATATTCCATGGTGTATATGTGCCACATTTTCCCTATCCAGTTCCTCTAGTTTTAAGATTTTCTTTTTATGTTAGGACTGATGGCCCCCTTTATCTGCATTTTGAGTCATAGGAAATCTTTTGTTATATAGCAGTTGTTTTTTCTGGTGCTTATATTTTATATGGTTTCATTTATTTGTCTTTATAGGTTTCATTCATTCTTCTGTGTGTATGTTGTATGAATCTAATTTTGTCTTCTTCCAAATGATGAAGCAGTTATCCCAGCAGCATTGACTGAAACCTCTGTCTTTGGCTTGGTGGTTTGGGGTGCCACCTTTATCATATACCAATTTCCATATGCACTTAGGTCTCTTTCTTGGTTCTCTATTCTGTTCCATTGGTCTGTTGGCCTATTCATGAACTTACACTGCACCATTTTAATTATAGGAGCTTTACAGTATGTTTTAATGTCTCTTCAGGCAAGTCGGCCTTGTGGCTTTCCCTTTTAGTATTCTCCTGGCTAGTTTTGCATGTTTATTGTTAAAACTTGTTTATTTTTAAAAATTGTGACAAAATCTATATAGCATAGCAATTTCCATTTTAACCATTTTTGGGTATACAGTTCAGTAGCAATAAATACATTTAGACTTTCATGCAACCATCACTACCATCCATCCACAGACCTAGGTTCATCTGGCAAAATAAACTCTGTATCTATCAAACAGTAACTCCCCATTCCTCCTTTCCCCCTGTCCCTGGCTACTTTCTACTTTCTACTACCATGATTCTGTTTTCTATCTATAAATTTGACTACTCTAAGTATCTTATATAAGTGGAATAATGCAGTATTTGTCTTTTTAAAAGTGGGATACAGAGTGATATTTTGATATGTGTATATAATGTATCAATGATCAAATGAGGGTAATTAATATATCCATCATCTCAAACATTTATAATTTCTTTGTGTGGTGAACATTCAAAATCTCCTCTTCCAGACTTTTGAAAACACAATACCTTATAGTTAACAATATTCACCTTACAGTGCTGAAGAACACTGAAACTTTCCCTCCTATCTAGCTGTAACTTTGTGTTCATTAACCAAACTGTTAATGAACATACGATTCCGCCATAAAACAGATGAGCCCTGGAAAGCATTGTGTTAAGTGAAATAAATCAGGCAAAAAAAAAAATTTTGAGCACATTGAAGCATAGATTATAATTGTGGGGGTCAGAGGCTGGGAAGGGGAGATAACATCTGATTCCAACAATTACAATCTCTGCCTCAATGTGTTCAAACTTTTTTTAGCTCCCATATGTGAGTGAGAACATATAGTATTTATCTTTCCATGCCTGACTTATTTCACTTAACGCAATGCCCTCCAGGCTCATCCATGTTGCTATGAATGACATGATTTCATTCTCTTGTATGGTGGGATAGTATTCCATTGTGTACAAATGTCTATCCACTCATCTGTGAATAGACATTTAGATTGATTGCATATCTGAGCTATTGTGAATAGTGCTGCAATAAACATGGGTGTGTAGATATCTCTTTGACATACTGATTTCAATTCTTTGGGATACCCAGATTGCCAGATTGTATGATAGCTCTATTTTTAGTTTTTTTTTTTTTTTTTTTTTTTTTTTTTTTTTTTTTTTTTTTTTTTTTTTTTTTTTTTTTTTTTTTTTAAACCTTCATACTGTTTTCCACAATCACTGTACTAATTCACATTCCCACCAGTAGAGTATAAGGGTTTCCATTTCTGTGCATTCTCACCAGCATTTTTATTTTTTGTCTTTTTGATAGTAGCCATTGTAACTAGGGTGCGATGATATCTCATTGTGTTTTTGATTTGCATTTCCCTGATAATTAGTGATGTTGAACATTTTTTCACACATCTATTGACGATTTACATGTCTAAGAAGACATTTAAATTGAGAAATGTCTGTTCAACTTGTTTACTCATTTTAAAATTGGATTTTTTGTTGTTGCTGCTGTTGAGATGGTTGAGTTCCTTATATAGTCTGGATATTAATCCCTTATTGGATGAATAGTTTGCAAATATTTCCCCCCATTCTATAGATTATATTTTCACTGTTGATTGTTTCTTTTTCTGGGTAGAAGCTTTTCAGTTTAATTTAGTTCCATTTATCTATTTTTTCTTTTTGTTGCTGGTGATTTTGAAGACTTAGCCATAAAATCTTTGTCTAGGTCAGTGTCCTGAAGGATTTGTCCTATGTTTTCTTCTAGCAGTTTTATAGTTTGGTGTCTTATATTTAATTCTTTAAGTTTGAATTTGTTTTGTATCCACTGCGAGTTTACTTTTTTATATGGTAAGAGATGGGGTCTAATTTCATTTTTCTGTGTATGGATATCCAGTTTTCTCAGCTATATATTGAAGAGGCAGCCTTTCCCCAATGTATGTTCTTGGCAACTTTGTAAAAAAATCAGTTGGCTGTAAATACATGGATTTATTTCTAGGTTCTCAATTCTGTTCCATCTGTGATATACCTTTATTCTCTGGGAAGCAGAAATTAAAAGGCAGTAAACTCCTGTTGGACCTAAATTCGATGGGAAATTGTTTTTACCTGGGAATTATTCCATGTGCCGTAGATGGGTTAATCTAAAGGAAGACACTGGATTTTAAAGGAAAACTACTAAATGACTTAGATTTTAATAGAGATGTTACAAGAGCTTGCTCAGTACCCTCAGATCATTATTTCCAACATGAGCTATGTGGAGTAGCTGGAGAAATTCTGGTTATTTGTACATCCTGGTCCCCTTCAGCTTTTGTCTATTTTATTCTAGTCTCATAAGAAGACTAACTAATTGTTGTTGGCCTACACGAGATATGAAGGGTGTGATTTTTAGTTTCTTCATTTATGGAATGGGAATAAACACTATCCCATAGATTGGTTGTAATAATTAAATAAATTAGTATATTAAAAGTTTCTGTGATCCATCTTAGATTTAATATTTTCTTTAAGACTGGGGTTGGTGGTTCACACCTGTAATCCCAGCACTTTGGGAGGCCAGAGCAGGCGGATCACCTGATGTTGGGAATTCAAGGTTCAGCGTGATCAACATGGAGAAACCCTGTCTCTACTAAAAATACAAAAAAAAATCAGCCAGGTGTGGTGGTGCATGCCTGTAATCCCAGCTACTTGGGAAGCTGAGGCAGGAGAATTGCTTGAACCTGGGAGGCAGAGGTTGTGGTGAGCTGAGATCACGCCATTGCACTCTAGCCTGGGCAACAAGAGCGAAACTTCGTCTAAAAAACAAAAAAGAAAAAAAATATTTTCTTTAACTTTGAGATGAAAAGCCCACATATGAATGAACTGTACCCCCTCTCCGCCCACCCCAGTCACAGTAAGTCCAGATAAGGCTATGAACAGGGCTACCAAAGCCTACTTACAGTGCCCACCTTCCCCACCAGGTGTGATTCACAGTGGAAATTATACTATACCTTCACATAAGTGTGAAGGATGAGTAAAGGTCTGGATTTCTCCATGATGATTATTTCAATGCTTAAAAAATATTAAACATCAAAATTTTTCAAAAAGTATTTTCTGGTTCTCTGCTACTACCCAGAGATTTCTTAGTAAGCTGACTGGTTAACTGACTACTCAGGAATGGCTGAGGTTCTACTTAGCCTGGCCTGGGGGCCTTGGGATGGCAGCATTCTAGAGGGACCCCAGGCTCCTTTCTTATAAATTGTCCTTACAATGGGGACATTGGAGGCTTTCCCCTATTGCTGGAGGGCATTTACCTATTACCTGACAGTCTCTTTCCTGCAGTCCAGATAGAGTTGTTTCAGTTTGGGATGTAAATTGGCAGCTGTTATTAGAACTGAAAACAAGTGAGAACGTTGTCTAAAAACTAAGGAAAATGAGTATTTAAAAAATCTTAGTCAAGCTTGATATATAGAAGACCTGGACAAAAAAGCTTGGTTGTAAAGATCACAGGCTTTTGGGACAAAAGTTTGGGGACTCAACCTGTGGCTTTTTACTCTCCATCTTCAAATTCTAGTTTCTTTCTGGTCAGTTCGTGGATCCATTGACTAAATCCATTGACTGAAAATATTAGCAATTTAATGACAGTGTTTTTTTTTGGTGGGGGTGGGGGCACAACTGTATGAATTGATACCTTTGGTACCTATTGATTGAAAATGTATCTTTGAATTAAAGAAATATGGTAATATTAATATATTAGTGTCTAGTCTGTTAAAAATATAATATCAATAACCCCTACTTTTGAGTTATTGTAACAGTTAAATGAGCTAGTACTTTGTACAGAGCCTGCGTGGTGCTGGCACACAGTAAGAACTAAAGAGCAGCAATGACTGGTAACACAGGACATCTCTTTTTGGTAAATGGAGTCTTTATAATCTCACTAATTAAATTCAATATTCACGAAGCAATAAGTAAATAACCTCTAAGTACCTGAAATATAGTAAGTACTGTATAGTCTATATTTCAGGTAGATAGAAGTTATTTATTTTTCTAGTAGTTAGCAGTGAATTCTACTTTCCTATGCCTAGAAGTCACTTGATAATTTGGTGTGGGATAACTTAGTAATATCCTTTGGGTCACAAATACTAATGTTAGGTCATTAAAATAAGGGAGCCTATAAAAATTAATGAGACTCAATTTTTAGAATAAGTATCCTGATTCTTCTAATGTAATTTTGTTCTTTTTTTGCAGGAATTCGCATTCAATTTCAAAGAAGGTAAGTTTGAAAGCACACCTATTTTCTGAAAACAAAACAAAAAAACCTGAACAACAACAATAATAACAATACCTACACAGAGCTGAGGGCTTTTCAGATTTATGTTATTTAAAATTAAGTACTGTAAGTAGGCAACACTGAAAAACACTTATGCCAATCACAAACCCATAGGGCAACATTAATTGTGGAGTGAAGCAGGCGGTTTGCCACCGCCTACATTTGACTTGCTCTGGTTCCTTAGGGAAACGGAGATTTTCTTAGTGTCTGGCATTTGCAACTCTTTCCACAAGAGGACACTGTGCACCAGGACTATCATCCTGCCTGCTTTGGGCAGAGGCCGGGGCCACCAGCAGAGGTCCTGCTGGGATTTGTGGGGGCGTAGAGAGCAGTGAGCCAAGCCGGATGCCTGCAAGGCACCTGAAACTGTCCAGGCAGACAAATTAGGCAGTGTTTGGTGCTCATTCAGCCAAGGGGAGCGGACAGGACTGAAAAATTCCTTTCATCCCCAGGCTGCCCAGCAGTAGCTGCAAGCACTTTTAAGGTAACTATGTCAAGGACTTGGAATAAGTAGCCAGTAGCCCTTTTAAATGTCTGCAATATTAACATAGCCATATGTGCACCAGTGGGATGGTTTTTTAGACAGCCGTTGTTTGCTGTGGATAATATACCAACACATGTAGTTATCGGTATTTTATTAGAATATTTACATTTTGAAGTGCTGAGTTACTACAGTACGCTTTGGCTACATTCTGTGAATGAATATGCACAATCACCTGCAGCAAACTCTATCCCTTCTCCCTCTGACCCCAGCCATGGTGAAGGTTGGAGAGAGGATTCCAGAAAGCAGCAATCTGAAAATATCTCCCTTTGAGGCCTGACCTGGGGCACGGAAAGAGGAAGAAAAATGGGCCCTGATAATTATTCTGGCATTTCTCTTGATTGCTACTACCGGCAGAAGGGAAGCCTGGACTCTTGGTTCACTGTTGTTGACTGTGCCAACATCTTTCGTGTCTGTTCTCTGGGGTCTTAGGTGATTTGAAAGCACAGTAAAGTGAGCAATAGCTACTCAGGATAATGGGTAGAGAAGAACGACAACTACAGAATAATGACCCTGGGAGCGTGAGAATAGCTAGCATATCTTGAGTGCCTAATGTACACGCCAGGTACTCACTGCTCTACACTTTGTAGGGTTTTTTTTGTCAGAATGTGAACTGGGCAGACCTGCCTCAGGGTTTGGGCCCTTCATCTCTCTGTAGCCCTTGAACTTAGGCCAGACTGCATTAGGCCCCAGAGGGACAATGGGGGTTGCCCACTGGATAATCCAATCCCACTTGCTTTCCTCTTTCATGGTGTCCATGGTGCTAGCTCCAGCTGCTCAAGGACTTCTTTTGCATTGAAATAAATAAAATATCGATATGTGTGTATTTGTGTATATATATACATATAGTTGTATGTTATAGAAAAAAATCAATGCATGCTTATTTTAGAAAAAATTAAATATAATGACAGGTTAAAAAAATCACCCACACTGCTATAGCTCCAAAGTAATTACTGTTAACTAAGTATGTATGTATCTACATGTTCAAGCGTTCGTAGATATACTCATTGATGTGCACACAAAGCATTTTGTGAAATTTAAATGATAGTAAACACTATTTCATAGCTTGCTATTTTCACTTGCACATTCTGAAGATTATTTCTGTTAACAAGTACTTGCCCACAGCATTTTTGTCTTGTTTGATAGTTTTAGATAGAATTGTATTATAAGTATGGAGAAGGATCAGGTTTCACAAAAAGCACAAATGCCTGGGCTTGATGGCTGAAATTCACAGCCGGAACATCCTCAGCATCCCCAAAGCACCCTAGACCCTCGTCAAATGGTGGCCTACCCCTCCTCCCCAAAGGTGACATTCTCTGACATCTTGTCCACTTCCCCAGAGATCAGGTGCATGTTAACTGCATATCTGTGGTATCATTTTGTGTACAGTCACTTATGTCTGCCTTTTTGAGCCTCTCACTCTGAGACTGATCCATACTGTGGCACGTGGGTGTCAGTGTTTTATTATTATGTAATAATATTACATTTGGGGCACATAGGGAATTTATTTTTACCTTTTGCTTTAAATGGGCATTTGAATAGTTTTCAGGTTGGGACCAATACAAACACTAGCTCTCTGGCCAGGCGCGGTGGCTCATTCCTGTATTCCCAGCACTTTGGGAGGCTGAGGCGGGTGGATTCCTTGAGCCCAGGAGCTTGAGACCAGCCTGGACAACATGGAAAAGCCCCATCTCCACAAAAAGTACAAAATTAGCCAGGCATGATGGCGCTTGCCTGTAGGCTCAGCTACTCAGGAGGCTGATGTGGGAGGATTGCTTGAGCCCAGGAGGCAGAGGTTACAGCGAGCCAAGATCACACCATTGTACTCCAGCCTGGGCGACAGAATGAGACCTTGTCACAAAGAAACAACAACAACAACAAAACAGTAACTACTCTGAGCATTCTCGTAGGCGTCTTTTGGTGAACATAAGTACTCATTTCTCTGTGGTTCTGTGAGGAAATATAGTCGGCCCTCTGTATCTGCAGGTTCCACATTCGCTGATTCAACCAACTATCGGTCAAAAATATTTGAAAAAAATACAACAGTAAAAAATAATACAAAATAAAGAAGCAGTACAGTAGAACAACTACTTGCATAGCATTTACATCGTATTAGGTATTATAAATAATCTAGAGATGATTTAAAGTAAATGGGAGGATGCACGTCAGTTATATGCATACGCAAATATAACACCATTTTATATCAGACTTGAACATTCCCAAATTTTGGTATCTGCAGGGGTCCTGGAATCAATCCCTAACAAATACCAAGGGAGACTGTATCTAGTCCCAAAAGCTGGCAAGAAGGTAGCATATGTTCAGCTTTAGATGGTGCCACATTTTAGCAGAGAAGGTATACCAGCTTACACTCCCACCAGCAGTGCGTGAGAGCGCTCATATGTAATAATTTTGACACGCGGCATGGAATTCCATTTTAGAGAACTGTCGTCATTTATTTTACTGGCCCTTCTCGGGCACTTGGTTGTTTGCAGTTTGCCTTTATAAATAGCTCATGAACCGGCATTCTTTCAAGCACATATTTGCACATATCCTCGATTGTTTCCCTAGCATACATCCTTGGAGGTCGAGTATGACTATTTTGAATTCTTTGGCTATCCATTGCCAGACTTCCTTCCAGCCTCCAAACCCTAGGAGGCTGCACCAGCCTTTGCCTTATTTCAGGAGTTGGCACAATTTTTACATAAAGGGCCACATAGTAAATATTTTTAGTTTTGCCAGCCATATGGCCTCTGTCACAAGGACTCAACTCTGCTGTGACAACAGGACTATGGTTACTTGTTTAGGTAGCCATAGACAATATGTGAGCTGACTGGTGTGGCCATGTTCCAGTGAAACTTTATTTACACAAACTGGGTGGGTCAGATTTGGCCTGTGGGTCCTGTTTGCTGACTGTTGCTTTATTTGGTGAATGGTTTCTGAGAGTTGAGCACCAACTGGGGAGTGGGGTCCACAGGCCGTGATAAACTTTCATGTCTCCCCATAACGGGAATGTGTGAATAGGCAGGCGTCTATACCTGCCACACAGAAGCCAGCGGCAGAGCTATAGGCTTCCTGTGTTAAGTTCAATGTGTAAACATACTCTTGAGTGTAGCCATGTGAACCACGTAGGTATCCATTGCCAATGAACACTTGGCAATGTTCATGGCAACAATTAACATGAACATAAAATGGTCTAATTGCAGGAAATCTGAAAAAGAGAAGGATAAAAAAGAAACGGAGACAAAATGTGGAAATAAAAACCCTGATGGCAGTTCGGACGAACCGAAGGCCACAGGTAAGTAGACATGAGGGGCGCTAGAAAGACCTGGAAAAGGGGCAGCTGGAAGAAGGGCTGGCTTGCTAGATGCCAGCTGCACAGGGAGGATAACTGAGCAATGCTGATTATTATTTTTTGGATAAATTTTAGAAGAAGAAATTCTAGAACAAGGAATATTCTAGTAGGTTAACACTAAAAACCCACCTGTTTGTCTAATGCTTAAAGTATGGAAGAACATTGAAAGCTTTAAAAATGTTTGTTTTTTCCCCATGGTTTCTTTTTTGTTTAAACCCCTCTACATTAAAATATGTCGGGGGTAACTTCCTCCCAATTTCAACTAGAGTCAAGTAAGAAATCTGTTCCCCTGGAATATAACAGCTGAAAAGTAGACCCACTTTTGGAGAGTCTTGCTGTAGCATCTCATTTTCTTGCCATGAGACAGTACAGAGTGATAATGGGGTGGGGGCACCTCTAAGACAAACATCACCAGGAAGCAGCAGCAGTCGAAATTTGAAAGTCGATGAGAGGGGAATGCTGAACACACCCTCCTCTGCAGGATGAAGGAGACACCTGCCCTCACCGGCTGCCAGGAAAACCAAATTCCGTGGGAAGGTTTTTAGCTAATCAGTCCTTGCTGAGGGGCCTACACACCTTCTTTTTCCACTAAAATTGGGGCTCTACTTTTGGCAGCCACATTTTTTTTTTCATTTTACCATGGCTGCCTCCCATGTGTATTACAGATTGCATCTTTCAGATTTAAAAAAATTCCAGAGAGCATGGACTATTTCCTTTGATAATCTGACCACAGCTTCTTGTAGTTTCCTGTTAGTGAATATGTATTCATTAGTATTTTGAGCAATTAATTATCTCGATGATAATCATGGCCCAAATCTAACATCTCTGTCTTTTTTATCTCCATTTGTCTGCCATTTATTGTCCTCGATCAGCTACTGAAGCTTTAGATCATTTTGCCTCTGGGTGAAACTAATGTGTCGAGAAAGAAATCGATTTTGAGTTAGTTCTCCATATTTTTATTTCTTTGAAAAAATAAAGTTCTAAAGGTATGCGATCTCAAGGGGACTTAAAAAAAAGTATTCATGGTGAAAGATTATGCTGGGGTACTACTTAAAAGCAAATATGTTTCTTTATAAATCAGAATTGTTAGACCACTTGGTTTTTGCCACTTAATACCCTAAAATTGTTCTTCTGTTGCAGAAACTGATTCTCTCCCTCCTAAATCCTGTGAATCCAGCGATCCTGGACAAAGAAGCAGTAGCTGTGCCCCCCCTCAACAGGTGATTTAGACCATTATCCCTCCTTTTGGAGTTTTTTTTGCCATTTAAAAATTCTTATCCTGTGGTGGGTGATTATAAAACGGTGCACGTTGTATATTCATGATGGTGGTACGTGGCCTCTCCTCCCCTCCACATCAACTGGTCAGCGTGGAGACGGGGCTGAGACATGGACCGTTTCTTGCTCTCAGTAGCGGTAGCTCCAGGATCAAGGCTGGTTTTGGGGAACAGCTCTGTGTTCACATTTTGGGAGGATGTGACTTGATTTGGGACATGCCCGTCTGAGTTGGCGTAAGAGTGAGCAGCATATATAATGTCCCATTTATTCTCTTCAAGCCACTTTCTCCCAGGACTCAAGTCCATTTGCTCTCCTGGTGACCCGGCTCCCACGTGGTACTCATCTGTACTTGGACCTTTGGGGTCTTTGGGCTCATAGAAGGATGTACTGGGTTTGAGGATCAGGACAGAGAAAATGTGGTTTGCTCTGCATGCAAGTTCTATGCTGGTAAGCTTGAGGGCTGAAAAAATCCTGTTGGAGCTAGAATTTTAGGGGAGAGAGGATGAGCCCTTGATGATTAAGGAATATGGCCAGAACTGCTAGGAAGCTGGAGGTGCCATTGACTTAGAGGTATGTTATATGTGGAGCAGATTAGGGGGGAGGCTCAGACATCTAATTTGGAGCTTGTAGATTCTGAGGCCTCTGTTGATGTCCACATGGATATGCTGAATGTGTAAATTCACCAGTCTGCAGTTCCAGGGAGAGATACTAGCTGTCGATACTGGTTGGCTGCTTGGCAATGTTTTGATGGGAGCTTTTTTCACACGATGCTTCACTTAAAGAAAACAGTCAACTGGCAGCCCTGAGGACTTAGTATGTTAATTTGCTGGTGTAGAGTCAGCATTGGTTATCATACATGAATGAATTAGAGTTTGTTTTATATCCCAAATAATAAATTAGGTAGAATATTTATAATCAACACCCTTTTCTGACCTGCACAAATACAACTGCAAACAAGAAGCATTTCAAGGCGATTCTGTGATTGTGTCCCTAACAAGTATAGATGTTATCTTCTTTTACCTTTTGGAAAAGGCAAACTTGCAGACTGGGTTTCCGATAGCACACTGGGCCAGGTGAATTGTATTTGTTCTGCTAGGAGCTGCTTTACCTGAGGGGACGGTGCCCAGCAGGTACCTGTGTGGCCTCTGATGGTTCTTTCTTGGCACAGGTATTTACCTGAGTTTCCAGGCAGCTCTGGACAATAACATTCCTCCCTGCAATTGGGATTCAGCTCAATAACATACATCTTGCCAGTGATGTGTGTTTTTCAGGCCTGCAGGGAGGAAGGGAGCTCTGATTAATGCTCAGTCATGTACTGGAAAAACCTAAGTGATACTATTAATATTACTGTCAACATAGGTAGCCAGACAATAAGACATATGAGGGGTCTGGGGCATAAAGGAAGCTGTGCCCAAGTAACAAATTGTTAGCTCCTGGTACAAGTTTCAGTGACTTTCCTCAGGTTGGTGTCAGGAAAATGGAGAGGTAATGTTTTTTCCATCAGGGCTGCTCTTTTTGGCACGTATATGTTTTGATGCATTTAATTTGGAGCTGGAAGGGATGATGATGCAACAGGTTTGCTTTAGACGGACCAGCCTCTGAGTAAGAGGTGGCTGTGGAAGGGAGTAATTGCTGGGCTGTGAGCGATGTTGCATGTCACGTCTTCCATGACTGGGCCTGAGTGGGCGTTGCAAGCTAGAGAAGGGGCATGGCTGGCTGAGGGGCTCTCTCCCACCCCAGCTCTAAGCACGGACACCCAAGAGCACATTTAGGCCAACCATGATTTCCATAGCCCTTCTGTGGTTATCTTTGTCTATCAAGTGTGTTTCTATCAGACAAGCCAAAGTGTTCAGCTGTGGGGTTGTGGGGAGGGTGTAAGTTGGGAGGAGATTCAGAATAGGTCATGCCACATCATCCTGTTTGAAATACGTCTAGTATGAATGAGGAGGAAGGGGAACGCTCAGTGCATTTGGATATCCGAGTGGAGAATGACATTTTGGAGCTCGGAGTGGATGCTTCTTGATGCTAGTAGTGTTCTTTTGAACATACACAGGGAGAGAAACTTAAGAGGTTTCTGCTACTGAAACATGTACCCAGCCAAATAATCTATTGGTGGAAAAAGAACAGTGACCCTCGAGGTGCTGAGCCCTGGGGACTGGTAACATATACTCCCATTTCTTATTTCCTGAAAGGCTTGTCGTCTATCTAGGGGAGCCAGGCACCTCATCAGAGAGCACCCACGCCCTTAAGAAACAAATCAGGACTCTAGGAAGATGAATTATCTTGGCCTAGGCTAGAAACTAGTGAGGCTTATTAAATAACTGGCTCTTTCTACTCATAGTGTGCCTGAGTAACAAATCGTTAGCTTCTGGAACAAGTTCCAGTCACTTTCCTCCAGCTGGGTGTCAGGAAAATGGAAAGGTAATGCTTTTTTCCATTTAGGACATTTAGGATTTAGGACAAAGCCCTAAACAAGAGATCTATCTTTGATTATGACCAAGGAGGGACTTTGCAGTCGTGGGCCCAGACACCACCTCCAGGTTGCCCATTTGGAGAACCTGGATGCAGGATTACCATGGCCGTGTTTCCCGGGAAGCACTTAGAGAAGGAATGAGCAAAATGGGCCACAGTGGAAAGGCTGGGCCTGTGCACACAACAGTTCCCTTCCATTTCCTCGGTCCAAAGAAGACATAGACCTTGTTGTGGTCAACTGGCCACTTGAGAGCTGCCAGAATGGCCAAGCCACAGCTTGTAGGAGCAGTCAAGGTGACCTTGGCACAGAGGTTCTTTTTAAGACTCCCCAGAAGAGACCCTTCAGCCCTGCCAGGTCCCTGTTACCAGGTCCATGCTGTGTGGGCTGATGAGGAGCTGTGCGTTCTGCATTCCTTGGTCCAAGGTGTGAAGACAATGCAATGTGTGCCTTCTTTTCTCAAAACTTCTCTCCATTCTGCAATAAGCCTTGTTCCTTGTAGGCCCTAGGAGAGGCAGCTGAGAGCTATTCAGCGCCCCATCTCAGTTTTCCTTTCATCTCCCGCTCCGCAGGCCTCAGTATGGCTCCAATTTGTCAGAGTCTCCTGCACCGGGGCCGGATGTTCTGTGCACACAGGCCTCCCAGGCCCAGAGCTGGTGCCCAGCAGGGCTCCTGCGTGAGAAGCTGGCTTGTTAGAGTTCAGGATTGTTGACTACAGCTTGCGCTATTTTGCAGAAACCCCGCATGAAGCTCAGGTCCTGAAAAGCTTGTAGATTAGACTAAAAGATCTCAAGCTGTGAGCCAGCCTGAAGCAAACGCTTTTCCGATCGTGGTTGCTGAGGAGATAGTTGGGTCAGATAAATGGCCTGTCCGTGGAGACACGGCACACTCAACAGCAACTAAAGCTGATGCTTTGTTTTCGTAGATCGCAGAGCAGGATAGTCTTGGTTTTGTGAACAGTATGGCAACTGCTGATCACAGACACTCTCTGTTCATGCTGTATTCTCTGCTGAAACTAGTGATCTGTTTACACTCAGCATTTTCAGGAGGTCTTAACTAATGGTTGACTGTTGACTACACACAGGCTAGTCCAGCATTTCTAGGTGCTCAATAAACAGTTACTCATTAGAGTGGTGAATACCTTCCATGCCCAGCATTATGCTGTCACAAGCAAGATGCTATAAGGTACATGGATGTTCAGATAAATAAAGTTCCTTTGCTTTTTTTTTTTTTTTTTTGGATGGAGTTTTGTACTGTTGCCCAAGCTAGAGTACAGTGGCAGTGGGGCAATCTCAGCTCACTGCAAACTCCGCCTCCCGGGTTCAAATGATTCTCCTGCCTCAGCCTCCCGAGTAGCTGGGATTATAGGCACCTGCCAGCATGCCCAGCTAATTTTTGTATTTTTAGTTGAGATGGGGTTTCACCATATGGGCCAGGCTGGTCTCAAACTCTTGACCTCAGATGATCTACCCACCCCAGCCTCCCAAAGTGCTGAGATTACAGGCATAAGCCACTGTGCCTGGCCTCTTAAAAAAAAGTTTGAGGCATGGTCTTTGTTGCCCAGGATGGAATGCAGTGGCATGATCATAACTCACTGTAACCTCATATTCCTGGGGCTCAAGGGATCCTCCTGCCCTGGCTTTCCAAAGAGCTAGGACTACAGGCACTTGCTGCCATGCCTGGCTAATTTTATTTATTTACTTATTTTTGTAGGGATTGGGGAGGGGGGGGTCTCATGTATTTGCCCAGGGTGTTCTTAAACTCTTGGCCTAAGCGATCCCCCACATTGGCATCCCAGAGCACTGGGATTAGGGGCATGAGCCACTGCACCTGACCCCAACTTCCTTTGCTCTTAATCCCAATCAGCTATGACAAAAATATGGTTAGATCACTACAGATGAATGTTCAACCTAAAAATAACCTCATGTTTTGGGCCATTGAGAAAAGTTAAATAATTTCATATCAAACTACCATTCCGCTTCTTTGTGATGGAGGCACTCTGGTTTTCTTCAGGGGCCCATTGCTTAAATATACCCCCAGGATGGGGAAATCTGACATGGCAGGGTTGGCCCACAGAAGTCACTGATGAGGCCCTTGGGAAGTCCAGGTTCACGGTCCTCACCTCTAGACATCAGGACTCAGAGGGTTGAGGAGTTGTTTAAGCAGCTCTGCTTTTTAGGACAACTTGATGTGGCTAGGCTTAAGAGGTATTGATTACCTTACAGGAAGAGGGGAATCAGGAGTTTTGGAGAGGAAAGAGTGGCAGGTCCCCAAGCAGCAGTCTGCCTCCTTCATAACTTTACCCTGCCCGGCAGGTACTCAGCAATTTCGCTTTCTCAGCATCCTGAGGCCTTCATACTAGCCTGTGCTTACCCACCTGGAGGGGGCGCTACTGGGGTTGATGGTGCCTATGCTCTTGCCCCCTCCGCTGGGAGTCAGCTGTACTTCCGCAAGGAGAGGAGTGTCTGGACCCTGGGTCCAGAGTCTGGGATGGCACCCAGCGCAGGTGGTGTACAGCGTTAGGAGGAGCAGCAGGTTTCCAGGTTACTTGTGCCCCCACCTTCAATGTCACAACCCTCCATCTCTTCTCCCCGAGTGGTGCACATCTGTGTCTATATCTCAAGCTTCCATGGGTCTCTGCATACGGAATCTTTGTGGTGAATCACCCAGCTCAACTTAATAACATCCAACAGTTACTAAAACAGGAAACTAGAACTTTAATATTTTAGGAAAGGACAGAGAACCCCATTTACTGCGGCCCCAGCCTCCCATAGCTCCTGCTGCTTTGGCATCCTTTCGGTTAAGATCTGGCGTGCCACAGGCACACACTGCCGTGGAGACCAGCAAAGGTGAGATGCAGTGCTGAAATCTTTTTTTCAAACCTTAATTATCTCCTAATGCTTTCAGTGCTGGGAGTCCTTAGAAAACTTCAGAAGGGTGGGGGCATGTCTCAGGAGCAGTGTCATGGGGAAACAGACTGGGGCTGGAGTTTTGACCCAGCAAAGGCCAGACACTGTGGCCAGGAGCTATGGGGACAATGGCGGATAGGCCGGTTCCTCAGGAGGATGCTGGGTTGTAGACAATGGAAAGAGGCACCAGTTCCTAGACCTATTAGTCCCCAGGCTGCCTGGAGCTCCGTCTTCTGCTCATCTCCATCTCTAAGCCCCCTCTCCTGCCAAGTTCTTCCCTGAATAAGGGACTTTCCAATCAAGAAACAGGGTAGTCCTAGTTCCTGCCACCACCTGGCAGAAATGGTAGATGTATTTCCTGAATTCTCTATTCCGGTTTTCCCAAAGAATGCTTGCTGAGTATGGAGGTGCACCCAGCGCCTATAAATACCTCTGCCTTGGTACCTTGCTGGCGTAGCAGCAGCTCTCAGTACAGCCCTGTGCCAGGAGCACACTGGGTTCTTGTTAAAATGCACACTCTTGGGCCTCCGCCAGACTTTCTGGATCAGAATGTCTCGGAGAGAGGGCCAAAGAATCAGTATTTTTATCACATTCTCCAGGTGATCTGCTTTGAGGAATTTTCTTTTTGTCCCAGTGTGAAAACACCGCAGAGACATGTATAGCATTGTTTCTAAGGGAGTGCATTCCCTGATTTCTAGAAGTCTTCCTACAACTGTGCATTTAGAATTACTTGTACCTGGTGTCCCTGCTCCACTGACCTTGCTGCAAAGCACAGAGAAGAGTTTGAGATGCTTATGGTGGTGCGGTGATGAAAGCCAAGTGAAGGGTCTTGACACCAAATGCTCCGCTGTCCACGTGGCATCCTACCAGGGACACTCTTATGTAAACCTCCCTTATTTTAGACAGATTCTAAAGCACACTGCATTCAACATAAATGAAAAAATAGGATCCTAGACTGTAGAGAGCTTGATCATGCATTAAATTGTAAGAAGGGTCAGAGGAAAACAGAGATTGATTTTCAAAACTGACATATACAATATGACACTTTCCTTCTCTGATTATTTCTCCGATGACTCAATCTACAGTTAGAATATATAGTACTGACATTGCTTTCTAGACAAGAGTTTCCCTGTTGGTGAAATATAATAAATTTGGGTGTAACTGCAGCTAAAATATGTTAGGGTAAAAGTAATAAGTAAAATTAGAAATTCTTACTAAAATTTACAGTCAGTTACTGCGAAAGGCATGCTTAAAAATTTTTATATGGAGCCAGGGATTTGCAAATGTTTTGTGTCTTGGTGAATAGTTAAAACAAAGAAGCCTCCTTTTCCTCTCCTCGTCCTGTGCCTTAACTCACTGTCGGTGCATTTTTCTGGTTGTTTTAGGCAATTCTCTGTCTCTGTCATTTTTGGAAGGTGGGCATATGAACAAACTTGAAACCTGGATAAAGTCTTCCCCACAAGTCACCCCTTCATTGAGATAAACAGAAATACATGCTTGATAGATTCAAAAAGCAGCGACATTTGCACAACCCAGCAGTGAAAGCGAAAGCAAACAACAGTAAAAGTCTAGTATGTTCGTGGAAGAAGGCACAAATCTCACAGCATTGCTGACGTGGTTCCATCCACTGTCCAGTTTTCCCTGTGTTATTGGGAGTCAACAAATTAAAAGCATGAGCCAGAGTAATTCTACCGTCAAGACTTACTAGCATTCCATCGCAACGTGAATAATTCATCACTCCCGGTTACATTATTTAAGATGTTAAATGCAGCTACTGTGTCCTGGAACCTGAGCTGCCACTCTCAGGACTGGCAGGAAAAACGTGTTGCACGCATTTTAATAGGGCAGTGTTATTAGACAGGCATTGGCCACTCTGAAGGATTAAATGGTTTGTTTGAGATTACATTTCTGAATGAGAACAGGGATGACTGTGTTTCTCCCTGATAGGGAAAGGGAACAGATGGGTGATCTGTCTGGAGTCAGTTCTTCAAGTTTGTCCCCCTCTTCCAGAAGCAATGCATGCCCTTTAAGAAGTTTAAAAATATTTTATATTTTCATAAAAAATTTAGCCAGCAAAGCAAGAACTTCCATAGGAAAATTGAAAAACAAAACAAAACAATAAGTCATTGTGGTACTTTGCCTTAATAAAAACAAAAACTGATTCTTGGAATTGGATTGCTCTTTAGGGCCTGAACTTGGAAAACTTCTATATTGTGTGTTATTGGAAATAATGAAAGAAAGGAAGAGCTTATTTTAACATTTCTGTTCCTTCCTGCACCTTACTTTTATCTTAACAGATGAGTGAAGCTTCCTTTTCAAGTGTACATTTTACAGTGATCTCAACCCATTAAATTGACTTTTTTCCTCCTCTGTTGCCAGGAGGCTGATCAATGTCTGCCCAGGCCAGCAAATCATCCACAGGCTTCTTTTAATCTGGCCAGTCCTAAGGAGTTCAGGAATACAACTTTAGTATAGCAAAGACTTCACCAAGCTACACTGAACACTTGGTTGACAATTTACAGCATGGTGACGGCATCCTTCCTTTCCATCCTGAGACTGGCCTGCAGCTCTGCCAACATTACCTGAACAGGAGATGTCGGAGTCATCAGAACTGATACTTGACAGTGAGAGAAGGAATCAATTTTCCCAGATTTCAAAGTAGAATGTGACATTTAAAAGGTTTCAAGGTTTCTGTGAATTCCATGAAGTTACCAAGTAAAAGCTGCAAATTCATCATAATTTTTCTCAACACTCGACACTCCCACTTGTTAATCCAACAAATGGTAGATAAAAGTCAACATTCTACCATCACTTTAAAAAGTTTTGATTATCTTAAAGCATATGAAGATGATGATATTTGTATATTTTTAATATGCAGGGGTATTACTACATATTATCAGTGAATTGTGAGTATAAAAATGAGGATCAACCAGAAGTCTACAGTTGACTCTCAAAACCGAGCTCAGTTAAAATAAGATTCAATCCTAATATGAAGATGCATGTTCCTTAATATCTCATGAAGTATTTACTTGAAGACATTCATTTTTATCTGTCCCTTATCAGACTTATTTGAATCTCCTCAAATGAATTACATGTGACTTGTGCTCTGTAGAGGGTGGACCTCACCTACTATGCATACCATGAAAAAACTGGAAATGGGCATTGTAGTCTTTAATTAATAAAAAGGAAAACACCAAAAAATGTGTATTGCCTTTCTTAACTCTTCACTCTTCAGGGGGTAGTTTAAAGAATCAGTGTTTAGGAATCAAGCCTTTTCCAAGAAGTAAACAAGAGCCTTCGGTTAAAACCCATCTCATCTTCACACTTATCTTTGCTGACTGTACATTTACTTCATCTAAAATTAACATGAATGTTGTTATGAAGAATGAATTGCTGCCTTTCCCGAATATTTTTCTTTTTCCATGTAGATACAGTCAGTGAATTTCACTGCCCATTTTACCCCTTCATATTTAACCTAGAGGCAAGACTGTGATTTGACTGTGCTCTGAACTTATTGGTGCAGATTTCTATGCTGGTTATAATTAGCAACAGCTGGGAGCCCCTCAAGCTCAACCATGCTATTGCTAAAGCAGAATTTAACTTTTAAAATGTGTCAGGATTTTAGTGAATTCCTTACAAATACTTAGTAATAGTTGCAAATTTGTCATGATGTTTCTCATCATTCGCTCCTGCTAGCTAATCCAATAAATGGTAGTCTCACACTACCATGATTTATAAAATACTTTAATGATCTTAAATCAGTTTCAGCCCCTACCCAGGACCTTCCTGTAAACAAGAAACTAACTGAAGGAGTGTATGAGTCTGTTCTCATGCTGCTAATAAAGACACACCCCAGACTAGGTAATTTTATAAAGAAAAAGAGGTTTAATGGACTCATGGTTCCACATTGCTGAGGAGGTCCCACAATCATGGTGGAAAGTGAAGGAGGAGCAAAGGCACGTCTTACATGGTGGCAGGTAAGAGGGAACTGCCCTTTATAAAACCATCGGCTCTCATGAGACTTATTCAGTATCATGAGAACAGCACAGGAAAAACCCACCCCTGTAATTCAGTTACCTCCCACTGTGTTCCTCCCACAACATGTGGGGATTATGGAAGTATAATTCAAGATGAGATTTGGGTGGGGAAATAGCCAAACCATATCAAGGGGTATTTTCTGGCACCCTGTGGAGCCAGGCATGTGTTTTGATTGGCTGATGCTCATACTATATTCATTCTGAGTGGTCAGTGCCCATACAATATCAGTTCTAACTGGGTAGTGTTCATGCCCTACAGGTTGTCATCTATTTTGAATATCATCTCTGCTTAGAGGATCCTGAAAAAAAAAGGTCATCTCTTTTAGGACCATGTTCCTAATGTGAGAAAATTCGGTGTTTATATATATATACATACATATATATATATATTTTTACAGTCCAGAGGTCTTTTATTTTTTTTTAACACCTATTATGCCATGAATTCATAGGGAATAGTTTCCAGCAGCTCAGGCTCCTTTCCATTGGCTCTCACAAAGTGTGCTTCTCTGGGTGGAGCAGGCTGGCGCTTCAGTTGGACTTAGGTACCTTTCTCTTTGGCTTCTTTCTTTTTCTGATCATTTTCCTTCACACGTTTTAGGAAGCTATCTCGGCTCTTAGAGTGCTTGATGTGCTCAATACGCACATTAATTCTCTTGGCAAGAATCTTGCCCTTAACTTGTTTGTTTACAACAATGTCAACAGCATGCTGGGTAACATTGTAGACTCCTCCAGTTTTGCCATGATAACATTTGTGGGGCATTCCTTTTTGAACAGTACCCATTCCCTTGATGTCTACAATATCACCTTTCTTATAGATTCGCATATACGTGGCCAAAGGAACAACTCCATGTTTTCTAAAAGGCCTAGAGAACACGTATTGAGTGCCTCTCCTCTTTCCCTTTGTGTTCGTCATTTTGGCGAATTACTGGAAGATGGCGGTTCCGGCTGAAAAGCTATATTCTTGGAAGTAGAATTGAAATGCAAAATCTCAAAAACCCATAAATATTGCTATATCATATTCCCAAGAGTCTTTTCAAGGGAAAAAATTGCCAATTCAACTGGTTAAAAATGAGACTCATTTAGTGTACTAATTTCTTTATTCCCTGCCAATGCGGTTCTGTTTTTCCACCACACTCCTGGAATGAATACAAGGAGAAGAGAAAGACAAGAAGGTTCTTGAGTCTCTTTAGGCAGATCTAAAGGGTGAATGCCATACTCTTCACTTAAGAGTTTGTGCTCTTTAAACCACCACAGAATTCGGATCCTAAGATAAGGCAAATGCCATGTCATTTATGCCTTTTGTATCTTTTACAGCACCTGATATACTGCAAGTGTTCAGTAAATATTGACATCAAACAGGTCAATATTAAGAAAGGCTATATATTAAATGCAAGAAATATTTGTCATTTGCTTGCTATAAGAATATTTGCGGCAATTTTGAGAGTCAAGGGGATTGCATATAAAATATAATTGAAATTTAAGTTTTGAAATCTGGAGGACAATGGCAAATCATTTCCATAGAAGTTCCTCCAACTTACTATGTGCTTATGAGTCACACTCAAAATATGTTTTCATTTATCAGAATATGGGATTTTTTTTTTGTGGTGTCACTTATGAATAAGTTCTTCCTACTGAATCTTACTCCAGGAGTAACGTTTCTCAAAGAGATGCCCTGGCCAGTATGTATTTCACATTAGGTAGATACATTATTTGAACAGAACTATCTAGAGCTGCCCTGTCCAATACTGTAGCCACACGGGGCTATTTAAATTTACATTATTTAAACTAAATAAAATATAAGATTCATTTTCTTGGTTGCACTGGCCACACTGCAAGGGTTCAGTAGCTCCGTGTGGCCAGTGGCTACTTTATCGGGCAATGCAGATGGAATTGGTGGGTTTCCATTGTTGCAGTAAGTTCTGCAGGAGTGCTCATCTAGAGATAGCTACTTGGAAATGACCTTGATGTGTCAAGCATGGACTCTTTTACATAAACTCACAATCTGTGTTTTCTTCAGCATTATGTCTGTGCACTCAGCCAGTTTCTATTTAGGAATCCTGCAACATCCAAGGCAGTTCTCAACTGAATATGGTGTTTTGCTGATGTGGTGAATTCTTATCTCACTTCTGCAATGCAGAGAGAGCTGTGGCAGACTCAGGAGGGTGGGATGAGAGGAGTCAATCAAAGTAAAACATCATGGTCAAGGTCGTTTCTCAGGAAAATACAGCTCTTTGCTAATAATAGGCGATGAAGGCTGCAAATTTATCTAAACAAATATCCCTCAAAGTTTTATGCCATAAAACTCTAGCCAGGGAAACCATACCTGCCCATCCCTCCCAGCCGTCTTTCACTTTGGTTGGTCTGTCAGATTCCAATGCATGCAGCCAAGGCTCTTCCATAGTTTACTCAGAGTAGGACCTAAGTGTTAATGCCAATACTTTGAAGACAATGGAGAGCTTGAGAGCTTCCCCTGCTCTGTGTGGCCCTGAAAAACTGTTAGGGATGCTAAAGTTTGCTTGCACGTTCCTAAGAGTTTAATGACATAAAAAGGTCAATGGATGAGGCTGGGCACGGTGGCTCATGTCTGTAATCCTAGTACTTTAGGAGGCCAAAGTGGTGGATTGCTTAAGGCCAGGAGGTGGACATTAGCCTGGGCAACCTGGCAAAACCCCATCTCTACTAAACATACAAAAATTAGCCAAGCATGGTGGTGCATGCCTGCAGTCCCAGCTACTCAGGAGGCTGAGGCACAAGAATTTTTTGAACCTGGGGGGTGGAGGTTGCAGTGAGCTGAGATTGCACTACTGCACTCCAGCCTGTGCAACAGAGTGAGACTTCATCTCAAAAAATTTTAAAAAAATGGTCAAGGGATGGTTCAGAGCAAACAAGAGATGCCATGCCAGTACCTGAACCTGTACCTGTCATTAAAGTGCTTGTTGATATCGTTGGGGAAGAACGCCATCCTCTGTAAAGAGGAAGGATGGTCCTCTCCGTGGGGCAGATGAGAACTTGTATAGTTCAGAGATGGGAGAATCAGGTGAGAGCAGGACAGGAAGCGAGGGTTCAGGGGAAGGTAGTGTGAGGTGAAGGTCTGGATAGGCAGGTGGTTCAGCAGGCCCGGGCCATTCCTGTAGGCCTGAGGAGCTGTTGTCATCCACTGGACCAAGAGGGCAGGAAGAGATTGATGGAGCAGTGTGGAGAGGGCCTCTGACTGCTGCCATGGCCACACCCTGAAAACCTGGCAGGGAGGGAGTCAGATGACTGCTGCTGTGGCCACACCCTGAAAACCTGGCAGGGAGGGAGTCAGAGTGACAGGGATCCAGCCATCCACTCTCTCTTTTTGGTCACCTGCTCCCACCTCCACAACCA
Source organism: Cebus imitator (assembly GCF_001604975.1). Taxonomy (NCBI): domain Eukaryota; kingdom Metazoa; phylum Chordata; class Mammalia; order Primates; family Cebidae; genus Cebus; species Cebus imitator. The sequence goes on from NW_016107356.1 coordinate 9,689,961, forward strand.
GAGCCAGAGGTCCTAGAGCTCATCAGCGTGGCTCATATGGGTCAGTCTCCTGAGGGGACTGTGCTGGATGCAGAAGGTGGGAGGGGCAGGCAGAGCATTTAGCAAGGAGAAATTGATGAATGGAGAATGTAAAGGAGATGAGAGGAGAATTAATGATGCATGTAAAGTCAGAAGGAGGGTGTTTTGTCTGGTAGTGCTGCACTGCTTACCTTTCTTAGGAATGAAGCCATTTACTGAGAAAGGTGTATGGGCCAAGAGCTCCGCTCACTGAAAATTTACTGAAAGTCATTGACAGGTTGCTGATGGGTAGGACAAAAGGCATACAAATTTATTTAATGTGTGTACAAGGGAGCTTTCAGAATGAAGACCCAAAGATGCAGGGCAAATTGTTTTTATGCTCAGACTTAACAATGTATAGACAGCCATGCAAAAATATGATTGGACACAAAGGGCAAAACTTAATGCTAACAGACTGAATGGGGAAATCCAGCATGACCTGTCTGTCTAGATTCTTCTTGGCTTCTCTGAGTATCATTCCTTCCCACTGGGTGTGGGGCAGGACTCACTCTGGAATGGGAGTCTTATGATCTGTAGCTAAGCAAGATAGGTCAGACAATTTCTTCACATCCAGTTTTTACGTAGAACATGTTTAAGTTTTATGGCTGGCTTTAGAGAAAAAAAAGTTCTAGTTTCTATGGCCTGCCTTGGGAGAGAGTGATTGTATTTTTAGCTAGCCTTGGGAAAGAATGGGACTGAGAGACAAAAGGGGAGGAGAAGATCAAATAAACACTTTTGCTTCTGAGGTCTTTACTTCGGGGTATTATTTTCTGAGCCCCAACAGAGAGCATCATTGGGAGGAAAGGAATTTGGCTGCATTGAACTCGAGTAGCTCCCATGTTTGGTGCCCAGTTTCATCTCAGTAGAACAAGGGGATTGGATGGTGGGCCCTTGAAGTCCCTTCTGGCACTTATCTTCATAGAGATGTTCACACACACACACACACACACACACACACACACAGACACACTCGTCCTCACCTGACATGACCCAGCTGTTAGGACTGAGGCTGCGCTGTCTGTGCGTGCAAGCATCTCTTGTCCCTGCTGTACCGGGAGGGAACTGTGTTTTTACAGATGGTAAATATTTAATTTTTACCTAGCGCAGTCTGTAAATCATGGCACAGGTGGTGACAGCCTCAGGGAAAGCACTCTCCAACATTTATGAAGCAGATGCTCCGACCTCGTAGCCCAGACCTCTACGAAATGCAGAGTGTTGGGCAGCAGGCTGGGTCCCTGGCTGAAAGCAACCTGATCGTTGTCTTTCTTCTTTTCTTGGGGGAGCCATGTCATTTATAAAAATACAATGGGATTCTGAACCTGAGGACTGGTGGGAGGATTTGTGAGAATTATTGCCCCATCGATGGTCAGACTGAGACATTCATGCCCTGCCTTTTAATAATACTGGCTTGATGCAGTTGAAAACTGATAAGGTTCCAGGAAACTCTATGGGGAAATGCAGTACAGAATGTATTGATTATATTTCTCTTCAGAAACCTTAAGAATGTATGCCTGCGGAAGCCCATTTTGGAACAGGAATGTTTACCCAAAGCCTATACCACATTGAACCTTGGAAGTAAATCACTTGTCTTTGATTTTACAAGCTCATAGTTGGAAGGAACTTGCCTTGAGTCTCAAATGAGACTTTGGGCTTTTGAGTTAATGTTGGAATGAGTTTAGACTGTCGGGGACTATTGAAAAGGGATGACTGTGTTTTGCAATGTAAGGACATAAGCTTTGTGGGGACCAGGGTTGTAATAATATGATCTGGATGTCTGTCCTCCTGATACCCATGTTGAAATGTAATCCCCAATATTGGAGGTGGGCCCAGTGGGAGGTGTTTGGGCCATGGGGGTGGATCCCTCACGAATGGCTTGGTGGCCCCCTCATGGTAATTCTTGAGTGAGTTCTTGCTGAGTTTATGTGAGAACTGCTTGTTTAAAAGTGGGTGGCACCTCCCCCCTCTTTCTCTTTTGCTGTCTTTTTCACCATGTGATGCACTGGCTCCCCTCCACCTTTTGCTGTAATTGTAAGCTTCCTGAGGCCTCACCAGGAGCTGAAAACATGCTGGAGTCATGCTTGTACAGCCTTTAGAAGCGTGAGTCAATAAATCTCTTTTCTTCATAAACAGGAGGCTTTTCTTTATAAGCCTCAGGTATTTCTGTCTAGCAATGCAAGAACGAACTGACACCGCTCTCACCATGGCAGCAGCAGGTGTTGGAAGAATATGCCCGCCCTCTTGCCTCCTCACAGTTGCATGGCGTGTGTGCATCTATTTGTGTATATGTGCATGTTTGGGTGTGTTCTGCTGTGTTTGTGTGTGGATATGGTGTGTCTGTGTGTGTCTGTGTATGTATGCTGTGTAATGTATGTATGTGTGTATGCATGCATGTATATATACATGGTGTGTGGTGTGTCTGTGTATGTGTCTGTGTGTATGTGATGCATTGTGTAAATGTACATGTGTGTGTGTATAAATATATGGTATGTGTGGCTAGGTGTCTGTGTGTATATGATACATAGTGTGTATATGTGTGTATAAACATATGTGGTGTGTGTCTGTGTGATTTGTCTATATGTGTGTCTGTATGTGTGTTTGTGTGTCTCTCTGTGTGTGCATATATGGTCTGTATATGTGTGTATGTGGGGATTTGTGTGTTTGTGTGTGTGTGTCTGTGTTTGAAAAGCAAGGAAAGGAGAGAAACATTTGTTTTGTGTCTGCCACAGGGGTCAGCAAACTATAGCCCACAAGCCAAGTCCAGCCTGCTGCTTATTTTTATATGGTCTGCAAACTAAGAATAATTATTACATGTCCAAGTGGTTGAAAAAAATCAAAAGAAGAATTATAATTCATGAAATGTGAAAATGATATGAAGTCTAGATTTCAGCCTCACAAGGAAAGTGTACAGGAACATGACCAGGGCTCATTCACGTATGGTCTGTGGCTACCATCATGCCACAATGGCAGAGTGGCGCAGTTGTGACAGCGACTGAAAATGGACTACGTGGCCCTTTGCAGAAATCGTGTGCCCGCCCCGGTCTTCCTCACGTGGGAACTTTTCATGGCTTACCTCATTTAGTCCCCCCTTAATCTTATGGTGTTTTTTTGTCTTCATTGTGCCAATGCTTGAGGTAAGGGTAGGCACCTGGAGTCATGAAGCTTTTGACCCCACGGTGGGCACACTATCTATTCTCCCTGCCAGGTGACACCTCCCCGTGAACCTCCATCACTCTCAGGATAAAATCTAGGCTGGGCACGGTGGCTCACATCTGTCATCCCAGCAGTTTGGGAGGCTGAGGAGCGTGGATCACCTGAGGTCAGGAGTTTGAGACCGGCCTTGCCAACATGGTGAAACCCCGTCTCTACTAAAAATATAAAAATTAGCCTGGTAAGGTGGCAGGTGCCTGTAATCCCAGCTACTCTGGAGACTGAGGCAGGAGAATCACTTGAACCTGGGAGGCGGAGATTGCAGTGAGCCGAGACTGTGGCATTGCACTCCAGCCTGGGCAATAAGAGCGAAACACTCAAAAAAAAAAATTAAAATCCTTCCATAGGCTAGGAGGCCTGGCCAGGTCTAGCCCCAGCCCAGCGTGGCCGTGCACCTGTCTCTCCCCACAAATCACACTCTGGTGCCTGTAAGGCAGAAAGTCCCCCAGGCCCCCGTGCCTTGCCTGTCTTGGGGCCTTGGTGCTTCTGCTTGGGCACCCCCCTACAGCCACTTCCCAGGTGCAGAGAGAGCAGCTTCTTTCTTCCCCAGCATGTCCTGTGATTGCGTGAGGGCTAATTGCTGTAGCAGATCACTCAACACATATCACTTGTGTCATAATGCTTCCCTGATGGGACTCTAATGGGTACACACTCCCTGTGCCCTACCAACCCCCAGACTGGATTAGTGCTTCTGTTACTATGTCACCTGAGGCTTCTTCTTCAATTGTGCTGATCACTAATGACATAATTGTCTGCAAAATTATTTATTGGATGCTTACTTTCCTGCTAAATTCCATGAAGGTGGGTAGGCTCCATGCCAGCCTTGTCCCCACTGCGGCTACCTAGATAAGACTATGCATTTTCTATGCAGAATACTTACAGAATGAAGGATTTATTCTAAAAGCAGAGAGGGAACATGAAAATTGATTTTGCTTTTAAGTGGTGGTTCACATTGTTCGCAGAATTTCTCAGCTGTCTAGAACCATTGATAAGTGCACATTGGTAAGTGGCCACTTTCCACTCGCTGGCTCACCTGGTATCCCAGCTTTTCAAAACAGGGAGACACAGGCATCCCCATGTGGCTGAAAGACACACCTTTAGGGTAATTATCATAATGTGATTTTTTTTTTTTTTTGGCTAGGGGGTCACTGTAGAGTTGGATTTTCCCTTTGTGGAGTCTGAGAAGCATGATTCAGAGGAATGAGCCTGGAAAGAAGAGACTGAGACTAGTGCCAACTTGCTGTGTGGCCTTGGGGATGTTGCCTGACTCATCTGAGCAAGATGCTTATTGGTAAAAGACCTGGTTCTTCTCCTAGTGTGCCTCAGGGTGCTTGAGTTTCTTAATGATTGACAGGTGCTCATGAACTTTTAGTTGGAGGGAGGATTTCTGGATGTCCTACAATACTTAAGAAAAGCTTGCAAAACTTTCAGATATCCCCAGAGATATTGAAGTAATTGATAAGACTGCTTATCTGAGACAATTTGTCACTATAAATATTTTGTCATATACAAAAATATAAAATATGTTGGTTATTATACATGTAAGGTACTGTGAATCTCCATGAATGCAATATCTTGAATATCAAGGGAAGGCTAAAGTTAGCTTTGTTAGAAACTTCGTCAAGAATTGCTTGGCATTTTAGACTACATATCACCAATAGCACTGCCGTTTGTAGTCTTGAGTTGATAAAAGAACACACATACACCCATTTAATTCATAACTGTTGAATTTCTGGTGATTCCAAGTATAGATCCGACAACTTCATATGTCTGCTGGTGTAGTCCTATCAGGCACTGCATTTGCTAAATCATAAACAACCTTCCTTATATCTGCTATACCTACATATAGTGAAGCATGTTGGAGTTTTTTGTCTAGAAGTTTAGGTATATAGGTACATTCCCTAATCAATTAATTTCAGAATAGTAAAATAAGCATTACAAAATAATTGATATTCAAAATGAGGCTGCATTGGAAAGCATTGGAGTCTTTAGACTATCTGAATACCAATATCCTTTTAGTTTTAAAATATGCCTGCCTTTCCCCCATTCCACAATGCCACATTTGATTTCTAAAGGAAGTTTGGCAAAGGGAAAAGAGAGAAAACCCAAAATTAGCATGTTCAGGTATCGATATCTTCTTCCATCTGTTCTTCTTCTTAACTGAATATTTGCATATTTATTGAAAACTTTTAGAGCGATGGAGGAGCACTGGTGACATCAAAGCTTCTTGGGAATTGTGTTGTGCTTGACATTGTCTTGCTTGCAAAATAGATTTTTCCAGCATAAAATGAATTTAGCATTTAGATGCAACAAAACTTGCCATTTAACTGAGATATGGGTTCTGTGTCTGCCTAGGATGTAGAAAACTGGAAAGAATGTCATTCAGACTTTAAGGAGAAAAAAGCAGATTAACTACCAAGTCATGGCTTTTCCTGAACCCATCAGAGAGCCAGAGAACTAAGATCAAGGGGCAATCAAGTAGCTGGCCATCCAAGAAGGGAGAGTCTCTCCCCCAAGAAAATGAAGTGCACAAGCACTGAAGCAGAATGCAGGAGGGAGGCATCTATGCTGTCAAAGGGTTTGGAAGAAACCGGCCAAAGTTTTAACAACTTGCTGAGGCCTAGTGGGACTAGTAGAACAACAGAGAAACCTTAGGGGTAACAGCCACAGGGGTTCACACTCATTCACAGACTCTTCTGTAGACTTCTGCCAGTGACCCCTAAGAAAGATTGCAGAGGGGAGCTGGAGAGAGCCTCTTTGGTAGTGCAGGCCTATAGGGCATGATTGGCACCACTGAAGGGGTAGGGGTCCTGGGTGGCAGGGAGGAGGGGAAGAAGCAGAAAGCCCCACACTTCTTCCTGGTGCTTCCCTCATTGCAAAAGCCTTCAGCTGTTGACAGAGGAGGCAGTGGAATTTGTAGCCTCCAAGGCATAGGAACAGACCCATTGCTGCTAAGGGAAGGCTAGAAGACAAAGTCCTCTACGCTGGGACAGAAAAGGCTCTGGGCTAGTGTACTAGTCTGTTTTGTGCTGCTATAAGGGAATACCTGGGGCTGGGTAGTTTATAAAGAAAAGAGTTTATCTGGCTTACGGTTCTGCAGCTACACAAGAATCATGGTGCTGGCATCTGCCTGGTTTCTGGTGAGGCCTCAGGGAGCTGCTACTCATGGCAGAGGGTGGAGGGAAAACCGGAAGTCACACGGGGAGACAGGGAGTGAGAGAGGGAAGGGAGATCCCAGACTCTTTAACAATCAGATCTCATGTGAACCCACTCGTTACCATGAGGATGGCACCAAGACACTCATGAGGGATCTGCCTCCATGGCCCAAACACCTCCCACTAGGTCCATCTCCAACACTGATGATCACATTTCAACATGAGATTTGAAAGGGACTAAAATTCCAAACGATATCCACCAGGCTTCTATTCTATCACCATTAGGATCTCCTATCCCTAGGGGAGGGTAGGAAGGCTCACAACAGCTACAAAGCAGAGCTTGGCTTTCATGGGAGGAGGGTCAGGGACATTTAGAAAGCTGCTGGGGGGTGCCAGGATATTCCACCCTAAAATATATCTCTTCAGCATATGGATTATTTTGAGCTAAAGGCCACTGACAGCCAGCAGATGCAGAAAAAGCTCTAAAAATAGGGCAAAGTTTTCTTTATGTAAAAGAAATTTACATTTAGAAAGGAAATTTCCATTTGGAAATGTGTCTCCTTCTCCCATACCAGGAAGAGGAGGACTCTTAGCTTTTATCAATGGAGAAGACACAGACTTAAATTTGCACAGCAAATCTAACTAAATAACCTTTGTTTGCTCTACTTTCGCTGGTCCAATTCCCATAACTTGCCACCTTCCCTTCCCACTCCCCGGATTCCCCTAACCTCTCTTCCTTTGTTTAACCTAACATGGTATATAAGCCTCAATCATCTACCACCTCCCTGAGATGAATTTTTTGTTTCTTTGTGAACTCCCAAGCATTTTTCATAATTAAAAATTTTTTTTCTTTTGCTAATCTGTCTTTTATCAGTTTGATTCCCTGACCCCAGCCATTGAACGGAGGAGAGTAGAGGGAAAAACACTTTCCTTCCTTATGCTTTATTCTTAAGCCCCAAACACACAAGGACTAAGACTGATGTAAGCCCAGGACAACAGAAATCCCCTTGCGACCTACCACTAGCCTAGCAAGCACTGAGTGACAGACAGCAGCATCTACTGCCGGTGAAGGACAGCGCTTGAAGAAACATCCTCTGTGAGGCTGGCACATAGGGTTGTGCAAAAGCTGAGGATGGAATGGTATCAGTGAGAAAACCCTCTGAGCACTAAAGCCCCCATCTGAAGCGAAAGCATTGTTAATAGGATGCAAAAGCTTTGGCACAGGGATGGTAACTGTATGAGTTTGCTATGGCTGCTGCAACAAAATACCAGGACTGCAGTGGCTGGAAACAGAGACCTATTTTCTCATAATTCTAGAGGCTGGAAGTCTGAGATGAAGATGTGAGCAGGACTGGCTCCTTGGAGGCCCCTCTCCTTGGCTTGCAGACAGCCATCTTCTCCCCGTAGTCCCACATAGCCATTTTGTGGTGTGCATGCAACCCTGCTCTCTTTAATAAAGACATCAGTCAGACTGGATTAGGCCTCGATTCTGATTTCATTTAAACTTAATTATCTCTTTAAAGATCGTATCTCCAAATACAGTCACATCGAGGGTTAGGGCTTCAACACAGAAATTTGTGGGGAGGGAACACAATTCAGTCCATAATAGTAACCATAGCTGAAACAGAGACCCAAAGCAGTTCAGTCCTAACTAGATTTACTCAATGCCACTCCTTGTCTTAAAAAATAAAGTTGCCCGTCACTGTAAGTAGTTTTCCTATTGCTGCGTAATCTTCATGGCTTCCATTTTTAATGGCTGCCTATGGTTTTTCTGAGTGCATTTCCTGTTCTTTACTTATGCCCTTTCCTATCGTATATTTTAGATTTGTTCCTTCTTTTTTCTGTAAGGAAAAATCCTTATGCACATCTTTTCCTATAGTTTGAAATAGTCCCTTAAGATAGGTTCTGAAAAGAGAAATTACTGCACCAAAGGTCATGACTCCTGTCATGGGCTGAATTGTGTCCCTGCAAAATTCATATATTGAAGCCCTAGGTCCCAGTGTGATGGTATTGGAGATGGGGCCTTTGGAGGTAATTAGGGTTAAGTGAGTTCATAAGGGTGGGGCCCTAAGCCAATGGAACTGGTGACTTTCTAAGTGGAGGGGGAGACACCCAAAAGCTCTCAGTCTCCAGCTGCCATGTGAGTACACAGTGAGAAGGTGGTCATCTGCAAGCCAAGAAAGGAGCCCTCACCAGGGATGGAATTTGCTGGCATTTTGCTCTTAAACTTCTAGTTCCCAAAACTGTGAAAATATAAACTTCTTTGTTTAAGTCACCCAGGCTGTAGTATTTTGTGTGAGTCCAAGCAAATAAATTCAACCCCTTTTATATGCATTACTTCTCAATTAAAAAAAAAAGTATCAACCTGCCCTTGTCTATATTAACAGCCATCTGCTTTTTTCTGTTTATATAAACTTTTTTTGTGCTTATTCCTTCTAAATTAACTTTTCTGTCTTCTGTAAATGACAATTCACATGCATTCCCTCATGTAAATAATTTACAAAGCTGTATGTCAGATTCTAGCACTAATATCCAATAATTCAAAATCATACATTTTGTATCTTTAAGCTCATCAATAACAAAGTAGTTCTTCTAATTCTGATATTTCTCTTTCTATTTTTTTGATAATCCTGTTCATGTACCAGGAAACACACAACGTAATAAAAATAATCTCCCTCCAAAAAACTCAAACAAACCCCAAATCCCAAATTAAAAAAATCTTGAAGTCATACAAATTCATTCCTAACCTCTGCATTTCAACATAAACATTTTTCTAAAGTGTATTTATATATATCTTAATACACAAAAAATGTCAGTTAAATCCTTGTTGCTATGAAATAATTTGTGTTAGTTTAAAAAATGGAGAGGAAAACTTAAAACACTTTTATGTGAATCAGCAAATACTGTGAGTAGAAATTACATAAAAATTAAAAATGAATAGCCAATGAGAGATGTACCATCGTTGAATGATTTGAGTTCTAAGATAAACCCTTGACTCACACTAGAAAATGGCCTCTGTGGGACTGTAGAAGTATCATGTCAATGGAAGGCCAAATTTTGTTCCGAACATTTATTTTATTATCTTTGATAGAAGCAACTTCAAAGTTGGGCAATAAACATTTATTAAATGTTTCTTAGGACGTAAAGTGCTATCCTCATAGAATTTTCAAGTTATTGGTCTGTCAAAGTGTTGTTTTAAGGTTGAATGTTGATTGCAATTTTCCCTGTGGACTTGCAGTTGAGTTCTCACATGAGCTAATACTATCTGAAAGAGAGAAACTTCTTTGCTTCTCAGGTCTATTTACTTTATATTACTTCAAAGACTGACTACATTGCAGCCAATGTATAGGTCAGGACTTTTTGGGATATTAGTGAAATTTTCAGATGAGCCAAAATTGCCACTGTCTTAGTTTGTTTTATGATGCTGTAACAGATATCTGAGAATAGATAATTTAGAAAGAACAGAAATTTATTTCTGCTCATTTAGTTCTGCTGTGATCGTCATTATTTCTTTTCTGCTGCTGGGTTTGGGTTTGGATTGTTCTATTTCTCCAGTTCTATGAGGTGAGACCTGGAATTGTCAAAAAGTCTTTCAGACTTTTTGATGTAGGCATTTAATGCTATAAACTGTCCTCTTAGCACTGTTTTTACTGTATCCCAGAAGTTTTGATAGATCATGTCACTATTATTGTTCAGTTCAAAGAATTTTTAAATTTCCGTCTTTATTTCATTGTTAACCCAATGATCATTCAGGAGAAGGTTATTTAATTTCCTTGTATTTGCATGGTTTTGTAGGTTCCTTTTGGAGTTAATTTCCAGTTTTATTTCACTGTGGTCTGAGAGAGTACATGATATAATTTCCATTTTCTTAAATTTGTTGAGACTTGTTTTGTGGCCTGTCATATGAGCTATCTTGGAGAATCTTCTATATGCTGATAAATAGAATATTTTGTAGTTGTTGGGCATAATGTTCTTTAAATATCTGTCAAGTCCATTTGCTATAGGGTAGAGTTCAAGTCCATTGTTTCTTTGTTGACTTTCTGTCTCGATGACCTGTCTAGTGCTATCAGTAGAGTATTAAAGTCCCCCACTATTATTATGTTGCTGTCTAGCTCATTTCTTAGGTTTAGTAGTAATCATTTTATAAATTTGGAGGCTCAGTGCTAGGTGCATATATATTTAGAATTGTGATATTTAACTGCTGTTGCTTTAAAGTTTGTTTTGTCTTATATAAGAATACCTACTCCTGCTTGTGTTTGGTGTCCATTTGCATGGAATATCTTTTTCCACTTCTTTATATTAAATTTATGTGAATCCTCATGTGTTAGGTGAGTCTCTAGAAGACAGTAGAAACTTGGTTAGTGAATTCTTAATCATTCTGCCTTTCTGTACCTTTTAAGTGGAGCATTTAGGCCATTTACATTCAATGTTAGTATTGCAATGTGAGGTACTGTTCTATTCATCATGCTATTTGTTCCCTGAATACCTTGTTTTTTTTTTTTTTTTTTTGTTGTTTTATAGGTCTTGTGAGATTTATCCTTTAAGGAGGTTCTATTTTGGTGTATTTTGAGGATTGATTTTGAGTTTTTTTTTTTCTCGTTGTGCTATTGTTATAAAGGTCCTGTGAGATTTATGTTTTAAGAGAGGTTTATTTTGGTTTATTTCAAGAATTTGTTTTGAGATTTAGAGCTGTCTTTAGCAGTTCTTGTAGTGCTGTCATGGTAGTGGCAAATTCTTTCAGGATTTGTCTGGAGAAGACTGTATCTTTCCTTCATTTATGAAGCTTAGTTTCACTGGATGCAAACTTTTTGGCTGATAATTCTTTTGTTTAAGGAGGCTAAAAATAGGATTCCAATCCCTTCTAGCTTGTAGAGTTTCTGCCGAGAAATCTGCTGTTAATCTGATATATTTTCCTTTATAGGTTACCTGATGCTTTTGCCTCACAGCTCTTAAAATTCTTTTTTTTTTTTTGAGATGGAGTTTTGCTCTTGTTACCCAGGCTGGAGTACAATGGCGCAATCTCGGCTCACCACAACCTCTGCCTCCTGGGTTCAGGCAATTCTTCTGCCTCAACCTCCTCAGTAGCTGGGATTACAGGCACGCGCCACCATGCCCAGCTAATGTTTTGTATTTTTAGTAGAGATGGGGTTTCACCATGTTGACCAGGATGGTGTCGATCTCTTGACCTCGTGATCCACCCTCCTCGGCCTCCCAAAGTGCTGGGATTACAGGCTTCAGCCACCGCGCCCGGCCTTAAAATTCTTTCTTTTGAATTGACTTTAGATAACCTGCTGACTGTGTGCGTAGGTGATGATCTTTTTGCAATGAATTTCCTGGGTTTTCTTTAAACTTCTTGTATTGTGATGTCTAGATCTCTAGCAAGACCAGGGAAGTTTTCCTTGATTATTCCCTCAAATATGTTTTCCAAACTTTCAGATTTCTCTTCTTCCTTGGGAATACCAATTACTCTTGGGTTTGGATGTTTAACATAGTCCCAAGCTTCTTATATGTTTTGTCCATTAAAAATTTTTTTTTCTTTATCTTTGATGGATTGGACTAATTCAAAAGCCTTGTCTTTGAGCTCTGAAGTTCTTTCTTCTTCTTGTTTGATTATATTCCTGAGACTTTCCAGTGCATTTTGCATTTCTCTAAGTGTGCCCTTGAAGTGGTTTCCCGAAGTTGTAATTGTTTTTTATTTGTGCTATTTCACCGAAGAGTTTTCCTTTCATATCTTGTATCATGCTTTTGATTTCTTTAAGTTTGGAAACTTGCTTCTTCTGAGACACTTTCGTTTTTGGCTCCTATGTTGCCTCATTTTCTTGATTTTTCTGCTACTTCAAATTGCTTTCTTTAATGCTTGTTTTTACAAGATTGCATGTTGGAGGGCCATTTTCCTGTTTCCCTAGTCCTTGTTTTCCTGTTTGTTTATACTTTTTTTGTTAGGTAATGTTTTATGGTCCCTTGACTTTGTATACCATCTATATGCTCACAGCTTCCAAGCTTATCTTAGCCTTGTATATAAAATGCCCACTTGACATTTCGAATTTGATGTCTACTAGGCTGCTCAAACCAAAATGTCCAAAACAGAGCTCTTGATCCTCCACAAAATGTGGAGAAAATCCTGGAAGTAAATCTTAATTCTTTCTTTCCATCATTGTGACTATGAATCCATCAGCAAGTCCTGCCAACTCTACCTTCATAATACATTTCCTCAGCACATCCCCATGGCTCCCACGAGGTCCAAGCCATCACCGCCTCTTGTCTAGAAAACTACCGTAGACTTCTGTGGTCTCCTTGCTTTCACTCTACCTCCAGTATGTGTCATTCTCTTAGCAGCAAGAAGAGTCTTTAAAAATGTAAATCAGATAATACTACTTCCTTATGAAAACTATCCAATGGCTTCTCGTTACACATAAAGAAAAAAAATCCTCCAAGTTTTCTTAACCTGGCTGTGCCTAATTATTCTGACTTCAGTTATCAGCACCACCCCTGCCCACCCCATCAGCACACACATGAACTAGATGACCACGCTGCAGCTTCTCTGGTCTACCTACCTGCCTTCCCCACATTTGTTGACCTTCTTTCCATCTCATGACCTTTGTATTTACTGATCCTCTGCCTTGAGTGTGGTTTTCACACATCTTCACACCATCTGAGTCTCAGATTTATGTCGCCTCCTCAGAGACAGCCCTCTCTTTTATGCCTGATAAGAAAACGGAGGCTCAGAAAGGTCCAGTAACTTGCATGAGACTAACATGCAAGTAAGTAACACATGTGTAATCTGAGCCTGGAGGGTCTGATGCTACATCTTTTGTCTTGATCACTATTTTATCTGTCTTTACTCACCCATAAAAGGGGCAAGAGAACACAGCATGGTGCAGGGCTTGTTGGGGGCCACACCTGCAGAAGATACCAAGAATGGAGGGAAGAAAAGGAGCAGAAGAAGGAGCAAGCGAGCCCATGAACCTCTTTTGGCAGCAGTAGCAGAGCCCAGTAACAGAACAGTTGGATGTTGAATAAAATGTGAGTAAAATGAAGAGTGAACCATTAACTCCTCTATACAGCCAAGGTTAAGATATCAGATCATGATACAGAGACGAGAGGATGAGGGCTGCAAAACTAACTTGCTGTCCCAGCTAGAGAAGTATTATTTATTTCCTAGGGAAGTAAAATAGGAATAAAAACCCAACTCCTACTTGTGTCCATGATTAGCATCTTAGTCCTGATTTAACAACTCAGTATATATCCTCAGTAATTTATCACAGTGTGTTATTCTCAAGTAAGTTCTTTAGTTTACTATTACTATTAAAATAATTGCAATGGATATTGGTTGAAATAGAAATATCTGAAACTGGTGGATTGGGATTGAGCAGGAAAGAATGGTGGAAATAATAAGAGTGGATACCAACTGTCCTCTTTGGTCATTTAGGTGTTCCTTTTGGGTACATCTATAGTACAATCTTCTGGGGAGAGAGAAAGACAGGAGACCCCTATTTTGGGGCCAGGAAAGAGGACAGTAATTACATAAACATATTGAGATGTCAGCATAATCTTTAGCGCATATACTGAGTTTAATACTGTCTTCCCAAATTCATGTTCATTCAGAATCTGTGAATCTGCCATTATTTAGAAATAGAGTCCTTGCAAATGTAATCAAGTTAAGATGAAGTCATTAGGGTACACCCCAAATCCAATATGAATGGTGTCCTTACAGAAGGAGAAATTTGGTTAGAGAGACACATACACAGGGAGAACGCTGGGTGAAAATAGACAGAGGTGAAGATTGCAGTAATGCATATACAAGCCAAGGAGCACCAAAAATTGCAGCAACCACCAGAAGCTGGAAGAGATAAGGAAGGATCCTCCCCTGGAGGATTCTGAGAGAACTCACTCCTGCTGACATTCATTTCAGACTTCTGGCCTCCGGAGCAGCGAGAGGATAAACGCCTGTTTTGATAAAGCAGGTAGTTTGTGGTCATTTGTTAGGGCAGCCTTACAACCTGACACAGCAAATCTAAATAATTGGCTATCACAGATGCTTACTATAAGTAAGATTTCCCCATAATTGCTTTTTCTTCCACTGAAATAGCTTATTTTTATTTTAAAAACTAGTTTTTAGGAATCTACATGAACTGACAGTACATTCACATGGTTCCCAGATTAAAAACTAAGCAGGGAATGCCATGAAAATCCCCCCTCCTTCCCTGGCTCCTGTTTCCCCTCTTCACAGACATTAAAAACATTTGTTTCTTGTGTATTCTTCCAGGAGAATCATGTACATCTACAAACAATTCAAGGACATATTCTCCCGTTTTTAGAACACGAATTATAGCATGTCATACTCTGCTTTTCACCTTGCTTTGTTTCCACTCAAGCATATATCCTGGTAAACTTTCCACATCAGTGTATGCAGAGCATGTTGATACATTTTTACAGATGCAAAACTTTCCATTGTATGCTTGGAATGATAATATATCCAGTTGGTCCTCTCATGAAGGCAATTTAGATGGCTTTCAATATTTCACGATTATATACGAAGCCCTAAGACATCACCTTATATGTGCAGATGCTTCTTGATTGAGTTGGGACTATGTCCCCACAAACCCATCGTAAGTCAAAAAATCCTGCCAAACTGTAGCAAGTCAGGGATGGCCTGTGTGTCATTTTACGTATTTGTGATTATATATGTATGAAAAATTCCACAAAAGGGAAATAGAATCCTAAGGGCATATGTATTTATTGTTTTTAAAAATTCATTTATTTTATTGTGGTAAAATATACATAACAAAATTTGCCATTTTAATGATTTTTAAATGTACAGTTCAGTGGTATCAAGTACATTGATATTGTGCAACTATCACCAACCTCCATCTCCAGAATGTTATCATCTTCTCTAATTAAAACTCTGAACCCGTTAGACACTAATTTTCCATTCCTCAGCACCGAGCAGCCATAACGCTACTATCCATCTCTATGAATTTGACCAATCTAGGTATCTTACACAAGTGAAAACATACAATGTATTCCTTTTGTGCCTGGCTTATTTCACTTAGTATATCAAGGTTCATTCATGTAACATGTATCAGAATTTCCTTCTTTTTAAAGACTGAATTATAGTCCATTGTTGTATACCCACATTTTGTTTAACTATTCATCCATTAATAGACATTTGAATCACTTCCACCTTTTGATTATTGTGAATAATGCTGCTGTGAACATTCGTGTAGAAACATTTGCTCTAGTCCATGCTTTCACTTCTTTTGGATATATTCCCAGAAGTGGAATTGCTGAATCGTATAGTAATTCCATGCTTAATTTTTAGAATAATCAACATACAGTTTCCACAGTGACTGCACCATTTTACATTCTCACCAGCTATGATGGGAGCTCCAATTTCTCTGCAACCTACATCCTTGCCAATACTTGTTAATTTCGTTTTTTTTTTTTTTAAATAGCCATCTTAATGGGTGTGAAGTGGTATATTATGTTAGTCATCTTGAGCTGTTATGACAAATATAGACAGAGTGACTTAAACAATAAAAATTTATTGCTTTGGTTCTGGAGGCTGGGAAGTCCAAGATCAAGGTACTAGCATATTTGGTGTCTGATAAAGATACTCTTCCTGTTTACAGATAGCTCACTTCTCTGTGTACTCTCACGAAGCAGAGGGGAGAGAAGGAGAGAGAGAGAGAGAGAGGGAGAGAGAGAGAGAGAGAGAGAGAGAGAGAGGGAGAGGGAGTGAGGGGGGGGAGAGAGAGAGAGAGTGAACTCATGAGTCTATCCTCATCAGGACACTAATCCTATTTTTGAGGGCTCCACCCTTATGACTTAATTACCTCCCAAAGCTACCATCCCTTAATATACACTGAAGTTAGTATTTCAACATATGCATTTTCCAGGGACACACGTTCAGTCCAGAACAAATCTTGTGATTTTGATTTGCATTTCCCTAAAGTTTAGTGACTTTGGGCATCTTTTCTTTGCTTATTGGCTATTTGAATATCTTCTTTGGAGAAATGGCTAAATTCTTTTGCCCATTTTTTGATGGAGTTTTTGTTGTTGTTGAGTTTCCCATGATTGCTTTCTATATATTTAATATTATAGAATTTTTGTCCTGTTTTTGATTTAAAAATTTATGACAGGTATTGACTATTTTTCTGTCTTACATTAAATATAATTTGTCCTTTTCTTTCCAACTCAGAGATATCTTAGTTATTCTACTACTCTGTAATATGGGGAAAACTAAGATGTCACCTGTGGTTCAAATATCCATCTGTTGCTGTTGTTAAGCCAACAGTTCCATCTTTTTGGCATAAAATTTTCAGCTTATTTACTTAGTTAAATGTTAATTAAATGTAGCAAGCACTGCTCTTGGGGTTGATGAAACAAAAATGAATTAGCAGTTGTTACTGTCTCTGAAGAACTTGCAGATGAATAAATGAATGATCATAACACAGTGTGGTAAGGGCTGTCATGGGCAAATACAAAAAATCTCTCTCTCTGGCAGAATTTAAATCAAGAATGCCTTCAACTCTATTGCATGAATAAGAAGACTTAGAGAAGTATTATCCAATTGGATAATCATCGATGAGAATCAGAACAAAGGTCATGTGCAATTTGTTCATCCCAAAATCATAGCCTTCCCATAGATACTTCAGCTGCAAAATGGTACAGAAAGTGTGTCATGCATCTCACAAAGAGAACATCCATAGAACAGAGACTATCGATCTACTTCAATTTTTCTTTAGCATCTAGTATATGCCCTATATTGTGCTAAGAGAAGGGTAGAAATTGCTCCCCTGATCTCCTCCCTGTTGCCCCGTAGTAATATCCACCTCTGAGGGAGAGACTGACAAAAATATGGCATATAGCACCAATGGAAGACATCACTAATCGACGGTGGCCTTTCTCACTTAGTCCAGTAGTAGTTTCTTAATGCACAGCTAGAGGAGAACAATATCACTCAATAGAGTTGGTCTTGGAATTTAAATTCATTTGCAATTTTGGCTGTCAAAAATGCCAGATATAGGTGATGGGGGGATGGAGGCAGCAAACCACCCTGCCATGTATGTAACTATGCAACAATCCTGCATGATCTGCACATGTACCCCAGAACCTAAAGTACAATTAAAAAAAAACATAAAAAAAGGAATAAATTCATGCTACAACTGAATCATGGTGGAAGCTAGAAACCATTATACTAAGTAAAAGATGGCAGTCACAAGGGCCCACATATTATATGAAATGTCCAGAAGAAGCAAATCTTCAGAGAAAGATAGTGTATTGGTGGTTGCTGAGGGCTATAAAGGAAGGAAATGGAAAGTGATTTCTCATGGATATGGGCTTTTAGGGGTGATGAAAATGTTCTAATATAGATAATAGTAATAGATGCACAACTTTGAATATACTAAAAACCACCAAATTGTACATTTTAAGTGGGTTAACTGTATGATATGTGAATGATATATCAATAAAGCTTTTGTATGTATATCTAAAAAAAGTGTCTCTATGTATAAGAAATTCAGCAGTCTTTCTTAATGTCTGCTGCTTGGAGAAGAAGACAGTTTGGGGAAACAGGGAGTGAAATCAGAGAATCTGCTCCTCTTTGGGCCTGGATACTGGTGAGTCAAGGTCACCATCTCTTTTGTCTATCTTCTTAAATTTATAATTTATCTCTTTTCCCATATTTTATGTTAAGCAAAAGATTCAATGTGTTTGGTTGACCCTGAAAAGAAAGATTTGTTGGGAGCAGGCTTTGATTTGGCTGATGTGTTAAGTCATTTGTATGTGTCCTGTTCATCTTCACGTCCTCGGCTCCTGTCATAGCCTTTAGGACATAATAAGGGCTCAGAGAACATGAGCTGGTTGGATGATTGAAGCTATAGGACAGTCTTGGATCTGCTCATTTGGTTAAATAAAAATCCAGGTAGACTGCAGATCTAACTACTAACTACCCATGCCCAGGCAAGGAGGAAAATGCTCAGATATAATTCCTACTTGGGAGTCAGAAACTTAGAGTACTACTTGGGAGCAAGCCTACCTTAAAGAGTACGACTTGCATGTACTCTAAGGTAGGCTGTAGGTGCTGGGTCCCTAGGAGCAGACAAAGAGCATGAGCCCTTCCTACACGGAACTTTGGTGAAGTGGAGAAGACGTATCTCGGACATATGAATACAAGGTATAAATTGTGACAGATACTATAGTTGGATAAAAACAGTGCAGGAAGGACATAGTTTAGGTTGGGTTTAAAGATTCTCAAGTGAAGAGATGGAGTGGAGCTTTGCACTTTTTTATTCCCCGCAGTCTGTCAAGGTGCTCCTCCCTGACACATGTCCCTCGGGGGAAGGACCCTGCACCTGGTCATCGCTGCTGGAGTGGCATCAGGTGCTCTCAGTTTGTGCAGTGCAGTGCTCCTCTCTGTGAGCACATGGTCTGTTACCCATCACACTCCGCTGGGCAGAGTCATAGGGCGTCCTTTCTACTATCATTAAAGTCTTAGCTACTGAGACTTCAGTTCCAAAGCTGCAGTGGACTAAATAGGAGAGGTCAGAATTGAAATTGATGGTCAGAGCCTAAGAAGCCTCCTGCTTCATAGTTATAAAATTGAGTATAGTTTCTAATTCTTAAAAATATACACTCAAACAGCCTTAATCATTGTCATTTTCTTCTGGCTAGGTTTACAAATGGCTTAACTCAACCTGAGCCCTCAGAGCTTGGATTTTTAGCAATTCTATAAAGATAGTGGCCTCATTCTATTTATTTTAAAGCTTTAATTTCTTTTTTTAAATTTTATAAAATGATGGGCTAGATTCCAAATCTTAGTAAGACTCTGGAATTCCTATTCTATTCCAGTGGATTTCCTTTGTTGAGTGTTTTCTCTTTATTAATCTTTTTTCTCTTTCTCTCTGTCTCTCTGCATAATACAGAATTTAAACCCTAAAGAAACTTAGAACCTTTCTTCTGTTTACTAACACATTCCATGAAGTATCCAGTTACGTGTAGGTTAAGATAAACAAGACTTATCATTGATGAGAATCAAAACAAAGGCTGATTTTAGAATCCTTGTTACAGATAAAGATATAAGAAATGAAATGTTAATATATGTGTTAGTAATGGTCCCTTCATGTGAGTATAATATGGATCCCACAGCAGTCAACATTTGCACCACTGAATCTGTTCATTACCTACTTTTGCTCCCTGATATCTGATGTTTGTGGCTCACTCGTTGCTTCATTGACATTGAGCATGTTTCCCAAATGTTTTCTCAATCTTGTCTTTGCAGCAGAAGGCAGAAGCTGTGTGCCCCTGGGATTGCAGGGGCTCACCAAAGTCCACAATGGCTCACCGAAAGCACAAGATTTTTGTGAAATCTCATGCGTTAGCTGAACATTTTGCCTGCAATTTGTGTTCTAATCATATTCCTACATGTTTTAATACAAAATGTCTCTTTCCCCCAAAGCTTTAAGTAGCACTGATGCCTTGGGATGCCGTGTCAAGCACACGTACTCTGCAGCTGTGTGTCTGAGATTCCTCAGTATTCCGGGGATACTTAGCCCAGCAGAGCAGCACAGCATGTATCAAGGGATGGGGTTTAGCACAGGTTTACTGAGTGCTCTGTGCATGAGGACAAGGACCACAGCCTGATCTGCTTTTGTTGCTCAGGAGCCTAGCAACCTGTTGCCCCAATTGTGGACACAGTTCTAGTCTCACCTTTCCCCGTGTGGTTCTTCACTTGTGCCCTCACAAACCAGTGGGTAGGAGTGAATCCCTGAGAAAAGGTGGCCACTTAAGCCTAGCTCAGACAAAATGCCCTGGTTTTTTTTTTTTTTTTTT
>NW_016107356.1:9710293-9722291 GCF_001604975.1 Cebus imitator
CCTTTTCCTCCTGAACTTTTCTTCATCACCCCAAGAAGCAATGGATGCTTCCCTCCTTCACTTCCAAGTGGCAAAAGCAAAACAACAAAGAATAAAGAAGAGAAAGAATTATATGGAAAATGATGGGATGAGAAAATCATTATTTTGCAACTGCTGCTGTAACTGAGTCAGGTGGGGACCCTGGGAGGAGCAGTTGTTGGGAATGGGATGGTTACGTGGTCTCAGAGTGTCACTCCCTCCCTAGGTTATTTATTAATGACATGGGAAAACGTTTCCTCTCTACGGAGCGGTCCAGCACTTAGCACAGCCATCTGTTGACATCACTATCATGGGAAGAAGCTGACATCACGGGCTGCCCACTGTGATGCAGGCAGGAGGGCACGGCCTCAAATATTTAGGATTCTGGCCCAAAGCCCTTTACTGGAATCTGAGGTTGGTGAGGACACAGACAGGCAAGTATAGTCTTAGCACATTCTACAAAACAACTGACCTGGACTCTTAAAAAATATGTTACAATGGCCTGGTGTGGTGGCTCATGCCTGTAATCCCAGCACTTTGGAAGGCTGAGGTGAGCGGATCACATGAGGCTGGAAGTTTGAGACCAGCCTGGCCAACATGGAGAAACTCTGTCTCTACTGAAAATACAGAATTAGTCTGGCATAGTGGCACATGCTTGTAATCCCAGCTACTTGGGAGGCTGAGGCAGGCAGAATCAATTGAACCGGGAGGCGGAGGCTGCAGTGAGCTGAGACGGCACTGTCGCACTCAGCCTGGGCAACAGGAGCGAATCTCTGTCTCAGCAAAAAAAAGTTACAATAAATAACAAAACAAAGCACAGGTAAAGGATCTGTTCTAGGTGAAAAAGACAAAAGAGTGATGAAGGTTGAATACATTGTATGATCCTTAAGAGGGTCTTGGAAAACTGGGACATTGGAATATGGTCTACAGTGTATATGGTAATGTTATTATTGATCAACGATAAATTTCCTGGGTGTGATAATGCTGTTTAAATTAGATAGGAAAATATCCTTTTTTCCTAGAAGAAACATTTGTGTAAAATGAAACATAAAAGTATCACAATGACTGCAACTTACTTTTGAATGATTTGGGGACTGAGAGAGGAAGAAAGGGAGAGAGAGCAAGAGAGAAGGGAGGGAAGGAAAGGAGAAAGCAAACGTGGGAAAATGTTAACAGCTGGTGAATTGAGGTCAAGGGTGCATAGGTGTTCCTTGTAATCATTGACTTTTCCCATAGGTTTGAAGTTTTTCAAATATTTGCAGAAAAAATTAACACAGCAATATACCTATCTACAACTCTTGTACTGCACTTACTTATGCGTTCTACTGTCCCTAATTTGTGGGATGTTTTCTTAACTAGGATAGGATCCTAGCTCTTACATTATGCAAACACCTGTAGAGGTTTTTCAGATAATAAATAAATCCCACTCACATGAGTGCTGAGAACTAATATCGCACACCTGTGGACCGGATGAAGGGGTGGCATTCCACCCTTGCTGGGGCAATGAAGTGAGTCACTCCCTGCTGAAAAGGGTAAGGAATTTTAACTCTCATGGGGTCATGAAGAACTTGTGAGTCCTCCAAGTTTGCAATCCCACATTTAGGAGGCTGCACTTGGCCTTGAAGACCTGACCTTCATCTATACAAGATGGTGGTATGTTTTCTTTTTCTTGTCTTGCATGAGGGAACGGTACAAATCAGTTGGAAATAATGTAATGATAAAGCTTTTATAATAGGGAAGGAATGATGCACAATGCTTTAGGTGGTACAGTGCTTACCAAGTTATGTTTTCGGAATACAGGCCATGAGTGATAGGAACGAAATGCACGTTTAAGTTACAGCAATCATAATTTTCAAAATTATATATTTATTTAAGGCTCAGGAACGTTGCATACTTTTGTCATTTTCATTTGATTTGGGAAGCATGGATTTATCTTACAAAGGGGCTTGGTGCTGTGGAGGAGGGACCCTGACTAACCCTTCCTATCAGGACAATACAGTTTTGGGGCTTTTGCTATCTTTTTTGTGGTGTTGTTTTCCTGAACCCATCCTTGATCATGAAGGAGGCATACAGGGTTTTTCCATTGAAGGGTCAGGCTGATCAGGGAAGAGAAGTACATAGCTGAAAGAAGGGCGGCTGGGATTTTATGCAGCTGGGGGCTCCTTTTACCCTCCATGGGAGGCCCTGTGAGGACACAGGTCTCAGAGAGGAGGCTGTCCCACGTGGCGTTTCCTCACCCCGACCTGTGCTCCTTCCCACCCTCCCTCCTTACAACACGCCCTCTCTCAAGGTCCTGAACCCACTGCACTCACACTCCCTCCGAGGCCCCTGAGCTCTCTACAAGGACTGGGTTGGCCCCTTTATGGGTTCCTTTTGTGAATTTTGATTTCTGAGTGCCTTCAGGGTGGGCTGGACACCAATGGAGACTCTCGCTGCTGCTGAGGCCCCAGAGGGAAGGGTCCAGGCAGTTCCAGGGTGGGTGTGAAAAGATGCCTCCCTTCCAGTTCCATCCCACAAACAGCTTGATGGGCAGCTGCCTGCCTTCCGGTCACCTGCAAAGCAGGCACGCCTTGCCATGATGAGCACTGTTTCTTCCTGGAGGCACCACAGTCAGCCTCACACAATGAAAGAGCTATCGCTCCTGTTCCACGGCCTTGGCATCAACCCTTGCAAACCGCAAGCCCTGGAACCATGATTTCCTGGAGCTTCTGGCATCTTCCCAGCATGGGCTTCCCTTACAAATGCCTCCTCACTGGTTGTGAACGAGCCTCTTTTTGCCACACAGGGCAGAGGATGCTTCTCTAGGATTATTTTACCTCCAAACCTTCCCCAGGAGCTAGAGCAGTGGCGGTGTTTTCCAATTCAGGCACTTTGATATATTAGGAAGTATCACAGAATAAGACCCTCACCCCACACTCAGTCCTGGGCACCACTCTTTGTCTTTGCGTTTCTATTTTGGTTCTACACTGAAGCTTGGACTGTACTCTGGGCATGGAGAGATTCTCCTCTCCTCCCCACTTGCATGGGTCAGTGGGCAGGGGCAACGGACACACTGCTGTCTCTGTCATTCTGGGTCCCACTGGATCCCAGTGATTGAATTATTTGACTATTTTAGCTTCATATTAAGTTTTTTGAACAGGGAACACATTTGCACAATTTGAAATTCAAACAATATAAACAATAAAAGGTGCACAACCGATGTTCCATGCCCATCGGTCTCCCTTTGGCCCTGGGCTGCGATTCTCCACTTGCCCTCAACATCCAATCTCTGCCCTCATGCCCCGCTCATCCCAGGAAGCTGCCCCCCATACAGGTCACCGGCCCTGTTTCTTGGGCTTTGTTTAGCCAGTGGGAGATGTGGACAGGGCATGGGGTGGAGCCGGAGGAGGGACAGTGGGTCTTATAACCTCCCCGTTCTGCTGCATCTCTGCCTCTCACGCTTGGGGTTAGCTACATTCTCACGTGGCTGTGGGTCCTCTGGGGTGGCCTCCTGGGTGAATTCCCTTCTCATGGGACTCAGGTAACTGCTTCTGCCTCTCAGGCAAAGGAGCGATGGGAGGAGGAAGGGGTGGTGGGAATGGCTTTCTGAAGCAGTTAGTCCCTGGCGGTTTAACTTCCTCTATGGTTCTCTTATTCCTGCCTGTAGATGTGGTATGTCATCTCTACACTGACTGGTATTGATTGGGTATACAGCCTCTACCTTCAACTCTCCACTTAAACCATCTGAGCGGCCCGACAGTTTGTAGTCAGGCCCTGAGTGACACACTTATCACTCCTTGTACTTTATAGGTAACTACTGTTACTAGTTTTTCTTTATGTGAACATGAAACATTTACATATATATTCTTTTTTATTTGGTGACAGGGCCTCACTCTGCTGCCATGGCTGAGTGCAGTGACACCCTCATGGCTCACTGCAGCCTTGACCTCTTGATTCAAGTGACCCTTTCACCTCAGCCTCCTAAGTAGGCAGAACCACAGGTGCATGACACCATGCCTAGTTAATTTTTGTATTTTTTGTAGAGACGGGGTTTTGCCATGTTACCTCGGCTTGCCTGTGTGTTCTTATTCCCCCCACCTTTCTTACACGAAAGATAGCACAATTTTCACCAGACAACATATCCTGGAGGTATATTCCTAGCACTGCATAAAGTGCCTCACCTTTCTTTCCTTGCTCCCTCCTTCCTTCCCACCCTTCTTTTCGACGTTTGCATAGTGTTTCATTCTGCAGGTTTTCCATCGTTTGCTCAATAAGGGCTTCTGTCGATGAATACCTTCTCACTTCTTTTTTTAACCAACATAGACAACGGCACAATAAACACCCTTGCACAGATGTGTTTCACTTCTGTGCAGGCATGCATACAATGCCAACTCGTAGAAGTGGGGAAATGCATTTACAATCTTCATCAATACTGCCAAGGGCTCATCATCCTCTGCTGATGTCTCTCCTGCCCCCACTCGGAGTTCATCTTCTGAACTGCCAAGAGAGTTCCTTCTTAGAACACTTCACAGCAATCTGTGGCTTCCTGCTACCAGTTGCCTTCCTAGGGAGGGACATGTGGTGTTTTTCACTTTCTCATTCCATGTTCTCTCTCCAGCCTCAGAGGCTCCGGCCTCATCTGTGCACTAGGCCCTCTCTCCACAGCTGCTGGCAGATAGCGGAACACCGGGATTGGCGGTCCTTCTGTGTCTCAGGCCACGGTGGCCACTGAGGGCTGTAGTACGCCCTTCCCCACAGGCTTCGCTCATCCTCAGCCTTCACTGTAACATAATATATCACACACACATTAAACCATCGTGTAACTCTGGGTGATGCTAAGCCCCAGCACACGTGGGTGCCCTGACCCTCGTAGGCCATCTGGCTGCTCCTTAGCTGCCTGTGTTATGAAGCCACAGCAGACTGTGCTCACTCATCCACACATGAATTGTCCTAAAACGTCATGTGTCCTTAGGGAAAACAAGTGAGGCTTACTCTCATTTTCTAGCAAGGAGCCTAGCACAGAGTGGATGTTCTAGAAATGGCTGTTGTCGTTCGTTGTTGCTTATTTTTAAAATAGTGCATTTCCATTTGTCGCCTAACAGTTGTCTTCCCCTTTTATTTCCAGAAGACTAGAGAGCAGAGATCTAAACAAATGATCTAATTAAGTTGAGAAAAATTGCAAATTGGAATGAAAGGCTGGGAAGCAAACCTGACTCCGGCGTCCTCCGTCTGTGTGGAGGGCACTGCACCGTGACGCCCTGGGGGGCTTGCAGGTCTGGGTCTCAGTCTGGCCCCACTCTTTTCTGAATTAAGGGAGTTTCTGTTCTTAGCAGCTCTCTGTCTGCATGGTCATATATGCATTTTGTCCTCTGGAGCTGTAGGTGGCTTGTCCCCGGCTTTGCTAGTGTGACCCCACGGAGTGGGAGAGGGAGTCTGTGATGGGGCTGGGGTGGCCGCAAACCTGCCTTCTTGGGGGATTCAGTAGCAGGTGATTTGGGTTTGGAGAGTGGTCAGGAAGGAAGACGTGCAAGAGACGATGACAGCAGGAGGGGAGGGAAAAGGAAAGGAGGAGAAGGAGAGGGGCCTGTGGCTGGTGTGGTCGCCACTCATCTGGGGTGTCATTCACACTTTTGCGTTTAGCAACTCTATCTGAGTGGTGCCACAACACAAGAGAATCTAGAATATGAGGTTTCCTGCTAAGGGCTAGGGTAAGGTCCAAGAACAACATTTTACTAACTTACCTGAGAGAACATTTCTTTTCACTGGCTAGGAGACTTGGGCTCTATTTAGGAAGGGAAGTAAAGGTGTTAATCAGATAGGTGCTTGGGGCCAGGCACAGTGGCTCACATCTGCAATCCCATCGCTTTGGGAGGCCGAGGCAGGTGGATCACTTGAGGCTAGGAGTTTGAGATCAGCCTGGGCAACATGGTGAAACCCCGTCTCTCAGCGTGGTGATGCGCATCTGTAGTCCCAGCAACTTGAGAGGCTGGGGTGGGAAGGTCGCTTGAGCCCAGGAGGTTGAGCCTGCAGCGAGCTGTGATCATGCCACTGCACTCCAGCCTGGGCAACAGACTGAGACCCTGTTTCAAAAAAAAAAAAAGGTTAAAAGCATGTGCTCAGTGAGCCCGGAATCAAGCAAAGAGAATTGCATCATTTCATCCAATATTCTACCTGGGATTGTGTTTGCTATCTTGAGACTTTGGTGTCTGAGGCATCTTCTGTGGGTTTGGGCGGGTTCGTTGATTGGGTCTTTACTGAATATCCACCATGGGTGTGGTCAGTACTTGGTGCCAGGGACACAGAGATGAAGTGAGCACAGCCTCAGGGCTGATGGTACGGACGGGGAACTGAGATGTGTTGACTCCGCTCTGTGGAGGTTTCTTTGGTTCTCCCATGAGCTTGATGTTTTCAGTCCTGGTTGACTGCAGGGAGGGAGAGTGGGGATCAGGTCTGGTGCAGTGGCTCATGCCTGTAATCCCAGTACTTTGAGTGGCCTAGTCCGAGGCGGTAGATCACCTGAAGTCAGGAGCTCGAGACTAGCCTGACTAACATGGTGAAAACCTGTCTCTACCAAAAATACAAAAATTAGCAGGAGTGGTGG
The DNA here is from genome assembly GCF_001604975.1 of Cebus imitator. NCBI lineage: Eukaryota > Metazoa > Chordata > Mammalia > Primates > Cebidae > Cebus > Cebus imitator. Next base: position 9,716,892 of record NW_016107356.1, read on the forward strand.
CACACATCTGTAATCCCAGCTACTTGGGAGACTGAGGCAGGAGAACTGCTTGAACCTGGGAGGTGGAGGTTGCAGTGAACTGAGGTTGGGTCACTGCACTCTCGCCTGGGCAAAAAGAGTGAAACTCCGTCTCAAAAAAGAAAAAAAAAAAAGGAGAGAAAAAGAAAAGAAAAAAAAAAAGAGAGTGGGGATCTGAGCGGTCACACAGCTCTCTCAAAGTCACGCAGCCCCCAAAGCCTGGGAAGGCCTGTGAGTCCGAACTGACTCAGCTGTCTCCCTGTTCCTGAGGATGCCTTTGGGTCAACAGTTGTCTGGGATATGGCATGGGGTGGTCTCTCACCCAGGAGACACCCTCAGTCTGGTGCTGGCTCTGCGGAGATGTGAGCGCCTGGGAAAAAGGCTGCAGCCCTCGCTTCTCAGGATGTAGTGGTGGCGACAGAGGAGGAGAAGGAGGAGAGAACACTGGAGGACCACGAGACCAGGCCAGGGACCGGTTCTGTGCTGAGGGCCCCACTCACGTACAGTGAGGCGCCGGTGTGTTTGAAACGCGCTTCCCTCCTTCTGAGGAATGAGCATCTTTGACAATGGTGGCTTGATGTCTTTTGCTCCACCTTATGTGAAACTTGCTCCTCAACCCCTTGGCCTGGAAGGTTGGAGCCCTGGTGAGTTTTTGGTTCTGTAACTACAAACTGTGTTTGTGGGTCCCCGGAGGAGTTGAAAGCCCAACCTGCACTGGGGTCTTTCAAACGAAATTTTTTCTCCTTTCTGTATTTGACTCAAGTTTTAATTTATTCATGGCAGGTGACCTCACAGTACGTTGCCCATCTGGCGGAGCTATCTTGCAGCAATTCTAATCCGAGGAGCTTAAAGCCTTTTGATCTCCCTTGTAGTTTCCATTCTCAGAGGCTGAGTAATTCAAGTAAGAGTTACCACTTCAATTTTCCTTCCGGGGAAAGAAAGGAAGGGAAGAAAATGACCTTTCTGGAAAAAAGTAGGAGAATATCTCAGAAGGAGGTTTTGGGGAGAAAAAAAATCACAAGGTAGAAATAACTCAACAAGGGCAGTAGAAAATCATCGTCCTCCACCAAGAAGCTCTGCCAGTGTCAGCACTCTAAGGTCATGATGGCAAGAGAAGCCTTTCTTTTCCCTTCCCGGTAATATTTTTCTTTGAGCTCTAGAAACTTTTTGCACATGGCGAAAATCCACCTGGACTTAGAGGTGAGCAGCAGAAGCCATTTCCACCTGCACTCAGAAAGCCAAGCTCTACGGGGACAGGGCAGGAGCAAGCTGAGACAGACGTTCCTGTGTGTAGAGTTTAGGCTTCCCAAAACAACCAGGACCAACCAACAGCCTGTGGGCACCTTCCCCTTCCTTCCTTTCAAAGATGTTGATAATGCGGTCTGCAGACAGACCACTGTCTTGTGCCAAGTCACTTGAACGCCTTAGATCCAGAGCACTGGCAGGCAGGTGTTGGGTGTGGCTGTCCCTGCATTCAAGTTTTCCAAAATCAGAAGAGAAGAGTGGGGGAAAAAGGTATATTTTTATCTTTACCCCTTTTCTCAACTTCAAGAAATAATTATTGAGGCCTTTTAAAAACACATGAATTCCCTTGTCTGGATAGAGATTGAAATTTGTTAACCGATAATTAAAGTATCTTTACCTTTTAATTAAAAGTTAACTCCCGTGGAAAGTGCCAAGGAGACGCCTTGTGCTGTGGCCAGGTGGTTCATGTGCTCTGTGCTTTGCCGGTCAGCTGGGGCTCAGAACTGGAGCCAGTGGAGGGTCTCAGGGCGGTGTGTGTATGCATGGGACAGGTTAGGGACTGGCAGGGTTCAAAGCAAAAGCCATTTCTTTTATGCAAAATCAAAGGGAAGGCTGAAACAATTACAAACAAATACGACCCCAAAGTCAACCACCCCGTCAGCTACCAATCCCTGTCCCCCACCTCCTGCTTGATGGAGACCAAGGCTTTGTGTTGTGATCGGGGGATGGCGGCTGAGTCATAGCATAGAATCACTTTCTCCACTGTCTTCAGTAAGCAGCAGACTTCTTGGCAATGGGCTCTACGACTCCATTGGGATGGCGCCTCCTTTTGTCCTTCCTGTTGTCACTTAACCACCTTTCTTTGAGCCGTCACAGATGGTGCTTAATTAAAATTTCCCCGAAGGATACTTTCTTAGCACTATTGCTTCTCCCTTAGTTAATGCCATGTGCCATACTCTGTCCAAGGTGGAGGTGGGATGGGGATACAGTGCTCTTAGGTAGAAGTTATTTTTTCATTGTGTTTTGCATAGTCCACATTTAATTTGTATCCCTGCAGGATTCATATTTATTGAACACTTACTATGTGCCGGAGCCCTTGGGTGTTAGATAAACCATATGAAATAAAATAACCAACTGTTTGACCTATAAAACCAGTCATTTCGTATGGCTCAATCTAACATCTGATTTCACTTAATTCTTATAGTAAGTCTATGGGCAGGTACCATTTATTTTGTAGATGGTAAGGAGTGGCCGTCCAGGGACGTGAAGGTATTTCTAAGGTCACGTGGTTAGGAGGCCAGCAGAGGCCACTGTCTTATGCTAAATTGCATGTACCCTTTGTATCTTGCTCTGGGTCTCAGGAACCTCACTGTGAATTTCAAAAGGCTTGGACTAAAACCCAGTGCTTTTCAACGGGATGAAGTGCTGGGCTCTGAGGAGGCAGGCGACCTGAAGGTGGGTGGTTTATTGTCATGAAGACTGGGAGGAGACTCTCTGGCTTATAGTAGGTGGGCTAGGAGTGTGCAGCCCCCTGTAGTGTGAGTCAGGCTGACTGATGACCAAGCATTTTGCTCCAAATGCCCATTGGTTCCTGTTTAGGAACATGGGCCCACATGAACCCCATGTTTCTTCAGACAGTAGAATCCAGTTACTCAGCCTTCACTGAGTCCCAGCTGACGAGGAGGGTTCTTTGCATGGATGTCTGCCTGGTGGGATGACCTGCCCCTTTTGAGGACACACTGGCCCTGCCTGGATCAGGACTGGCTCCCGGGACATGATTCTGTTGTGGGCTTACATTCCCCAGGTGGGGGCGATCCAGCTGTGAGTGGGCACCTGGCCAAGCTGGCTATGGGAAATCTGACCACATGCACCCACAGGCATTGCCACACATGAATTCAGGGGCTGTGGATGGTCATCTTCTACCTACTATGTGGCCTTGAGGGGCTGAGAAGGCCACTTTGCAAAGACAGAGGGAAGGAGCTCACCATGGATGCCTCCTAGTTACCCAGGGGCTTTCCTTGTGGGCCACCTGCTTTCCTGTCCTTGGACTCCATGAACCGGCTCTGTCTCCCTGCAACCCCTCCTCTTTGGCTTAAGTCAACTGGGAATGTTTGCTGTTTTTTGAAACTAAGCCTAAGCAAGAGAAGAGGAATGTGGAAAATGAACAACACTTCAGACCCCCTTTAAACAATAAAAAGTTAAACTTAATACAGATGTGAAGATGCCCATCTTAGACTCCACAGGAGGTTAATATTTTTAGAGTAGAAAATTTTAGCTTTCATTGTTCAAGGTGAATTTTCCATAATTACGAAGGCAAATTATCTGTGAATCTGGAAGCGATCATTATTAAAAACAAATTCAATTAGAAAATGTCCTGGTTTTCCCACTTTTAAGATTTTTTTTTCTTGCAATCCTTTTTTGACATTGGTCTTGTCATTTCTCTTGAAATGCAGCCAATATTTACCTATTTGTTGTGCAGCTAATTTTAATAAAATGGAAATGCATTATCATAACTGAACTACATTTTGAAGTAAGAACCTGGGTGCTTTCTTACTTAATAGTTTTGAATGCTTGTCAATTTTGTGTATTTTTCTTAGGCAAGAAGAACAGATGTTTCCCTTGCATGCAGATTATCATAGCTTGTGTTCCAGCTTAATTATCTTCAAGGCTTTGTCTTCAGAAAAGTAACTGAACTACTTGGAAATAATGGTTTCAGCATTGACTAATAAAATTACACATAAAAAGTTTTATCTTCTGATACTGAAAGGAATAATGACAGCATTAGAAATTTACTCTACTCTTATTTTTATAATTATAAGTATTAGATCCCATCATCTTGAAAAAAGAATACACTTAATTTATTAGGAAAAAAACCAGACTGAGTTTGTTGCCCAATGAGGACCAGATGATCAACTCCTCAAACAAGCAGGCAACTTCTCTGAGAATTGAGAATTCCCTGAAACGTGTTTGCCGAGTTGAGTTTTGAGCTGAATCATCCATAGTCTAGATAACTTGGAGTGCCTGGCAACCATGCCCTGGACTCTGCAGAGCCCTGCTGTACCTCAGGGCTCAGTCTCAGTTCTTCATATATGAATCCACTTCATTCATTCAGTCATTTGCTCATACCTCTGGGGGCCGAGGGAAGGACTTATTCAGTGAGATTTCTTGTGGTCCAAAACCTCATGTTGGCCGTGTGTGTGTGTGTGTGTGTGTGTGTGTGTTTGTCTGTGTGTGTGTGTGTGAGAGAGAGAGAGAGAGTTGAAAGGCAGGGAAATGGATGGTCAGAGGGTAGTCTATGCTGGTGGCTTTGTCTGCCCAGATACCCCAGTGCATCATGTCTATGCTTGATTGTCCCTCAAGCACCAGGTGCATTTTAGTGGCTGCCTTGGCAGCCTTACTCTTTCACTTCTGAGTTGTGGGGCTTGGGTACTGTGCTTCCCACACGTGCCCATGTGATGACTGCTGGAACCTGAGAAGGTGGGAACTTACCTGGTGAAAAGGGACTTTGCAGGTGTGATTAAGTTAGGGATTTTGTGATGAGAAGATTTTCTGAATTATCTTGGTGGGTCCAGTGTAGTTACCAGGGTCCTTAAGATAGAATAGGGGACAGGAGCGTGAGAGAAGGGGATGTGACAGTAGAGGCAGAAGTGGGAGTGACACCCGGCACTAACCCAGGGAAGATCAGGGACACGGGTTCTCTCCTGCAGCCTCCACAAAGAAAGGGGTATGGGATTTGTGTTGTTTTAAGCCATGAAGTTTGCGGTGAATTGTTACAGCTGGAATGTGAAATCAGTACAGAGAGTCCACTAAACCTCAGCTCATTCCATATTTAAAAATGGGGCTAATGATGCTCAGATCACGATGGGATGAGATGTCGTAAGGCTTGTGAACGTGTTTAGAAACCAAAACAACACACTTGGCAGCAGAAACCTTTACTGTGTGATCTTTCTTCAATGCCAAGGGGCCATCAGGTGTAGCCCTGGAGCCAAACCACTGGGCATTGATCACCTGATTTCTGTTTTTTGTGCCAATGCCATTCCATTGTTTAGTGGGGGCTTACTTACTCTTTCCCTCTTTTGTGCTCAGTGATTCTTGGGGAGACCTTTTGGGTAATCTCCCCTGACTCTTCCCCTCTGT
>NW_016107356.1:9722312-9760270 GCF_001604975.1 Cebus imitator
ATCTCTTGACATCGTGATCCACCCGCCTCGGCCTCCCAAAGTGCTGGCTGCTTTCCTTTTTACATCTGCTTTCCTCTGTGTGGCTTCAACCTTTGGCAGGAATGATGGCCACAAGCAAGTCTAGGCAGACCTATGTACAGCAACAGAAAGAGAGCATCTCTGTCTTCATTGCTCCTGCCAAAGTCCCAGAATTCCAGACCAGGTCATGTGCCCACTCCTGGGCCAATCACTGCAATTCTGATGGGTCAAGCCTGTGTCACCTGTTCCTGCCGGAGTAGGAGATAAAGTCATTCCCACCTGAATACATGGCCTAAAAGAGGAGACAGGTCAGTTCCCCAAAGGAAATTGGGATGTTCTTTTCTTCTTTTTTTTCAAATTGCTTTTTTAAAATTATCATACTTTAAGTTCTGGGGTACATGTACAGAATGTGCAGGTTTGTTACATAGTTATACATGCGCCATGATGGTTTGCTGGGGATGCTCTTTTCATAATACATGGAAGCCAACAGGGCAAGATTAGTCCTCTCCCCTCCACTCTGCCGCCAGAGAACAGGCGTGTGATGCAGGCACACCTAAAGTCATGAGGACTGTTTTCCTGGAACCAATGATGCATGGATGAAGGCCTAGGTAGATTTTTCTTGCTCCAGGTAGTCTAACTCATAACCAGACCACTCCAACTGTGACACCATGCTTGTGGCCACTGTTCCCTGGGTGTTCAGAACAATCCCTGCAATATCTATCCTTGAGGTTCCTTGATATTCTGCCAATAAATGCCCCAATGTTTATCTATTTCTGTTGCTTACAACCAAAGGACCTAAACCAGTTAGCGCTCTAAGGGCCCTTTCAATTCTGCAATTGTCTGAGAGGATAGTCGTGACTGAGACCACTTCTGAATACTCATATCCATGTCTTCCCCTTCCTCCCTGGGCACACCACAAGACTGTATTTCCCAGGCTCACTTGCAGCTAGGCAAGACCATGTGACTAAATTCTGGCCATCAGAATATGGGCAGTAAGTGATGTGTGTCACTTTCAGGATTGGCCCATAGAACCTCAGTGCAATTCTCCCTGGAGTGGACTCGGGTCCTAGAGGAGGGCAGGGCCACATGCTGGAAGGAGACTGCAATGAATTCTTGCACTGAGCACAGGATCATCTTCATCTCCACCTACTGTCGTCATTTCAGATCGCATGGATGAGAAAGGGAGCTGCATTGTCTTAAAGCACAGAGACTTTGAGGTTTACTTGTTTTAGCAACTGACATGGTGTGCCCTAACTCACAATAATTCTCCAGAAAATGGCTCTATGCCTTCAAATTGGCAAAGAAGACATCATCAAAGCCAAGAAGTGAACACCAGCTACTGTTTCCCTTGTCGGTCAGAGCAGTGAGCTCCCCTAGACCATGGGCCAGGCCATGTCTCCTGTAACACTGAAGGGATTTGATCAGCGAAGAGGCTCAGCCTGAGGCAGGCCACTCTGCAATGACTGCTCCTTTATTGCTCCTTCAAGTAGAACCTCCAATTACATGAAGAGTGAAGTTTCATCGGGAACCCTGGGATTTTGAAGTGACTTTCGGATGTTCTGGAGTCTTCCCTTCAGAATTCACTGGGCTGGGCTCCTTTTCCCAGAGCACTCTGGGAAGATCCTTCCCTGAGTAGATGAGCAGATGTTGATTTGCATATATGCATGTTTCTGGCCTCTGATGAGATTAGGAGGTGCATTTTTAATCAAAGCCTCCAGCGAGGCTGGGCCCTGGGAGGCAGACTCAAGGTGGGAAGAGGAAATGTCACAGCAAAGAGGGCGTGGGCCTGGGAGAAAAAAACTCTCAGAGCTGAGCTTTGTTTATAAAATCAGAGATGGCTTGGTGCACCTCTGTGGCTGGGAAACTGGGATGAAAATGGAGGGAGACACTCATCGGGTGTCCTGTACTCACTCTCTGTAAAACCTTGGAAGAGTCTTGTCTTTCTCTGTGGCTCAGTTTCCTGTACAAAATGGAGGGTTGGGGTGATGCCACTGGACCGGTTAACTTTCCCAGGTTATTGTGAGATTTTAAAGTGTCGTGAACATGATATACTTTGCAAATATCCTGCCCTTATTATTCAGATTGGAGAAATTCTCTCCTGAATGTTGCAAGCAAGAGAGCCCACCCACCTTCCCTACCAGGGCACCTATTGCTTAAGAAGGGTCAATGGGTTTGTCTCAGAAGAACGTAGCACCAACATGCCTTGCTTGGAGCCAGTTGTAGGGTAGAAACTCTCCAGAAACCCTTCTGGTGAACGAAAGATAATCTCCTTTTATCGGAAGAAAATGTTGAGAAATTATTCCAGGGTGAAATCTGGATTCATTGAGTTATCTAATTCACAAAATGAAATCCCCTAAAGTCTTTAGAAAGGATAACCTGTGTCTGCAAATATTCCTTAAACACATCAAGAACCTTTGCCCTGACTGTCCCCTCTGTTTGGAAACTTCTTCCCCCAGAGTTGACTCCCCCACTTTTATTCATGTCTCTACTGAAATGTTACCCCCTCCGAATGACCCTCCCTGACCATCCTGGCTGCAATATCTCTTTTGTCTCACTCTTCTATTACCAACCCAGGGCACTTAATCTCAGCACTATTGATATTTTCTGCCAGATAATTTTTTCCTGCAGGATCCTGTCCTGTACATTGTAGAATGTTCAACAGCATCTCTGACCTCTATCCACAAGACACCGGTAGCAGCCACCCGCGAAAGGTTATGACAATCAAAAATGTCCCCAGACATTGTCAAATGTGCCCCTAGGCAATGGAATCCAAAATCCTCCCAGTTGAGAACCTCTGATCCAATGTGTTTTCTTTTCTTTTCTTTCCTTTCCTTTTTTTTTTTTTTTTTTTTTTTTTTTGATACAGGGTCTTTCTGCATAGCCCAGGCTGGAGTGCAGTGGCATGATCATGGCTCATTGCAACTTTGACCTCCCAGGCTCAAGAGATCCTTCTGCTTCAGCCTCTTGAGTAGCTGAGACTACAGGTGTGCACCACCACACCCTGCTAATTTTTTTAATTTTTAGCAGAGATATGATCTCACTATGTTGCCCAGGCGGGTCTTGAACTCCCGAGCTCAAGTGATCCTCCTGCCTTGGCCTCCCAAAGTTCTGGAATTACAAGCATGAGTCACCATGCCCAGTCCCATTTTTATGTCTTGACCCCACTCTCCCAACAGTCTCTGCTTGTCCCTGGTTCTCTCAATGCAGATTTTTCATACAAAAAGTACCACTTGCCTTCCACAGCCTCTCTCTCCATCTCCACTACAGGACCCTTCCCTTCTCCCAAGGTTAAAGCCCCTTCCTGCAGCTATTCATCCATTCCTGGTCCTTTAGACTGGTATTCTTCAATGTTTTTGCCCCATTTCTATGGAAGTTCTAGTTTTTCATGAAGTTTCAGGTATTTTTTCTGTGACCCTAGAGATCAGGGGTGCCAGGACCTCAAAGAATGATATGTCCCTATGGCCCATATTAAAGGCATTACTGTTACTATTAATTACTGTTACTGTTTATGCAGAGTGGACAGTGAGCTTGTCTACACCTGAATGTCTTGGGTAGGGATGGACACTGTAGATGATATTCTGGCTCTCGGAATATTCAGGGCAAAGTATGGCCAATGAATTAAATGTTATAACCCCAAATATCTTTGGGTGAAATGTACAGGTACCTGGTTGCAAAAGCTATTTTTCAGAAAAGAAATAAAGGTGTTTTTTTTTTTTTTTTGGCCAATTTCTCCTCATGATGAAAATGCTTTTGCCTTTTGGGATCCGAATATATGCTGTCATTTATGCATTTGTAAGCTTCGTTCTCCACGCTGTGCTTTGGTTGAAACAGCTCATGTATGTGGCTGGTAACCCTGCTGCCGCCCTGGTGGGAACCTTGCCACACAGCCGTACTTGCGGGTCTCCACCTCCTGCAGCTTAATTAGGGAATTACATTTTTCTGAAGACTTTTGTTTCACTGGATTTAATAGACTGAAGAGTTTTCTAATGTTATTATATTGGTAATAAGCTCTTCAGTGTGATTTAGTATTTGAAATTATTTAAAGCAAGGATTCATATTAACTGGAATGAACTTATCACTTTTTATGCTAATGTTTTACAGTGTTGGAATAACTGAAATGATATTAATGTTTTGCAGGACATCGATTCTGGATATCATTTTTGCTTTCATTTGGAAGATGTTGGCATAGTTTCACAGTATTTTATTGACATGTGCATTAAGCCTACACGGGGGTGTCTATTAATAGTTCTTCCTCTGTGACCCATTTAAATGCCATGCAATTTTGAGCCAGATCATTCTTTGCTGTTGGGGGCAGCCCTGAATATTGTAGATGTATTAGTCTGTCTTGATGCTGCTATAAAATACCCCCGTCTTGAGTATTTTTATAAAGATAAGAGGCTTAATTGACTCGCAGTTCTGCATGGCTTGGGAGACCTAAGGAAACTTATAATCAGGGTGGAAGGCACCTCTTCACAGGGTGGCAGGAGAGAGAATGAGTGCCAAGCAAGAGGGAAAAGCCCCTTATAAAACCCTCAGATCTCATGAGAACTCACTTACTCTTGTAAGAACAGCATGGGGGTAACTGCCCCCAAGATACAACAACCTCTCTCTGGGTCCTTCCCATGACACATGGGAATTATGGGAACTACAGTTAAAAATGACATTTAGGTGGAGACATAACCAAACCATATCATGGCACCCCTAGTCCCTCCCAAATCTCATGTTCACATATTTCAAAACACAATCATGCCTTTCAACAGTCCCCCAGAGTCTTAACTCATTCCAGCATTAACCCAAAAGACGAAGTCCAAAGTCTCATCTGAGTCAAGGCGAGTCCCTTCTGCCTATGAGTCCGTAAAATCAAAAGCAAGTTAGTTACTTCCTAGATACGATGGGGGTTCAGGAATTGGGTAAATACTCCTGTTCCAAATGGAGAAATTGGCCCAAACAAAGGGGCTACAGGCCCCATGCAAGTCTGAAGGCAAATAGGGCACTCATTAAACCTTAAAGTTCCAAAATAATCTTCTTTGACTCCATGTCTCACATCCAGGTCATGCTGATGCAAGAGGTGGACTCTCACTGCCTGGGCAGCTCTGTCCCTGTGGCTTTGCAGGGTATAGAGCCCACTCCAAGCAGCTCTCACAGAGTAGTGCTGAGTATCTGTAGCTTTTCCAAGTGCATGGTGCAAGCTATTGGTGGATCTTCTGTTCTGGGGTCTGGAGGATGGTGGCTGTTTTCTCACAGCCTCACTGGGCAGTGCTCCAGTGGGGACTCTGTGTGGGGGCTCCGACCCAACATTTCCCGTCCACACTGCCATAGCAGAGGTTCTCCATGAAGGCTCTGCCCCTGCAGCAAATTTCTGTCTGGACATCATTCCATACATCCTCTGAAATCTAGGCAGAGGTTCCCAAACCTCGATTCTTGTCTTCTGTGTACCTGCACAACCAACAGCAGCTGGAAGCTACCAAGGCTGAGGGCTTGTACCTTCTGAAGCAACGACCCAAGCTGTACCTTGGCTCCTTTTGGCCATGGCTGTAGTGGCTGGGACACAGGGCACCAAGTCCCAAGGCTGCACACAGCAGCAGGTCCTTGACCTGGCCCACACAACCAAAGCATTTTTCTCTGCTAGGCCTCTGGGCTTGTGATGGGAGGGGCTGCTGCAAGGTCTCTGACATGCCCTGGAGACATTTTCTCCATTGTCTTGGCAATTAATATTTGGCTTCTCATTATTTATGCAATTTTCTGTAACCAGCTTGAATTTCTCTCCAGAAAATGGGTTTTTCTTTTCTATTACATTATTAGACTGCAAATTTTTTAAACTTCTGTGCTTTGCTTCCTCTTGAATGCTTTGCTACTCAGAATTTTTTTCTGCCAAACACCGTAAACCATCTTTCTCAAGTTCAAAGTTGCACAGATCTCTAGGGTAGGGGTAAAATACCTCCAGTATCTTTGCTAAAGCCTGACAAGAGTCACCTTAACACCAGTTCCCAACAAGTTCCTCATCTCCATCTGAGACCCTCATCCTGGACTTCATTGTGTACATCACTATCAGCAAGCCATTTAACAAGTCTCTAGGAAGTTCCAAAGTTTCCCACATTTTCCTATCTTCTTCTGAGCTCTCTAAATTGTTTCAACCTCTGCTGTTACCCAGTTCCAAAGTTGCTTCCACATTTTCAGGTATCCTTATAGCAAGACCCCACTCCTGGTACCAATTTACTGTATTAGTTCATTTTCACACTGCTATGAAGAAATATATGGGACTGGGTGTTTTATAAAGAGGTTTAATTGACTTGCAGTTCTGCATGGCTGGGTAGGCCTCAGGAAACTTGCAATCATGGTGAAGGCACCTCTTTACAGGGCAGCAGGAGAGAGAATGGGTGCCAAGCAAAGGCGGGAAAGTCCCTTATGAAACCATCAGATCTTGCGAGAACTCCCTCACTATCAAGAGAACAGAACGGGGGTAACCACTCCCAAGATTCAACTACCTCCCGTTGGGGCCCTCCCATGACGTGTGGGAATTATGAGAACTACAGTTTAAGATAAGATTTGGGTGAGGACACAGCCAAACCATACCAGATATTTAGCAGCATCCCTGGTCTCAACACACTAGGTATCATTTACATCCTCCTTGTTCAGGCTGTAACAAATGAAAATATTTTCCCCCTGCTGTGGGAATGTCTCCAGGCATTGCCAGTGTCTCCCCAGGGAGGGAAGAGGAAATGCCCTGCTCCTCCTTTGGGAACCACCAGGGTAGATTAAGGGCTTTACGTGTTGGCTGCCCTCTGTCTTGTTGGTATTGGTGCTGTGTTCTATTAACATCTATTATCATAGCTTGGTGTAAGGCCAGCCTGCTTCCTGCCCTCAGTGCTCTCCACTTATGGTGATTGCACCTGCTTTGCTTTTGATGGGTGAATGTTGCCACCCAGCCTCTATTATTTCTAGATCCTGCCATGCCTCTTGCTCTCAGGGAGCTGCTTCTGCAATGGCTTCCCTTATGCCCAGTCCTGTCCTATAGAGGATGGACAGAACCATGCTACTTAGTACTGCTGGGGCTCCTCTCATCAGCACTTCCGTATTGTTTTGTTAAAGGCAATGCCCTCATTGGACTTTCATGGTGTATCCACTGTGGCATGCCCTCAACTCTAGGGCCCTGGGCCCCACATCCACTTTTTGCCATGGTGGGTCTGGCATTTTGGCCTCAGTCAATATGGGCACCATCTTCTTCAAGGTTCCAAAAGCCACCCTAGCAGCTTGTAGGTATCACCTCCTGAGGTCTTTCCTAGAGTGTTAAGTCCTGTATCATAAGATCATTTTCCTGTATCAATAAACTTTCTCTTGCCCAACTTCATTTTCTGCTCCTGATAGTGCCTTCTTGCTTCGATTTAACACTCAAATCCAGTCTCCTACACATTCTCTGTACATGTTGGCCAAGTCCTGCAGGTCCTTTGGGGAGAGCCCTGTACTCCACTATCAGGCTCAGCACTTTCACCACCAGCTTATGGGTGATTCTAGCCTAGTCATGAGTTTGGTGGCCATGAGGAAATGTGGAACTTCTCTTGGAATAGGCATGTGTTATCTTACCAAACAGAGCCTTTGCATCATCTTCAAGCTCCAGGGGTACTAGTCTTCAACAGGGAGGAGAAGGCCAGTCTTGCAAGCCCAGAGGCATCAGGGGAATCTGGGATTTTGAGATCTTTTTTTTTTTTTTTTTTGAGACGGAGTTTCGCTCTTATTACCCAGGCTGGAGTGCAATGGCGCAGTCTCGGCTCACTGCAACCTCCGCCTCCTGGGTTCAGGCAATTCTCCTGCCTCAGCCTCCTGAGTAACTGGGACTACAGGCACGCGCCACCATGCCCAGCTAATTTTTTGTATTTTTAGTAGAGATGGGGTTTCACCATGTTGACCAGGATGGTTTCTATCTCTTGACCTCGTGATCCACCCGCCTTGGCCTCCCAAAGTGCTGGGATTACAGGCGTGAGCCACTGCGCCTGGCTGGATTTTGAGATCTTTAAGCACATTCACCCATGACTCAGGATCCATTTCTCTTTTAATCAGACCCTGACCTTGGCACAGCACGCCTGCTGACACTGAGACTTTAGATTTGTGTGGGCTTCTGCTAGGCTCATGATAAGCCCTGGGCATTTCTTCAGTTTCCTCTGCTTGTAGCCCATAGAAAATAAGAGTCTTCTTTATTTTTTATTTTTATTTTTTGAGATGGAGTCTCACTCTGTCTCATGGGCCAGAGTGTAGTGGTGTAATATTGGCTTACTGCAACCTCTGCCTGCCCGGTTCAAGCAATTCTCCTGCCTCAACCTCCCGAGTACCTGGGATTACAGGCACCCACCACTATGCCCAGCTAATTTTTTGTATTTTTAGTAGAGACGGGGTTTCACCATATTGGCAGGCTGATCTTGAACTCACGACCTCGTGATTCGCCCACCTCGGCCTTCCAAAGTGCTGTGATTACAGGAGTGAGCCACCACACCCGGTCCCCGAGTCGTCTTTATTTTTATAAAATAAACCAGAGCTTCCCATATGGGCCTGGGGTTCGTACTTAACCTTGAGTTCTAATTAATCACCCCAGCCTTGCTTTATTTTGGTCTATAGCCTAGATTTCCACAGCAGCAGCTATCTGATCCCATTGTGTTTATACCTACTCTTTCTCCCACATTTCTTGGCTGAGTCAGTCACTTCATGGTTCCCACATTGAGCATTCTTTCCACAGGTGTAGCACCGTACTTCCCCAGGGTGAGCGCTCTAACACCCGCACACTGCTGCACTTCAGCGGGGCTCCATGCTGCACCCGTGTGCTGCACCGAGCATCCACGCGTTCAGCTGGCTGGCAGGTGATCCAGCTCTGAACCCTGTGCCAAGGTCTGCTTTGCTCCCGCTGCTCCTGATGCGACTCTCAGGTCAGCTTCCCAGAAGCTGCTTCTCAGGTGGAGATGAGAATGTAGTGTGATACTGAGCCATGCCTTGTAATGATACTGTGTGGGAGGGAATGGGGCAGAGGGAGAACTCAGGCCATGATTGAGGCAGGACAATGCTCCATGGATCCTACAACAAGCTTTGGAGACGGGATGGAAGATTCTGCAGAGTTGTCCCAAGTTGGGACCAGAGGACCAGGCCTTTTTTTTGATATGTGCTGCCCCCCTGCATAGCTCCTTTTGGCTGAGAGCAATCTCTTTGGGGGCTCAGAATTGAGAGTTGAGTCCATTGCCAACACTCTCAGCAGGTGGGAGAATGAGCACTTCAGTCCCCACAGGGTGGGGGATGGGGGTGGTTCACTGTGGAGCCTCCCACAGAAACCAACCTTAGCTCTTGGCCAGATGTCTTAGTCACCTCAGGATGCCTTAAAAGAATACCACAGCCCAGGAGGGTCAGCAACAGAAAATTACATTCTAACAGTTTTGGAGGCTGGAAATCTGAGGTTGAGGTGCCAGGGCTGGCTCCTTCTGAGGTCTCTCCCCTTGGCTTTTTCTCCCTGTGCCTCCACAGGGCCATCCCCTTGTGTGTGTCTGTGTCTTAATCTCTTCTTCTTATAAGGACACCAGTCATAATAGATTAGGGCCCAACACTTACAGACCTCATTGAAACTTAAACCTCATTAGAGGCCCTGTCTCCACATACAGTGGTGCTGGGGGGTCAGGCCTTCAGCATACAGATTTGGCAAAGACACGATCTGGTCTATAACCCTAGATGAACAGGCTGGCTCTGCAGAAAGAATCACGGATCTGAAATTTTGGGAACAATTACTGGAAAGTGAATTGGAGTTCACCTGTGTAGAGAGGGGGAACAGGGAAAATAATTAAGGACTCAACAAAACCCATTTCTGAAAGCTGTCAGGCTGCTGAGAATCGAGAAGTCCTATCAGCCGGCCCACAGTGCAGCCTTTAGAGCTGCAGAGGCTCTTTGAATACCAACATCCACTGACCTTTTCATCAAAGAGAGGGGCTGCAGAGGGTGACAGGCAGGCTCTGCAGGCCAGCCAGCCCGTCGTTATCTGCAGGGCAGGCTTGGGCACTTAATTGGTATGAAGGGGACTGTGAGTTATAAAATGACCTTTTCATCCATACATAGGGAATAATTTAAACCTTAAAAATAGCAGCAGCTTCAGGTGTTTGTAGCACTTGGAATTAGAAGATGTGGCAAGGCAGAGATCCATGGGACCATCAAGGATGGATTTTACCTGCCCCTGTCGGTCTCCTGTATTCTTCCTTTCTCTCCTGTTGGCTGATGCCTTTTGGAAGGGTCACCTCACCTAGTGTTGAGATGGCATGGAAGGTTGCATGCATGAAACACAAATTATTTCAGATTAGAGGGAGACATGGGGGGGGGAGAGAGAGAGAGAGAGAGAGAGAGAGAGAAACACAAGTCAAGCACACCAAAGCTTCCATAACTTCAAGAAATAATGAAACATACACATTTACTGTATAGACTGGCTAATTAAGAGTGACCAGGAGCATGGAGCAGAGGTGGGGTAAGAAGTAGAGGCAGCATGGTGTTTGTGCAATATTCTTTGCTAAAATCCTGGAAGATCACAGCCAAACATTTCCGTTAATTACTATTTTTTCTTCAAAAAGGCAGTGAAACCCAATTATCTAGGTTTAAAACAGGTGTAATTTGTGGGAAAAGTTTTTAACATTTTAGAAAACCGCATTACAATTTGACAGCGGATGTTAAAAATGCCCTTTCCCCCTCATTTTTCAAAAGAGAAAATCCTTACCTGTTGGCATGGGAAAGAGAACCTAATTTCACAGAACAAAAGAGCTTTCTTTCTTACAGCAACATTCACACTTAGTGACTGCTAGGGTATTTATTTATTCAGAAGTGGTTTCAGGTGCCGACTCAGTGCTGGGCACTGTGCCAGGCGTGGGCAAGGAAAAAATAAGCAGGGTGGTGTCGCCTGGCCTCTGCCTCTCTCCAGAGGCTTGAAGTCCAGAAGGTGGGAGACAAGGTTTGAGTAAACACACATTCATGCAACATTACAGCAAGCACTTCCTTCTAGGAGGGGTTTGCAGAATTAGGCTGCACGTCCATGTCGTAGATAGAACCTGCATAGCCTCCTGGCGCGGGGCCTCATCACGTCCAGTGGTTGGCAGCAGGCTAGAGTCTGC
The DNA here is from genome assembly GCF_001604975.1 of Cebus imitator. Taxonomy (NCBI): domain Eukaryota; kingdom Metazoa; phylum Chordata; class Mammalia; order Primates; family Cebidae; genus Cebus; species Cebus imitator. Next base: position 9,733,448 of record NW_016107356.1, read on the forward strand.
AGGAAGATTCAAGCTCAGGGCAGCAGGGAAGGAGGTGAGGAGTCAAATATAGGAGTCCCTGGGCTCACCCATCAAGCTAGAGATGCTGAGGCTGGGATGGCTGTGTAGACACCCAGGCTGTATAGTTGGCATTGGGCTGGGAAGCAGTGAAGGTGGAAGAGGGGGCCTCGCCACCAAGGCCAGGCTGTGCAGTGTCCGTTCAAAGGAGGGTGAGCACATTCTTTGTCTGTGCTGGATTAAAACAGCACTATTCCTGCAGAGGTGAGGAAATGAATCAGAAGGTAAGTTCTTTTTAAAAGTCCCCACACTCCCAGAAATTATACACAAATGATGCATTTGGTATGAAAGTCTGAAGAAAAGCCCTGGGTCATTAATATATAGTGTCCCTGTAAATAATCTCAAAGTCAGCTTGGGCCAACTCTGCCCCTTCAGGCAGGATCACGCTCCCAAAAAGATGAAAATAATTGTCCTTATTATATATGTATTTCCAAAAATTATAGAACCACATGTCTGTATTTTAATTCAGCCAGGCTGAAGTTTTCCCCAAGATATAATATATGAAGCTGTAGATCTAATTCTTCTGAAGTTCCTTCAAAATTTATTTCCTGGCTCAATATATTTCGTGTATATAGTTTTGCTTAGGTTGGCAGATGCAAGGCTTTAATATTCTATATGACCAGTGGAGAAAATCAGACACTGAGCAATGGAGCAGCTTCGCCAAGGTCATGCAGAAAACAATTTCTCACGTCCAGGATCCAAGTTCTTAGTTTCTGGTTCAGAACCCCATTTGTCATGTAACAGAGTGTTTGGCTAACCTGAGAAAAGTCGAATGATGGGGCACATTGCAGCTATTTACATGAGACTGACATACATGTGTAAAAGTAAGCCACAGCCCACCCAGAAGCCTGAAAAGGAGGTGGAAAGGGAGGGAAGCACTGCATCAGGCGGCGCGTCTCAAACCTGACTGCTCATCAGAGCCACAGTAAGAGGTTGAAAGATCGCTCATCGGCTGTCCTTGTCCCTGGATACGCTGCCAAGAGGTCCAGGGAGTCTTTGCAGTTCTTGGTCTGATAACTGGTCTTGTTGCAGTACTAGTCCCAGGAGGATCAATGGGGCCAGGAGATGTGGTCCCAGGGCCATCTGTGGGAGAGGATGCAATGTGTGTTCAGGCCGGGTGCTGCTGGACAGCTGGCGCTCTTGCGCTCGGGACCTGGTGGGTTGCACACTCAGACCCGTCTTGTGTCACTGGTGAGCGCCGACTTCCAGGGCAGCTTGGCTCTCCCTTTGTGGCAATGCTGAACATTTATTTTGTGTTCTCTGTATCGGGACAACTCCACAACTCATTCACGGGAGACAGTTATTTTACTAAAGATATACTGGGGACATAAAGAGGATGAAATTGCCTGCCACAAGGCAGACCTTTAGGAAATCCCCTTTAAGCGACTTCTATCTGTTCCCTGAAAATTCCACGTGTGCTACCAGAAACAAGTACCAAGACTGCTTGGCTTAAACAACAGAAATGTGTCCCCTGGCAGTTCTGGAGGCTGAAGGTATGAGGTCAAGGGGCGGCAGGGTTGGTTTCTCTGAGACCTCTGTCCTTGGCTTGTGGATACGTCTTCTCGTTATATCCTCACAGGGATGTCCCTCTGTGTGTGCCTGCGCTTTAATCTGTTCTTCTTATAAGAACTCCAGTCCTACTGGATTATGGCCCACCCTAGTGACCTTGTTTTAATGTAATCACCTCTTTAAAGACCTTATCTCCAAATAAGGTCACGTTTTGAGATATTGAGGGTGAGGACTTAAATGTATGAATTTTGGAGGAAGGCAGTCAGCTCAGACCAAACCCATCCTCTCCCCAGTAGCCTTTATAGTCCCTTGGTTGGTCCCAAAGAACTGCTGAGTCTACCCAGCAAAGCCTCGTCCCAGCCCTGCACCTCCAGTCCTGCCCCTTCACTTGGAACCTCAGCACTAACTGCTGTGCCGCCAAGCCCACGCTGCTGCAGCCCTTGATGTGTCTTTATACTGTTAGAAAATGCAGGTCTGCCCCGGAGCCAGCCAGCAGAGCACAGGCAGATTCTCCATGTCCCCTCTGTACAGCCTGCAGAACAGCAGCAGGGGCCCCGTGGAGGCTGACACTGGGAGGCCCCTCCTACAGCTCCAGGCTCTGGGAGCTCCCACCCCCAACAGGGCAGGAGTCCCCTGGGGAGGCTGTGGTTTTGCCCCTGAGAAATCACAGGTGTCTCCTAGAGTAGATAAGCAAGCCCCCTTCTTCCAATCTGTGGATGTGTCATATATCCCAGATGACATTGCGGCTCCGGTTCCTCACCTCTGCCCTCCTTCCCCTCCTTTCTCACTGCTAACCACCTGGGCAACCCTAAAGGCACCTCACGTGGGCCTTCCCAAGCATGGCACTGGGTGCAAGGAGGAGAAGGGGAGTGAGAGGAGAAGCAGGATGCTGCCTTTACTAGTTTGCAAATGATTTGTGTGGTCAGGATATGCAAATAAACAGTTTACACACATATAAAATGTCAAGGAATACAACACATTTACGTATATTATATGATATATAATGTTCATTTCTGTTGCTTTGTGAAATATGAGTTTTTTATTATTACACTTTAAGTTCTGGGGTATGTGTGCAGAACGTGCAGGGTTTGTTACATAGGTACACCCATGCCACGGTGGTTTGCTGCCTCCATCCCCCGTCACCTACATTAGGTATTTCTCCTAATGCCATCCCCCTCCAATACCCCCACTCCCTGCAGTGCCTCCCCTAACCCCCCAAACCCCCAACAGACCCCAGTGTGTGATGTTCCCCTCCCTGTGTCCATGTGTTCTCATTGTTTAACACCCATTTATGAGTGAGAACATGCGGTGTTTGGTTTTCTGTTCCTGTGTCAGTTTGCTGAGAATGATGGTTTCCAGCTTCATCCATGTCCCTGCAAAGGACACGAACTTATTTTACAATAACTCATGTGCCAAACTTCCCATTGGAGGGGGCTTGTCTATAGACAGGGTCCCATGTGAAGTGGCTGTAAGTTAAGGAGATTGGGTCCCACGAGAAGCCACAGGAGAGACTCTGTCTTGCTCCCCGTGTTCACACGGGATTGGTGAGGGTGCTGATCGGCCGGCGCTCCTGGCCAAGGCCTCTGACGGCAGTCTGTGCTCGCTGGTGCCCATTTTGGCCTTCTGCTTGCTGTCCTAGGTGAACCTGAGGAGGTGGAGGCATCAGTGGCCTGGGTGTGTAAGGACAATCCAGGGCGGAGGGTGTGGGGGTACCGAGCTGAGGAGAGAAGGATCGACAGCCTGGTGTCTTGTGGCCTGCTCTGCACAGGGAGATGAGGGGCGCTGGGGGCAGGTCACAAGATGCTTGAATCTTCTCACCAGACCCGCTAAGTCCCGCACCGGGACTGGCAGAGTGGCAGACGTGTATGTGCCTTCAGTCTACACGACGCCTCTTTGGGCCAGTTGAGGGTCCACTCTGATGCCCTGAAGACTTCAGAGCCTCAAGGTGTTGGGACTGAACAAAGGATGGAACATCTTCCCAGAAAGGCTGAACAGGGCTGAGGCGAGGAGACCTTTCACCAGGCCGGGACCAGCGCCCAGGCTCCTTCCCGGCCCCCATGTGGTTGTGCGGAGCACACATCCGTAAGGCTGCTGGAGCCGCTCTCCTCCCTTGTTGAAGTCATGGGGACCCAGTTCCATGTCCTAGGCCATCTGCTCGTGCCCTTCCAGCTCAGGGTACAAGCAGGGCAACCGATTTGGGATGAGGGAGAGAGAGCAGAGACGTTAAACTCCTTGGGCTGAGTTTTGTGTCATAAAGGGCAAGGGAAACACAGCTCCTGGTAAAGCCTGGAGGGACGTGGGCAGGCATGCAGGTGTTTCCAGAACCCCCCTTCCCTTAGAAAAACAATCCTTCCTACTGACATTTCAAAGGTATTTTTCGTGCATGTAAATTTTGCACTCAGTAGAAAATGCACAATGGCATTCCTGTGATGATCTTTGAACCTCTAGCTTTTATCTTTTATTTATTTATTTTTTAAGACATGGGATCTCACTGTGCCGCCCAGGCTGGAGTGTATTACTTTTAAAGAAAGCCAGCATTTCCTGCTGCGCCTGGAGGAATTTGGAGCAGACCTAACGTGCCATTCTCTTTTACACCACTAGATGGCCCTTGGTGCTGCATATGTCAGCCAGGCTTGCAGACAGGTGAATGCATTTCATTGGCTCCAGGGAGGCATGATGCCACCGGGCAGCTCTTTTTAAGAGAAAAACCAGAACCAGTGGAGCAGCGACTCCTGAGCAGTGTTCTCTGTGCTGAGCGGCGGGACTGAGCTGCTGAGTTAGAGCCAACATGAGTGAGGTGAGTGACGCTTCGACCTGTAGAGGGAAACCTAGGAGTGAGGAGAAGGGACCTCGCCTGAAGGATTAGGCTCAGGAAATGTGAGGGGTTTAGGAGCAGTGCTGGAACACATTAATCGTGTAATTATTTGCTTGGAGGACTGACAGTACTGATCTCTTGATTTGAATGGCAAGTGCAGAAATTGGTTAAGTTTGCACCTTTTACAATTAACCTTAGGGAGAGAAAGGGATGCCTTGTTTGCTTCTGATTGAATGGTGACTTTGAGAAGTGCTTTGGGTTTTAGTGCTCAGAAAAGAAAGCCAATTGTTTTATTCTCTCATGAAGATGTGTGTCTTTGCACAATTCCTGCGGTGACCCCTTTCAGAACGTGAGCTGCCTGATGGCCATCTGGTGAACGAAAGCCTTGGAAGGGAAGGAGGCAAAGCAGGGAAAGGGCTGGCTGTGGGGTGGCATTTCATGGCCCAGCTGAACAAACTACCTCTGCAGTTAATCAGAGCACCAGGGAAAGAAATGCAAACAGTAGTAGGACCTGGGAAACATCAGTGTGTATGGCTCTGTGGCTCTAAGACCGGAGGTGACCCTGGCAGAAGAGGAGCTACAATTTTGCAAATCCAAAGTCACTTCTCTAAATATGTTTATACAGAGTGTGTTTTGTTGGGGCCAACTGACAGCACATTTATTTTTTTAAGATCGTCTTCTCCTTTTTTCTCATCTATGAAGCAGATTAGTGTGGTACACCACCATTGTCTAACTCAACTCAATAGCTGAGCCACATGCATTTTCATTTCCTCTTCATTGGCACTTAAATAATTACTTTTAAAGATTTTTTTATCTTCTCTGTCTTTTTCTGACAGATGGATGATTCTTTTCTTGGAAATCTAGGGTAAAATTAACAACTTCAGAAATAAAATGACTCCTCCCTGCTTTTGTCTCTCTGATGGGTGATTTTTGATATAAACATGACAAGAAGAAGAGCAAAGCACTATACACTTTAGAAACGGGGTTTGGGACAGAGCCAAGGGTTTAAGGCAGGGAGAGACCAACTGTGGGGTGGAAGACGGGAATTCTCCCACCACCACCACCAGCAGTACCTACAACGGCAGCTAAGGCTTGCCTGTGTGCCAACAGTGCCAGGCTCTCTTTACACCTGTCACCTGCCTTGAACCTCTCAACAACTCTGTGCAGTAGGCACCATTATTATTCCCAACTGATGGATAAGGACACTAGGAACAGGGGTGGGAAGTAAGTGCTTCAAGGTCGCCAGCTAATGAACAGTAGAGCCAGGACTTGGGCTGCAATGCTGGGTGGTTGACCGCCCGGTGAATCTTGATGTCCAAATGTGTAGGGAATTTGCTGAACAGCTGGATGCCAGAGGTTGGGAGAGGAGAGGGGAGGTGAGGAGAAAAAAGTTGGGGCTCTGAAATAGAGATGGGGTGGCGAGAATGAGACCTCCATTTCCCATGTGCTAGGGCAAGGGGCTTTCTGCTGGACTCTATGGAGCTTTCAGAAGCTCCTGTGCCCACTCTGGCTCACCTTGCTTGCAACAAGAAGGGATGGCTGCATGGAGTGGTTTTTCTTTAAATGCAACTTATTCAGGAAGAGTTTCCTACAGAAGGAGTTAGAAAGTAGCACAGCACTGAGGGGCGGCTTCTCAGGTCAAGTCAGCTACCCTGGGATACTGGCTCAGTCATGCCATCTCTTGCCAAGGCTCCTGGCCAGCAAGGTGCTCACGAGCTCTCCAGGAGGCTCAGCTCTGCTAGGCTCACTCAACTGTGCGGGTCTCCAGGGAGAAAGCGCGTGTTCCAGAGCTCACCTGTGATTAGGGTCACAGCCTGGTTCCTGCTGAACGTGTAATCAGGGCAGCAATGCAGTCATGGCCCCACCCTGGCTCTTATGAGACACATTCGCAGGCTCTTGCAAGAGCTCTCACCTCAGTTCCTCTAATGTGGATATAAAGCACACAAGAGGCGCAGTCCACTTTTCTGCTCACAAACCTCTCCCAGCTCCCTGCCCCCTTCCTCCCTCCTGCCCCTTCTCCCCCTTCTCCCCTTCACATCACACGGGGCCCCCTCCCTCTGACCACCAGTGTGGCCACCGCCCTGGCTGATCTCCAAGTTCCCGGGCATGTGCTCCTTGGAGAGCAGGAATTTGTCCTTTGACTAAACCTTAAATCTGCTTAAAATATTTAATAAAGTGGAACAGAAGCTCCATTCTGAGAACTGGATTCCCCCTTCACGGCACCTCCCAAGGGGTTTCTTTGGCTGGATGAATTAAACATGGTTTCTAGTTTTAATAACTCTCAGGCAGAAATGGATTTCAGATGATCATTTACTTGCATGTGTGACTAATTACCAAAGCAAGCCAGAGCAGTGGGTTTTGCCAGACTTTCCTTGACCTTAGGATTTGTTGGGGTCTGGTGGGCAAATAGGGCCAGCTACAGCACTGGAGCTGAGAGCGGCTGCAGAAATGCTGGAGCTCATTAGCTGCTTACTCGGGCTAGTGTACCTGCTTGCTGGCTGGAGAGGACTTCAAAGCATCATATACTTCCCGGGGCCTGCTCTGCACTTCCAGGCCTCCCCGCCTTTAAGGGAAAGATGGAGCAGCAAAGGGAGCCTCGAACTGGTTTGAAACTGGGCAGCTTTACAAGAGGACGTTTTCTTTATTTCCGTAAAAACACTTTTCCTGGGAAATGACATGTGATAGAAAAGAACAGCTCAGGAAAGTAAAGTACAGCAAGGAAAGTAAAGTCCAAATTTAGGGAAATGTGAGAGAGTGGAGGTGGTTTGTGGGGGTGTCTGATTTACATTTCGGTATTAAAATATGTCAGATGTGCCGGGAGCAATCTATGAGATGAATTAGAAGATAATGTAGCAGGGATCAGAATGCAGGCTTAAGCCCATCAGCTGGATCAGAAATCCTAACCCTCACAGCCTCAGTTTACGAAGTGTATTCTTTCTCCCTCATCGGACTCACCCAGGCGCAAGAAAAATGACTACTTTTGTTTAGCCACCTAACAGAGGTTTTGAAAGAAAGCGTTCCTGGAACAGTAACCATCAGTCCCATGTTCTCCTTTAGGTGTCTGTCTTTAAGTTGCTTTTCAAAATAACTTATTTAGGAGAGCCAGGGGCAAGGTTGGAAGGTGTAAAGACAGACATCTGGAGTGTTGATTTAAAAACGTGACACCCTTGTCCTGTTTAGGGTGTGGGCCGGAGGCATTCTGGGTCACACAATCAAATGACAGCTGTTAATTGGATTTGAGACCCCTTTGGGAAAAGCCTCTTGGTAACCCCGAGTTTCACAGTCATGGCTGGGCTCTTTTCTTGCTTTGGCGTGGATGGGAAAGCTCAACTCAGTGCCAGCGCCGTGTCTCTTTCTTTCGTGTAGACATTGGCCGCAGGGAAAGATGATGCCCATCAAAGGCATGGTTTGAAAAACACCAAGGACATTTAAGGGCACATCTTTAGACACACATGCCTGTTCTTAGCACACAAACAGAATCAATGTCAAATTTAATGTGTACATTGAAATGTACTATGATCTCTAAAGGAAGAAGAAAGCAGTAAATTTTTCTTGACAGAGATTGCCAAGGAGAGGCTACATGCACTTAACTCGTGAGGTGAGGGAATGGAAAAAACATGAATTAAAAAAAAGTGTTTTGCCACTGATTAAAAAATATCATGCAACAGTGGTTTGGGGCTTACATAGTTGACTGTCATTGTTACCCAGTGGAGGGACGAATGTCAAAATGAAACAGATCATGGCCAGGTGCGGTGGCCCACGCCTGTATTCCCAGCACTTTGGGAGGCTGAGGCGGGTGGATCACTAGGTCAGGAGTTTGAGACCAGCCTGGCCAAGATGGTGAAACCGCATTTCTACTAAAAATACAAAAAACAGCTGGGCACAGTGGCAGGCACCTATAATTTTACCTACTTGAGAGGTTGAGGCAGGAGAATCATTTGAACCCGGGAGTTGGAGGTTGCAGTGAGCTGAGATCGCACTACTGCACTCTAGCCTGGGTGACAGAGCAAAGACTTTGTCTCAAAAAAAAAAAAAAAAAAGAAAGAAACAGGTCTAAGAAGAGAAAGATTACAGCTTTGAGCTTCTTATGACGTAAGAGTAAACTCAAATAGATGTTAATGGGTTGGTGATTAGATTTGTAAGAAGCTGCATATTTTAGATCAGTTGTTAAGCACAGATTCTGACGGTGACTGTGTAAAATGTGGGGTCTGCAAAACCCAGCAACAGAAGGGCAAATGACAATTTAACTTCTTGGGTAAATGTAATCCCATTTGGGGGTTTACCTGCAGCAGAGACTCTGAAAGATCAAGCAAGATCCATTTAGCTTTGTTGGACAGCACCATGGAAGACACTCTTTCCTCTAATTGGGGTTGCTAAGTCCAGACAGATACCAGTTACAACTTCAGTCTGAAGTTCAACTTTTCCAGATAGAGATGAGGTCAGAATTAAGCAGGAAAATGTGTTTCCTGGGCTGATGGTTGGAAAGAGTTGCCATAAAATTTGTTTCTTCAATCATGCATTTTACGAACAAATGCTGTGGGGTTGAAAAGCCTCAGGTTTTCTCTTCTGAATTCTAAGAACGACACAATGCAAGATGTGTATATATGTATATTTTTTTTTTCAAAAAGAAAATAAACGACTCACTATTGATTTCATTAAAGGTTTAGTGAAGTAGTACAATCAACAGAAAAAGAAAACGTGTTTTTGTAATGGAACATCTTTTAAACTGATGGTGAACACATTCTTTGTGTTATTTTTTAAAATTCTAATTTCTACTCTCAGTGCTTCATTAGAGATGTGGTCGGGGAAAGGCATTCACAATTTCTCTGTGGTCCTTCTGTTCTTAGACCACTGGGCACATTGAACTGTTTGGATGCACAAATAATATCAGGACCTAAGCCTGGGTCTTTTCATTAATTTAGAATGACTTTCTAGAAAGGTCTTCATACTGGGAGAAAAGAAGAATTTTAGGGGATGCATGCTTACAGGTTTATGTTATATTGACTAATATTTTTATAAAACGCAACATTAAAAATCATGCTGTTAAAGTCTTACGGGCTGCCTAGTATTGATTAGAAGCATCCTAGACTGTGAACTTCCCAATGGGCACAATTTTATATCATTCACAAGCCTGACTGCTGGTTTGGCCATTGGTAAGTGTCCAGTTACTGAATGAATAAATAAGTTTTGGGATGTGGATTTATCAGTTGCTGTAATCAATAGGCCAGGTACCCTCTTTTCTAAATGTGGAGGCTTGTGATTGGGATACATTTGGAAAAGACATTTTCCATCTTTTGTTATTTACTCCTGGTTTGAAGCCCGTGTTTGCCACTGAAATCCTTTTAAGTGGGACATGGTGCATTGTTACATACACAACATAAGTGCTCTCATGACAGTAAAAGAAAATGAGAAAAAGTAAGAAGAATCTCAACAGAAGGAACTCTTGACATTTGGGAAAATGTCAGAGAAAAGATGGGAACTGAGGGAGGGACGTAGAATTCTAATATCCTATGTTTCCGTGTTGTCTCCGTTGAGACTAACTCACTTCAGATAAGTTCAATGAAATTCAAACAAAAGAGATTGTAGCCAGAGAGGCAAATTGTGTGAACATCTTGCAAAACGGTTTGCTGTATTGAAATAGAAAACCAATTTGATTGTGACTAGAAAAGAATAAGAGAGAGTCTGAGCAGGTCTTTAGTAACAGAGCTCCTAGTGCCCAATCGCCATCAGCCCAGTTGTAAATTCTGGCATATTGTTGAAGGTGAAATATATCTAGCACGAAGAAAGCAAATTGCATATTATTGCAAGTAAATAGTTTAACATCTAAAATTAATTCTTAATAACATACAATATTAATTAAAATAAATTTACATTTGAATGTTTAAATGTTTTAGTAAATTTATATTTGAGATAGGAATGAAAATTCCTATTGGAATCCATCCCTTTGTGCATGAAAATTTACATGCACAAAGGGATGGATTCCAATTTATTCTCTTGGGGAGTCTGAAACCGAATTGCACGTCCACACCCCTGTGCACTCTGATAGGGTCTCCACTTCCCTGTCGCCCCCCAGGTGTAAACTATTCATCACTCTTCTTCCCATCTTTCAGATGAGGTGCGATATGAACACTGAATATGGAAACATTTTCCAGTCACCTGGGCACAGGTGCCTTTGGGGTTAGATATGAGAATGTTCAATATGGCATTGTTTTGTGCCGCAAACAAAGAAATGCTGCAGTCATCAATGGCTCAAATCTACAAACACCAGCTTCATGTTGGGGCCATTCTACGCAAACAGTTCAGCCTAAGCCACACATTCCAGGCATTGGTCTGCTTGTATATTGTTTATGCCTCACAAAAAGCTCTAAGTTTATGTTCAGAGTCTCACTGAATTTACTGCTTGCTCCATTTCTGAAAGGGAAACACTTGGCCCATATTTACGACATGCCAGTAGAAAAATCAATCTTCCACTAAATGCCATTTTTAAATAGTTTACTTTTAACCCACCGTTTCATAAGTAAAAGGAAGATGAATTAGACTCATAAAGCAGGAAGGTAATCATCCACAAATTGAACATTTAAGGGGAAGGAAGCAAAAGCTGTGAACTGTTCCAACCATTCAAATAAGGCAATTTTCCTTACAAAGGAGCTGGAATAGAGAGCAGGGGAGTCCTTCTCTTCAAGGCTTCTGCCCTCCATTTCAGGACAGTCATGGACTTGGACGAGACTAAAACGTCTCCAGCCGCACACGACTCAGACCTCTGCCTAGTAGCTTGAAAGACAACTTTTGAATATTAGATATTATTTACGACGATTTAATAGCAAGTCGGGGTCCAGACTGGCTTGAGATTACGCAATTCCTGGTATGACAATCCAAGTCGGTGGCACAACAAAAGACACCGTCACCTGTCCCCATAGCGTTACATCAGTGGTTTGGTCAATAATCCAATGAAACAGTAGTTATTTTAATTATATACAACCTCTGAAACAAGGACTCTAGAAGTTGACAAGACCCATTAACATGTGTCTGTATCAAATGAGAGTAAAAATATAACAAGGAAACACAAGACGGAGGAATAATATAATTTCTTCCTTTTTTTCCAAAATCTTTTAGTTTTTGAACCAGTAGAAGCATCTGTCTATCAGGTGGCTAAGTTCTAGTATTTTTTTTTTTTTTAAAGCTAACTAAGAGATGACACCTGCTTGAAAATTTATGATTCTTATGTACAGTAGTTCACCCTTATCTTCCGATGCCCAGTGGATGGCTGAATGTGTGGATGGTACTGAATCCTATATGTGCTATGCTCTTTCCATCCCATAATAACTGAAAGTGCTACTAAGTGGCTAACGGGCAGGTAGTGTAGACAGTGTGGATACGCTGGACAAAGGAATGATTCATGTCCTGGGACAGGTAGCAGTTTCATAATGCTACTCAGTACCGTGTGCAATTTACAACTTATGAATTGTTTATTTCTGGGATTTTCCATCAAATATTTTTGGACTGTGGTTAACAGCAGGTAACTGAAACCTCCGAAAGTGAAACCAAGGACAGTTAAGGGGGAACTACTCTGCAATTTCCTTAAGTAGTAGCCACTGTTTCATTAGGAGTTGTTAGAAAAATACCACATTTTTCTTTTCTTGAGCCCAGCAAAATGGCTAATTGTATTTAGGGTTTTCTTTTTCTAATTGTACATTTTCTCACAGTTTTTTTGATACGCAGAGAAATCTCTGATGCCATAAATGGGTCAAATTTTGAGCCGAGCGTGGCTGTGTGACAGCACCCTGAGTGCTGGTCTCCTCATCTCTGAGGGGTGAGAGCGTGTGCACAGACACCAGCGCTGCCACAAGCTTGCCCATGTCCAAGATGGGCCATGGTGTGGAGCCTTCCTTTACAGATCTTATCTCTGCATGTTCCAGAGAGTTTTAGATGGAAATAGCAACAAGCAAAACTTCAAACCGTGAGGCCATAGTGTCATCTTCTCCTTAAAACAATTAAGGGTGACTTGATGTGATTTTGTCCTCTCGCCTTCTATGACTTTCCACAATTGTCATTGTTCTAACAACTGTTTCAGCATATCAACATTTTGGGGACTATCTTCTCAATCTCCCCACAGATCCATAACAGAACAATGGAATAATTGTCCACAATGGTTATGGATATCAATACTCCAAAGTTTTTTTTTTTTTTTAATTGTACTTTAAGTTCTGGGGTACATGTGCAGATCTTGCAGGATTGTTGCATAGGTACACACATGCCATGATGGTTTGCTGTCTCCATCTCCCTGTCACCTACATGAGGCATTTCTCCCAGTGTTATCCCTCCCCAACCTCACCACCCCCCACTGTCCCTCCCGTAGTCCCCCACCCCCCAACAGACCCCGGTTGTGATGTTCCCCTCCCTGTGCCCGTGTGTTCTCATTGTTCAATACCCACCTCTGAGTGAGAACATGCGGTGTTTGATTTTCTGTGCTTGTGTCAGTTTGCTGAGAATGATGGTTTCCAGATTCATCCATGTCCTTACAAAGGACACAAACTCAGCGTTTTTTTATGGCTGTATAGTATTCCATGGTGTATATGTGCTACATTTGCTTTGTCCAGTCTATCATTGATGGACATTTGGGTTAGTTCCAGGTCTTTGCTATTGCAAACAGTGCCACAATGAACATACGTGTGCATGTGTCTTTATTATAGAACGATTTATAATCCTTTAGATATATATATCCAGTAATGGAATTGCTGGGTCAAATGGAATTTCTATTTCTAGATCCTTGAGGAATCGCCACACTGTCTTCCACAATGGTCGAACTAATTACACTTCTACCAACAGTGTAAAAGCATTCCTATTCCTCCACATCCTCTCCAGCATCTGTTGTCTCCTGATTGTTTAATGATTGCCTTTCTAACTGGTGTGCGATGGTATCTCAATGTGGTTTTGATTTGCATTTCTCTAATGGTCAGTGATGATGAGCATTTTTTCATGTTTGTTGGCCTCATAAATGTCTTCTTTTGAAAAGTGTCTGTTCATATCCTTCTCCCACTTTTGAATTTTTTTTTCTTGTAAATCTGCTTTGGTTCTTTGTAGATTCTGGATATTAGCCCTTTGTCAAATGGGTAGATTGCAAAGATTTTTTCCCATTCTGTTGGTTGCTGGTTTATTCTAAAGATTGTTTCTTTTGCTGTGCAGAAACACTTACATTTAATTAGATCCCATTTGTCTATTTTGGCTTTTGGTGTTTTAGTCATAAAGTCCTTGTGTATGCCTATGTCCTGAATGGTATTGCCTAAGTTTTCTTCTAGGGTTTTTATGGTGTTAGATCTTATGTTTAAATCTTTAATTCATCTGGAGTTAATTTTAGTGTAAGGTGTCAGGAAGGGGTTCAGTTTCAGCTTTCTGCCCATGGCTAGCCAGTTTTTCCAACACCATTTATTAAACAGAGAATCCTTTCCTCATTGCTTGTTTTTTTCAGGTTTGTCAAAGATCAGATGGTTGTAGATGTGTGGCATTGCTTCCGAGGCCTCTGTTCTGTTCCATTGGTCTATATCTCTGTTTTGGTACCAGTACTATACTGTTTTGATTACTGTAGCCTTGTAGTATAGTTTGAAGTTAGGTAGTGTGACGCCTCCAGCTTCGTTCTTTTTGCTTAGGATTGCCTTGGCTATGTGGGAGTTTTGATAGTGTACCCTGATAGGAAAAAAATTTGACCCTGTATACACAACACATTTTTATTTATTTTACAATTATGTATACATACTAATATACTAATATAGTAAGAGTTAATCATTAGAGGAAGGGTGTGGAAATCTGTCATTCCAATAAATTTTTTTGGTAACTGTACTTCTTTTTGAGTCTAATTTGATGGCTGAGGTTTTTTTTTTGTTGTTGTTTTCAGAGCCGCACTCTGATGCTCAGGTTGGAGTGCAGTGGTGCGATCTCAGCTCACTGAAACCTCCATCTCCTGGGTTCAAGCGATTCTCCTGCCTCCGTGTCCTGAGTAGCTGGGATTACAGGCACATGCCACCATGCCTAGCTAATTTTTGTGTTTTTAGTAAGGACGGGGTTTTACCATTTTGGTCAGGCTGCTCTTGAACTTACCTTGTGATCTACCCGCCTCGGCCTCCCAAAGTGCTGGGATTACGGGTGTGAGTCACCACGCCCAGCCAATGGCTGAGGGTTTTCAGCTTGTATTGCTGCCCATGAAGGCATCCTAAGAATAGAAGGTTTAGTTAGTGCTTTCATTGTTTCCTTGGTGTTTGTGCTGGTGGTGTTAGCATTATTTTCAGTCTATAATTTTATGCAGGATTTTTAAACTATATAAAAGACATAAAATTTACTATTTTAACCATTTTTAAGTGTACAGTTCAGCAGTATTAAGTATATTTACACTGTTGTGAAACAGCTCTATGGAACTTTTTCATTTTCCAAAGCTGAGACTCTGGTTTCATTCAATAACCACTCTCCATTTCCCCTCCCCTATCTCCTGGCAAACCCATTCTATTTCTTACCTCTATCAATTTGACTAATTTAGGTACCTCATATGCATGGAATCATACAGTAATTGTCTTTTTGTGACCGGCTTATTTTACTTAGCATAATGTCTTCAAGGTTCATCTATGTTGTGTCCTGTGACTGTATAGGAAATTTTAAAAGCCACTTACCTACTGTGGGAAGATTAGTTTAGTTAAAGGTAAATCGTATAATCTATAAATCCTCTTAATGGAACACAAAGAACTACAATGCATCACATGATGATATTCTGAGAGCAAGTCAGCAGGCAGTGTGTCTGGGACAATCTCCAATTGTGGAACTCCTACCCTTTCCTAGCAACCAGGTGATGATGTCAGCATCAATCTAGATATTAGCTATTGATGAAACCTAATGTTTTTATTATTATTATACTTTAAGTTCTGAGATCATTGTGCAGAACTGCAGGTTTGTTACATAGGCATACACGTGCCATGGTGGTTTGCTGCAACCATCAACCCGTCATCTACATTAGGTATTTCTCCTAATAGTATGTCTCCCCCAGCCCTCTGCCCCCTGACACGTCCTGGTATGTGATGTTCCCCTCCCTGTGTCCATGAATTCTCATTGCAACTCCCACTCATGAGTGAGAACATGTGGTGTTTGGATTTCTTTTCTTGTGTTAGTTGGCTGAGAATGATGGTTTCCAGCTTCATCCATGTCCTTACAAAGGACATGAGTTCATCCTTTTTTATGGCTGCATGGTATTCCATGGTATATATGTGCCACATTTTCTTTATCCAGTCTATCATTGATGGGCATTCAGGTTGGTTCCAAGTCTTTGCTATTGGGAATAGTGCTGCAATAAACATACATGTGCATGTATCTTTATAATAGAATGAGTTATAATCCTTTGGGCTTATACTCAGTAATGGGATTGCTGGGTCAAATGGTATTTCTGGGTCTAGATTCTTGAAGAATTGCCACACTATCTTCCACAATCGTTGAATTAATTTACACTCTTACCAACAGTGTAAAAGTGTTCCTATTTCTCCACATCCTCTCTACCATCTGTTGATGAAACCTAATTTTTAAATAGATCTTAGATCCACACAAATATATATACAAATTCCAGAGTCTTCTTTACCATGAGTATTTGTGACAGTGAAGCACCTTACAACCCCAGAGGTGCCATTGACGCTGTGGTCTGTGCCAACAGCATCCCCTGAAGTTGTGCTGTGAACATTGTATGCCAGTGAGCATGGTGACTCTGCCCTTCCTTGGGGTGACGTCAGCCTGTTTCAGGACTATTGACCTTGAGAAAGCCTGTCATTTTTATAGTTCTACTTAGAATTCAGGGAATCAGAGAAGGATATCTTTTATCATTTCATTCAAAGTGGTCATTTTAAAATAGGGGACTGAGCGTCCAACGATTAATCTTGGGCAAAATCGCAGAGCTTCTTGAGAAAAAGCCAGCCTAAGTTTCACTTCCACATTTTCTATCTTATTAAATTCCTTATTTTCTGGATACAACCCAATTTATTTTAAACCTGTCCAAATTCCACTTAGAGTTTGCGCAAGTAATTTATTAAATTAAAATTGTCCTATTTTTTTTAGTCTTGAGTAAAAAAAGAATAGCTGCAGAAATCTTGACAAAGCCAGTTTTTTCTTCATCAGGTCTTCAACTCTGTTTCTAGGAATCCAGCTTCCACTCTGACACTCCCAGGCTCCCATTCAGTCACACATGGAGAAGCTGAGAAATGTTAATATTGCTACCCTGTGGAATGTTTCATTAAGACCTTGTTGGGCACAGTGGCTCACTCCTGTAATCCTAGCATTTTGGGAGGCCCAGGCAGGAGGACTGATTAAGCCCAGGAGTTAGAGACCATCCTGGACAACATGGCAAAGTCCCATCTTTACCAAAAATTAAAAAAAAAAAAATTAGCTGGGCATGGTGGTGCATACCTCTAGTCCCAGCTACTCAGGAGGCTGAGATGGGAGGCTGGTTTGCACCTGGGAGGTGGAGGTTGCTGTGAGCCATGATCATGCCACTGCACTCCAGGCTAAACAACAGAGCCAGATCCTGCCTCAAAACAAAAACAAACACAAAACAAAAAAACAGTCAAAGAAACAAGATCCTTGTTGGCAAAGTTTTCTTCTGTTTTGCCTGGTAATGTTCTTGACTTTGAAGTTACACCGATCACCTTTATGCCTTGCTTACTCTCTAGGGCTCTGTTTGCATAAGAAAGAGCATTCTGAACCCCAACACATGCAATTTTTATAAAACATTTTTTCAGAAAATGGTGGCCCTTTTTATGGCCAAGACCATTGCATATATAATCAGTCATCACACATTTTGTTAGTCACATTTCTTTTTTTCTTCTAGATTATGGTGACAGAGAGAGAGAGAGAGAGAGAGAGAGAGAGAGAGAGAGAGAAAGAGAGAAAGAGAGAGAGAGAGACAGAGACACTACATCTTCTTCTATACCTTTTCATCTTCCCAGCACTATACCATTGAACTCACATTGATGGAGAATCAATAAGACGTGGTCCTTACCCCTTAAACATATAGAGGGAGACAGAATCACATAAACTTAACTCTACTATGATGTCCATGTAGAGCTTCAGGTCTATTCCCTGTATAAAGCAAGTGCCAGGATGCATGGGTTAATTTGCCATTGCCCAGGGCTGGGAAGGAGAGGAAAGGAGATGCCGTGGGTAATCCCAAAGCAGCTGGAGCTTATAAAAGTCGGGGCTCAGTACATACCGATTGAGGAATAGCACTATGATAGTGCTCTGTTAATCTTAAAAGTCATACATTTTAGAGCTGTTTCAGAATTTGGCAATCTTCAAGCTCATTGTGTAGAAACATGTCCATTATGATACCATAGTTAATTCTGAACTCCTGCCTGGTAATAAAAGTTGCTTTAAACATGTTGGACATTTTCTCATCCACATCAGTGAATATTGGGGCTCCATGGACTTGTTATATCTTTCTTTAAAAGTGAAAAGTCTTCTGTGTGTTGGAAAGAGATTACAGGAAGACAGTGAATTACATTTTTAAAAGTGCACATGTTATTTGGTTTTAAAATTTACGTGTTCCAATTGTGAGAACTGTGTACACAAATTTAGGTATGTCTGTAATTTCCCTTTGTGAGAGTATTTATCCGTGTTTGCTCAAGGTAGAGTATCATTGCACTCTGTATCTCAGAGCTTCTAGTGGTTTCTTTTGTTTATACTTTAATTTCTGGGGTACATGTGCAGATCTTGCATGATCGTTACATAGATATACACATGCCATGGTGGTTTGCTGCCTCCATCCCCCCGTCACCTATATTAGGTATTTCTCCCAATGTTACCCCTCCTCAATCTCCCCACCCCCACTATCCTTCCCCTAGCCCCCCACCCCCCAACAGACCCCAGTGTGTGATGTTCCCTTCCCTGTGTCCATCTGTGTGTTCTCACTGTTCAACACCCACCTATGAGTGAGAATATGCAGTGTTTGGTTTTCTGTTCTTGTGTCAGTTTGCTGAGAATGATGGTTTTCAGATTCATCCATGTCCCTGCCAAGGACATGAACTCCTCCTTTTTTATGGCTGCATAGTATTCCATGGTGTATATGTGCCACATTTTCTTTATCCAGTCTATCATTGATGGGCATTTGGGTTGGTTCCAGATCTTTGCTATTGTGAACAGTGCTGCAATGAACATACACGTGCATGTGTCTTTATAATAGAATGATTTATAATCCTTATTTCTGGAAATGTTCTATACCTCAGAAATGTGGAATATTTTACCTCTTCTTGAATAAAATTTCTTTTCTTTCTTTTTTATTTTTGTGAGATGGAGTTTTGGTCTTTTTGCCCAGGCTGGAGTGCAATGGTGCAATCTCGGCTCACTGCAACCTCTGCTTCCTGGGTTCAAGGGATTCTCCTGCCTCAGCCTCCTGAGTAGCTGGGATTACAGGCACCTGCCACCATGTGAGCTAGTAGAGATGAGCCATGTTGTCCAGGCTGGTCTCAAACTCCTGACCTCAAGTGATCTGCCTGCCTTGGCTTCCCAAAGATCTGGGATTACAGGCATCAGCCACTCTGCCAGGCCAAGAAGATTTCTTAAAATAGATGTAGCAATTTGTCAAGCACCTCCACCAAATACCTTCTTCAAGTTCATAGTTATTTTTCATCCAGCTTCTATCTTTGCTGTCTTTAAAGATGATTTGTTTCATTTTTCAGGCACTATTCTGTGAATTTTCGTGTCATCACTTTTTTGCTGAGTTCTTGCTGGGAGCCAGATTTAGCTGAAATTCCTATGAGAGTTCCCCCACAGTTGCATATTGGATTAGTATTTCGAATTTTCACATGACAAAATATAAATGCTGCCAAATGTTACTCCGGAGGTACAAGAAGTGTCTTTGGGGGCCCTTACTCTGTCTTTTTAATGTCCCATTGGTATCACAACAAGGAAAAGAGACACGGGCTGAAGAGTCAGGCAGATACAGGCAGAAGTGAGACCATTTAAAAGCACACTGGATTTCTGCAATCCTTCCTCCTGGACCCCTCTGCCTTCAACCTCTTTTGAGGTAACGTAGCTCAGAGTTGGGACATCCATAAGAGCCTGTGACAAGGAGTAGAGCAGGACCAGTGACATAATTTGTGGGCCCAATGAAAAATCAATATGATGCCCCTTTTTAAGCATTGATTAGAATTTTAAGATGGGGACAGCAACATATCAGACTAAGCCAGGGCCCTTCTGAGAGTGGGCCCCCAGGGACCACATGGGTCACCCTCCCATGAAGCCAGCCCTAGGTCAAAATGGGAAGCACCCCAATTGCTTTTTAATGAAAAAAAAAAAAAAAAAAAGAGGCAGAGCCAATGAAACATCATTCCATTATCTTTGCAATGTCTGGAGTCTTATATGCATATATAATTTCCCTGTCCAGGTGGAAGCTCTCAAAATGGCCCAAGCCTGACCATGGGTGTCAGTGGGTAGAGGATGTTTCCCTCAAATCCAAGGGAGCTTTCAAGTTGGCTTGGAGGAAGCCTACCTAGCAGTGTGCTTGAATAAGAAACTATTGTGTTCAACGATCAGCTTGGCTGATGCTGAGGACTCTTTTTATGAAGTAATAAAATGGATTCAAAATCACTCGGAATGTGCACATGCATGTGTATGTGTGTGTGTGTGGGTATGTGTGTGAGTGTATGTGTATTTTTAAAGGCCATACAAATGCTAAACTCCATGTGCAAATTGTCCTCAAATTCTGATTCCAACTATCTTTACTGAGCGTTGGAGTGTTTATGCAGATGAAAGCAACTGCTGGCCAGTTGTGTCCCAGGTCTTTTTCCATCAAGTCTTCGGTCCTCACTTCCTCTTCCTATGTCCGGCGGGACACAGAATGTAGATGTCCTAGGCTTTTTCAATTAAAGAAACATTTTTACACACTGGGCTTTGGAAATAAAGAGGTCTACCTTAGTAATGCCAGGATCAATATGTGCAGATAGGAAGTAATTTGGTGTCGTGAGCTCTGGCCATTGTAAGTGCCTTGTCCCTGGAAGACAATGTGTAACTAAATTGGAATTGGGTTTATTTTCCAGTCAATTAAATCTTTCTGGATTTCAGAGGAATTTGAAATGAAATATGGGACAAATATCTATTATGAAAGAGGCACAGCTGTTGGAATGAGTGGGTTGTTGGTAGTGGTGATCGTGTCTGCATTTTTATATGGGGAGGGTAGAATTTTTACTTCTGCAGGGAGCAGCTGATCAAATGGCCAATATAACTTCTACCTGCCTTCTAATCTGAGTCTCAATTCACTTCTTGGACTGTGACAGCTGATTTAGGACAAAACATTCCCATTCTTCCAAAAGTATGCAACCTCAGGCTTCTACTGTTTTCTGAAGCTATTTTTGTTTTAGTTGAATGTTGGGGGTAAAAAACCTGGCTCTTTGTTATTATACCAAAAAAGAAAGGCTCCAGCTTCTGAAGCTTGGGACACTCACTGTTGGAGAGGCATATTTAGCAGTACGCATTGCCAAATAAACTACACATCTGGATTTCATCACAAGAAGTCATTGCAGAACAGTTACATTAGCCTCCTTAGGAAGAGGTTTTGCATGGGGGTCTAGGAAGCCAGTTAAACACATTGAGAACTGCCCAGAGTGAATTACGAAACAAGAGCTGTTTTCATGGTCCTGGGGTCCGGTCCTCACAGATGCATGAAATACGTCTGCAGCTTTGACATCACAGCGGACTCAGGTCCCTGAGAGATGCGTTATTGAATTCTCTGACAATCTTGTGAAATACATTTGTCCTTTTTCCTAAAATGGCCCACATATATTCAAATGCAGAGTCTTGTGTGATGTCATACATTTCCACAATATTGCTTTAAAGTAAGAAAGGGCAGGAAACATGATCCCACCTCTGCAATCAGAAGGACTGAGGCATGACGTGTTTGCATTGCCGATGGCAGAAAGGGGTCATCCAAGTCAGCTTTTCCATCTTCCATGCCAATGTTTCCCCCTCCAGACAGGAAAGATTAAATGGCAAGTGCTCAGACTACCAAGTCGATCTGCCCAGACTCAAATTCGATTTGACCCCCTCACGTAGCTGTAACATGCTTGGGCATATTTCTAAACCTCTCTGTGTCTCAAGTTTTATCTCCATCAAGTCAGGACAAAGGTAGTATCCATCTCATAGTAGGCTTGTTTCCATGAAAGTGTTCAGTTGTTGTTACTATGACTGAAAAAGCATACCTGCTTGCATTTGCAGACAGAGCCTTGTGCCTCAGTGCAAAGGAAGAGAAACATCTTTGCTGAACTTGGAGGTGTCATCTATTCACTCAGCTCTAAATATGGGCTTCTCTTTGTAGCAGTGGGTTTGGCCTGTGTCCTTTCTTTCTCACACCTTTTTCTTCACTTAATGAGGATGCTGAATGCAGCAGCAGATTATGCTTGTCTTAACCGTGGCAGAGCCGGTGTGGCCGTAGTGAGAGATCATTCAGGATGGATGGCTGCTGAGGATCTGGCAGGGCAAGAGTCTCCCAGCTATCGGGATATTTCATGCTGTGGTCTTTGGTCATTCTTTGGGTTTTATCTGCACACACCTGGCATGCTGTTTTACCAGCTGTACTGGGGAGGACTGGGGGAATGGTAAGCTGGTGTTACTGCTGAAAGCAAAGAAAAGATGCCTCTTTCTCTGTGGCCATTTTCTGTAATCCAGGAAGACTACATGTGGGTTTTTGGAACTCACATCAGCTTCCCTAGCCTTTGAAGTATAAAATTGCTAGAAGAACCACATCATCCTCAGAGGGACAGGCAGGCGTCCTTGGTGTTCTTGAAATGATTACATTGTCAGTTTCATTTAGTTCTAGAAGACTAAATTGATTTTTTCCCTAATCATCTGTATAAGAAAGACTTGCCCTTAAATGGGTGAGTTACAGGCACAGCTCAGTTTCTGTCGTTACGTTGATCTTTTATTGACAATTTTCCACCCTTTGTCACTCTTGCATCTGGCTGGTCAGCCATAACTTCTAGGGATGGGGAAAGAAATTGAATCTCACCTATTTTTCTCTGTCTTGCTTCAGTCTGGCATCTTCTGCATATACTGTGAGAATATAACCTTGTAATAAACACTTGGGTCTCTTTGCCTTTGTCTGAGAGCTCACTGTTATTTTTTTTCTAATCATAGCAGCTGCCCTGGCTAGCATCTGTCTTATCCACCAGCAGTCTTTATTCTGAGGCTAATCTAAGGATTCAACACAAATTCAGGACGGCAATAAGAGAAGTGTGGTGGATGGAGAAGCATGTCTTTGGGCACAGTTCAGAGGCAGAAGGTGGTAAATACCACATTTATGCATTATCCTAGCACGCTACAGATTCATGGGGCTTCCAAGGGTGGCTTGTGGGGCGGCGGGCAGGTGAGTGTGGCTGTAGCTGGGATAAATGGAGGTGCTTGTTTGTTGAGTCCTGTGCCCTTTGATCCAAATTCTGGCTTCAGGAGAGGCTGCTGATTGGGGGCCAGATGTACAAACCTTGTAACAAGGCCACTGCGTTCTCATTACGTGAAGACCACATTAAGAAATATGGTCTTCCATCCACATTTCTTTGTCCGTACCCTGCTCCTGTATCTTCCCTTTCTAGAAAAAATGGGAGGTCTGATTTGTATGAAACACACAAAATATATCTGTCAGAATCAGAGGTCCAGGAAACTTCAGCTGAAATAACAACTTAATAACATAGGTAAAGCCTGCATCCCTTCGTGAGAAAAAATGATCACGAAATATTCTTCATTTGAAGTCTGTTAACATTCACGTGAGGTACATATGTTATGTTCATTCACCATGGAAAGAAGCTGGTCAGATAAAGAAGCCAAAGCTTTGAGGAGTAGAATCATTTATTTGTGGTAATTCAGCCATATTTACTCCTGGTCTTCCAACTGCGAGCTCAGTATATGTTTTTCATTACCTTTATTATATTGCAAGTTGGATACAACGGAAAAAAGGAGAAACCTCTTTTTTAAGCCTGTTTCTTACCATTATTTTGTTGTCTGATTTTTCTTAGCGACCAGATCCATGCAATATGAGCGTTTTTCTCTCATTTAATTCTCACATGTTAATGATGTGGGTATATTGTTATTCTTATTTAATAAAAACAGACACTGAGGCTCAGAGAAGTTAAGTGACCTGAACTGGGCCACACAGCTGCTGGGGGCCAGCGCTGGGATAACCTGGGCACTCGGATTCCAGCACACTTATTTTTGAGATTAAGTTTATTAATGTGTAATTTGCATGTAGTAAAATCTACCCCTTTTAGTTGTATGCTCGATGAGTTTTGACACATGTGCAGTCTCATAATTGAGATACAGATTATTCTGGCCGGGTGTGGTGGCTCATACCTATAATCCCATCACTTTGGAAGGCTGAGGCAGGCGGATCACCTAAGATCAGGAGTTCGATATCAGCCTGGCCAAAATAGTGAACAGGCATGGTAGTATGTGCCTGTAATCCCAGCTACTCAGGAGGCTGAGGCAGGACAACTGCTTGAACTCAGAAGGCAGAGACTGCAGTGAGCCGAGATTGTGCCACTGCACTCCAGCCTGGGTGACAGAGCGAGACTCCGTCTAAAGGAAAAAAAGAAAAGAGAGAGAGAGAGAGAGAGAGAGAGACTATTCTATCACCCAGAAGCTTCCTTTGTGTGCCTATAGTCAGTCCCTTCTTTCTACCCTTGGCCCCAGGGCCCACATTCTTCACCAGCACACCTTAAATAAAGATAAGCCTGATTACCATGCAAGGTATTTGCACCATTTGGAGAATAGCATGGTCATATCGGCTTTTAAGTAAATTAAATCACATAGTGCAGCAGTTTCTAAATGTTACTTTATAACGAGTACCCGAAATATAGAAAAGTAACAAAATGACCCCAGAGTGACCCATGTTCCTGGTCCTTGTAAATCATGGCAGGGTCTGTGACCTCAGGGAGGGCATTCAATGAGTGGGAGCGCTTTTGATTCTGAACAGCAGCCTCAGTCAGAGCCTTTAAATGGGTTTCTGTCCTGCTCCTTCTCAAAGTGACACTCAGCAAGCGCCACCTGCTCCTGCTCCAGGGGGCTCTTCAACCATGTAATCCCAGGGGAGCCAGGACCATGGGAGGCGTTCTTTGCTAAGAAGCCATGAGCCTGAGGCCTAGTGGAGCTCCCAGCTCCCTCCCTCTGCTCCGACCACAGCTCGTCCCTCTGCTAGGTGCTGCCCTCACAAGGCGGCTGCGAAGGACATCACACTGGCAGCTGGGGAAACTTCTGGCTTGGGGCTGGAGAAACAGATCTGGGCATGTGGTTTAGGGAAGACATATGTCTTTCTAAGCTAGGAACAGTGTCCTACCTTCATGTGGTTTCAGGTTCAGGAGAGAATGCAGCCCACCCACTCCCTGCAGAGGGCACACACCAAAGCTGTGCTGAAGGAGATGTCCTCCCTGGGCCCTCGGCTTCCCCCAGAGCCGGGCGCCCTCTCCCTTGCCTGGGACAGGATGCCAGGGCAGGCTCCAGGGTCTGCAGAGCCAGGCCTGTGCCCAGCTTTCTTTTCTGAGCGTCGTTCTATCAGCCCCTGTGCATGAGTCTACCCTTTCCTATGTTGCTATCTGCATGCACTAATTAGTCTGCGGGCAATAAACAACAGAAATGTATTCTCACAGCTCTGGAGACCAGAAGTTTACAATCATGATGTCTGCTGAGTTGGTTCCTTTTGAGGACGGTGAGGGAGGGTCTGCTCCAGGCCCCTCTCCTGCCCTTGTAAGTGCCACCTTCTCCCTGTGTGTCTACACTGTCTTCCCTCTGCATGTCTGTGTTTAGATTGTCCCTTTTAATAAGGACACAGTAATATTTGATTAGAACCCATTCCAATGAGCCCTTCTTAACTTGATTGCAAAGATGTTATCTTACAATAGGATGACACTGTGAGGTACTGGGGTTTAGGACTTTCTCATGTGAATTGTGGGTGGAGGTCTCAGTTCAGCCCACCACACTACAAAAGTTGTAGTAGCTCTGCCCATCTTCAAGGACCCTTCAGAACCTTCTAGGATATTAATTTTCGGGAAGCTGACAGCAACACACAGGTTGTCACCATGAATCTTTGTTGAGCCATACTGAATAAACAAGTGTCTTTATTGGCAGGTATGAAATATGTAAGGTTTGAAAAGTCAGCGGGAATTCCAAGTGAACTCAATAGTGTGGGCTGGACATTTCACTGTGAAATCTGGGAAATTAGAAGAGTCCACAGAGAAGTCATTACATAGCAACCGTTCTTTAAGTTGTAGCATACACCTTTATGGAGTGATATATATGGCATGTGGTTGGTTTTATAAAACAGAGACTATATTTATATATGTCAATTTTTAAGAAGATTGAAAGAAAATATTCTGAAGTATTAACATAGATTAACTCTGATGAGTTGAATTGTAGGTGGCTTTTTTCCTTGTGCATCTATGTTCCAAAAATTTCATAATGGCCAGATCCTATTTTTTGCAAATAGAGAACAGTGTTCTTCTACATGAAAATTGGCACAAAAAAGATTTTTTAGAGTAGAAAATGCTAATTTTAAAAATGTGACTGTGAAAAAAATAGTAAAATTCATTCCAATAAAATAAACCATGAATACCTGAAAATGATGGCAACTTTACAAATGGTTTGCCTAAACTGCAGTGATGCTAATTAATTCTCTTACCATAAAGGTCAGGATAAAAAGTGCTAGGAATAGCACATAGTATTTGAGGCAGAATTTCAGCCTTTGGGTCTTCCAGAGGTGGGAGTGAAAGAGCAGTGGAAGAATTAGAAGGTGAATGCATTTGTCATCACTTTTTTTAACCAGGATCTTTTTTTTAAACCTTCTAGCTGAAGTTTTCTTTTGACATTAATTTCTACACCTTTAGGGATTAAATGAATGCTCAATTTTTGGAATGTTATTAGGAGAATCATAGATGACTTAAAAATATCACTGGCAAGAAATGAAATCTTTTCTGTCTCTATCACAAAATGTAGGCATAAAAGTCTCTTCTGCTCTTCAGACAAATACAGCAACTTTGATTTCGAAGGTGCCTTTAATGATACGCCTTTGATGCTCCTGAGAATCCATTTGCTTAATGATCGAGGTGGCCCCAAGCTGTCATCAGCTACCTGCTGCCCTGCCGGGCTGTTGATGCCATTTCACTGTGCAATCTCTGTGGCTTTGCTCCTCTGTTCATTTAATGACTGATCATCTCAGAGCCTGCTTAGACTTTGTCAAGATAACAATAAATATAACACCATAGTAACAGGCCTTTTTGTTTCTTTTTTTTGAGACGGAGTTTCGCTCTTGTTACCCAGGCTGGAGTGCAATGGCGTGATCTTGGCTCACCGCAACCTCTGCCTCCTGGGTTCAGGCAATTCTCCTGCCTCAACCTCCTCAGTAGCTGGGATTACAGGCACGCGCCACCATGCCCAGCTAATTTTTTGTATTT
>NW_016107356.1:9760280-9792838 GCF_001604975.1 Cebus imitator
CGCCACCATGCCCAGCTAATTTTTTGTATTTTCAGTAGAGACGGGGTTTCACCATGTTGACCAGGATGGTCTCGATCTCTTGACCTCGTGATCCACCCGCCTCGGCCTCCCACAGTGCTGGGATTACAGGCTTGAGCCACCGTGCCCGGCCTTTTTGTTTCTTTATAAACATGATGATTCAGAGAAAGCAGACAGGAAACCCTTAGAAAGGCTTACTGGGGTCACTGGGGGCAGCCCTGCCTTTTGCGCTTCTCCTGTGTGGGGTGTTGATTGTGTGAGGAATATGCAATATCTGAACCTCCATGGTCCCCATCTGTAATATATGCCAAAGATACGCAGATTTCTGTTTTCCCCTTTGTTTATGCCCCATCTAAAGGCCTGCTTGTTGAGACGCTGCCATTCCAGGGGAGATTAAAAACCCTGAAACCATTCGAAGTAGTGGTATCAGGATGCTACAGCACAAAGAGAAGCCAGCACTGTGGAGAAAAATAACTTAAGAGTAGACACATCACTGGGGGATAGACAGAGTTAAGTAGCACTTGCTAACAAGAGCATTCAAGCCACCATGAGAACAAGATAGATTTACTTTCCTTCCTTTGCAGAATCTCAGCAGATCCTTTTAAATAGGGGACAACAGAGGTCAGATGTTGGGAACAGGGGGCAAAATTCTAAAGAGGGCTTTGGAACAAATACTTCCTTTTTCTTCATAGAGAGAAACTACCCATTTCATATAATTCAACAATGGCTCTTGTGGAAAACTGTGTCCTTGATGGACAGGAGGGGAGAGCATGGCTGCTGGGTCCAGGTCCTTTAGATATGGCCAGTAGGAGGCATGGATCATCATTTTTGTTAGGCAGGGAGGGGACTGAGACTTCAATGAGGAATTTCTCCAGTGATATGCAGCTGGCGGGGACAGTCCGTGGCTGGCACACCTCCCTCGAGACCAGACAGTGTTGTGAGTTAGGGTACTCCCCCACTGTCCCTGATGTCAATCATTCTTGGGTCTCAGCTCCTCCACTGCACGCTGAGATGGTTGCTTTATCCTCTGCCTGGCCCTCCAGGCGGTGAGCCACCAAAGTGGGAGCAGTGGGTCCCTTCTGCTCGGGACCCTCAGACGTAGTCCAGGGCCTGGCTCAGTAAAGGCAAAACAAATAGTCTGGGAATTGGTCCCCTCCCGGGGCTGAGTCTGGGTACCTGTCTGACCCTGTACCGGTGACTTTTACTGCTGACGGCTTTACACATTGATAAATGTACCTACTTTGCATGATTCACTTTAAAGAATAATCTTTACTTCTTAGCCTGGGGAGACACGATAGTCCTTTAACTAGAGACGTTTTTCCGCGCGGCAGCCGTGGCGGCTGACAGGATGACTAGGAGGAGCCCATTTCACTTCCATCCCTGCGTGGCTTGATAACGGGGCTGAGAAGGATGCCTCTGTGGGCCCAGTTTTCCCTTGTGCCCTGTGGACCTTGCTGCATGAGGACTCTCTTCTTCTTTCTAGTGTTGCCAAAGCCAAATTCATGTAGAAAGCTCTTTCCAATATTTGGTGGCCACATAGGCAAGTCTACTGGGGAGATGGGAAATAAAGGGTGGGGTGTATGACACCCTGAGAAATTTGGGGATGTCCCAGGCCCACATGGCTTCAGAAGCCTCCTTGTTCCCTAATCCTTAGGGGTCTTCAAAAGTGATGACCCCCCAGTCAAACCATATCTCACCAAATTAAATATCAAAACAAGTTCTTAGAGTGAATATAAATGTAGCCACTTAAATGGTAGAGGCATAAATTCAGAAAAAAAAATATTAGACTGCAATTTGGACCCCAAATTTAACCAGCTGGAATTCATTTCACATTTCATATTCTTCACCCTCTGGAATGAAAATTAAGTGTCTTTTAATGTGAACTTGTATTTTATCCTAAAGATGGAATAAACTGAACGGGGATGAATGATTTCCCACATAGGCAGGATCTGTCCCATGTTCTGGGTTATGATGAATGATGACACAGGTTTTGGTGAGTTGGCTTCTTACTGACATATAAGTGGCACATGGATTTTATGGGTAGGGACAACAAAATATGGAAGTCATATCATAAATACTCTCAAAACAAGGACAGGAGTCCTTCAGACCCAGGCATGGCTGGGAATGACCCAGTTTCTCCACTCTTTTCGTTACTTCAGGGAAACACAGTGACTAGTGCTGGGTTGAGCCACACTGAAGCCCCAGGCAGAAGGAAATATCAGTAATTCCAGTCCTATTTAAAATTTTTTGAAATATTTGTTTATTTATTTTGAGAGTCTCTCTCTTGTTGCCCAGGCTGGAGTGCAATGGCATGACCTTGGCTCACTGCAACCTCTGCCTCCAAGGTTCAAGTGATTCTTCTGCCTCAGCCTCCAGAGTAGCTGGGATTACAGGTGCCAGCCACTGTGCCTGGCTAATTTTTTGTATTTTTAGTAGAGATGGGGTTTCATCATTTTGGCCAGGCTGGTCTCAAACTCCTGATCTCAGGTGATTCACCCACCCACCCACAGATGTGAGCCACCGTGCCCAGCCAAAATTTTAATATTTTGTTCATCATAACTTTTTGCAGTACTTTTTTATTTTTAAAAATATTGCATTAACATATGAGTTATGCTCATACGTTACTGATTACTGAGTTTCTTGGAGTCCTCTTAAATTTTGTGCCCAAGAAATGCCTTGCTTGCCTTACCCAGTGGTGGCTATTTCAAGAACACTGTGATTTTGTAATAGATTTCACAAGGAAGACTAGTAGACAGAGAAGTAATCGAGTTTTTGTCTTCAAAGGAAATGGTTTGTGGGTCTGTTAGCGACGTTCAGGATGCCAGCACCTTTTCTATTTAAGCCCTGAACTGAAGACCTAGGTATTAATGATGTTGCACTGCTCCTAACTGTAGCATAGATATGGTCAGACATATCTTTATGTCCATTCTAAGTACAGAGAGAAATGGATCCAAGGCCAGCTATTCACCTGGAACTTGGTGTGGTCCATCCAACTAGCAGGGTATTGAATATGAAGGGATTGTTTGCGGTTTTGCAACTTAGTGTGAAAAACAGTCACCCAGCCATGTCTATGTGCTGAGTCAGACACCTGTCATGTGTCACTTTAGGCCTTCTCGGAGGACCCGCGTGGGTGGCTGGCTCAGCGTGGGCTCTGCAGACTTCAGGCAGGTGCACAGTAGCAGCATGTCATCTCCTGCCCACATCAATCACCTCCACCTCCACCTCTTGCCTTGGGGCTTCCTCATCAACCCAGGCAGACGCCAGTTGCAAGACCTTGCAAGGTCCAGATGCATCAGAAAGTGGTGCTCCACAGAGCACCACTTGGATCAGTGAGAGACGGCGGCTTGTGGATAACTTGTTAGCCTCCTCCCTAGAGGTTCTGTCTTCAGATACAGTTCACACAGCTCTTGGGGCCACAGGCCAGATCAGCATTTAGGGTTTTGTGTTTTAAGACCTTTTTAAAATTTTTGTGGGTACATAGTAGGTTTATATATTTATAGGGTACATGAGACATTTTGATACAGGCATGCAATGTGAAATAAATACATCATGAAGAATGGGGTATCCTTCCTCTCAAGCATGTATCCTTTGAGTTACAAACAATTCAATTACACTCTTTAAATTGTTTTAAAATGTACAGTTAAATTATTATTGACTATAGTCACCCTGTTGTGCTATCAAATATTAGGTCTTATTTATTCTTCGACTGTTTTTTGTACCTATTAACCATCCGCACCTCCCCTATTCAGCCATAAAAAGAGTGAGATCTTGTCATTTGCAACAACATGGATGGAACTGGAGATTATTATGTTAAGTGAAATAAGCCACGTACAGAAAGACAAACATTGCATATTCTTACTCGTCGGGTCTAAAAATCAAAACAATTGAACTTGTGGACATAGGGCGTAGAAGGATGGTTATCCTCCGAGGCTGGGAGAATCAGCATTTGGCTCTACCTCTCAATGGCCAGTCTGATGAAAAATCCTGGTAGCAGCTCCCTCTGCACTTCGCGCCTTCCCGTCCTCTCTCTTTCGCTCCTGGCACTGCCCTCTTTAGTAAAGCCATAGCATAACAAGCATCTGCCTCATGCTCTGTTTTCTGGGAAACCCAGACTAAGATATATATATCCTTCACTACTTTCCTGCAGACCTTGGTGCAACAGGACTGTCAGGAAAATGTACCTCAAAAATTACACCGTTAAACACCTCTCCTGCCTTTTTATGGATATTGGGCATGTATGAGATTATCAGAGGAAACATTTAAAGAGGCACAAGGATCTTCATATACCCATTTGTTATTTAGGTTCCCTTTAATTGGGGTTTTATTAAATTCGGAAATGCTCTACTTTTATTCTTGAACACTGCCAAGAATGGAAACCTGGCTTTCTGAGACCATGTGAGTTGCTTGGCACATGTTTAAGAACCCAGAGCATTTCACCGGCCTCCCTGGGTCCTCCTGTGACTCCTCCACAGAGTCCCAGTACATGTACCACCTGCCTGGCGCAGGGCCAAGGATGAAGTCTGTGATTTTGAATTATTGTATTGAGGCTTAGATGGGTATATAGCATGGTGAAATATATATAAATACACACACACACACACACACACACACACAGAGCAATATATATATAAACAATATACAAGAATAAATATGTGGCAATGGTGAAATAAGGACAATATTGAAGGAAGTCATTGTGAGGAAAATGTGTTTTGTGTTTTGTGTTTGAAAGGGCCAAGTGGTGTTACTATTTGTGATCATGAAGGTCAATCTGAGTGGAATACACTGTCCCACAGAGGGACACCTGTCTTTTGTGGAGGTCTCTGGGATAACAACAGGGACATTGCTCTAACATGTTTAAAGAGGGAGGGCCAAGGTCCCTGATATGGTTAGACACAGAGCTGGCTTGAGCACCAGGGATGCTGATTTCAGGCAGCTGAAGGAAGAAAGGGCTGTTCTTCTTCTAGACTCTTGGGTGAACATCCAGGAAGATGCCATGTCTGCATGCGGACAAGATGTTGAGGAGGGTTTGAAACAGGAGCATTTTACGAAAGAGACGTCATTAGGGTGGGTGTCAGGCTGGAGATGATCAGGAGAAGAATGAGAAAATCTGAGTTGAGTATTGTGATATAGTCTGCAAGACTCATGGTGGCATTCTCCTGGGAGTGAAATTATTAGGAGATCTAATGGCTCTGCTTTTGCTGTGGTTGAAGTTGATGCTGTCTTTTTCCTCTACTACCATCCTCTTCCCCAGAAGAAACGATAAGTGAAGTCCCACGTGTATCAACCCCTGATGTTCTTAGCAGTCATAATTGACTCACTCTCTAGATCTCTCGGAAAACATCAAAGGCAGTATCTGCTGACAAGTTCTTCAGATATCGGAATGCCACATTCATGAAGTTCTCAGATACTCTAGTGCTTAGTTCTCTAGGTAATTCCGATAGCATGTTTTCTACACCAGCATTAAATTGATCATAGCAGCTCTGCATATTTGGTTAGGGAGAACTTGGCCTGCCTTCTGCGCACCCTAACGTATTAAATTATACTGATATCTAAACTGAGTGACACAGTGATGGTATTCATAATGCCATTAAATCATTTCTGAAATTCCTGAGGAAGAGCTCAGAACTCCAGAATCTCATATCAGGGTTTGCTCTGAAGCTAATTTATTGTGCCCTTTTTCTTGAACACTTGATTTTATTTATTAGTTCAATGATAATAAATGATACTTTTGAACTATAACTACTTCTGTTCAGTGGGCAACATATGTTCTTAGGATGATGAACTTGTAGGTGGAGTGATTTAGAACAGAGAGAAGAGATTATGTCTTCTCCTATTTGGGGATGAGAGTGGGGTGGAGAGAAAAGG
The DNA here is from genome assembly GCF_001604975.1 of Cebus imitator. Classification (NCBI taxonomy): domain Eukaryota; kingdom Metazoa; phylum Chordata; class Mammalia; order Primates; family Cebidae; genus Cebus; species Cebus imitator. The sequence continues at coordinate 9,766,164 of NW_016107356.1, forward strand.
AAGCCTCTTCCCCAGGATGTTAACCTCTATCACCTCATGAAAAAGAATCTTTTCCCTAGTGGTTGCTTAGAAAATGACCTGCCTTCATCTGTCTGTTCATTTGATCATCCACCCATCTACCCATCCATCTGCCCATTTATCTACTCATTCATTTGCCCATCCATCCATCCATCCATCCATCCATCCATCCACCCATTCATCCACTTATCCATTCATCTATCCGTCCATCCAACCCTCTGCTCTTTATTTTACTAGAGCCTAGCTCTGGGTGCTTATGTTATTTAAACATTAACAAAGATCTGATAGCCTTTCTGAAATCGAGCCCTTGGCTGTTGTTTGACTCTGCTTCTTCCTATAAGCCAAGTGTTCTCAAAACTCCAGCCTGTGGTGCTAATGAAGTCACATTCACTTTCACATTATCTTCTATTTTTTTATTTTATTTTTTTGAGACAGAGTCTCGTTTCGTTACTGCCAGGCTGGAGTGCAGTGGTGCGATCTCAGCTCACTGCAACCTCCGCCTCCCGGGTTCAAGTAATTCTCCTGCCTCGACCTCCCGAGTAGCTGGGACTACAGGCGTACACCACCACACCCAGCTAATTTTTGTATTTTTAGTAGAGACAGGGTTTCACCATGTTGGCCAGGATGGTCTCGATCTCTTGACCTCATCATCCGCCCTCCTCGGCCTCCCAAAGTGCTGGGATTACAGGCGCGAGCCACCACGCCCGCGCATTCACTTTCAAACTCAAGTCTCCCTGCCTCCTGACTCCCCACATGCTGACGGGGCCCTCAGGAGAGATGCTGCACACAGTACTGAGAGATGCTTACGTACAGTGGCTAAAAGGGAGAGGGCTCCAGAGCCAGCATCTCGGGGGCTGAATTCTGGCTCTGCCTCCTCCCCATGGTGTGAACTTGAGCAAGCTCTTATCTGTGCCTTAGGATATAATTGGTAAAGTAAGGCTGATGAGGACACTGAGGGCATCTAATCCATCAGGGACGCTGTCTGAACTCAATGAGTCGATGATACTTGAGGCCCCTTGAAGCCTGTCCCCAGCAGCATGAGCCACGATTACCTGACATGCAGCCTGGCATACTCTCTCCACTGTGAGTTCAGTGAAACTGCACCTGCCTGGCATTGTAAAGACCAGATCCTGGAAACAGGGTAGCTCTTGGAGAATTCCCCCTCTGCCCTCAGGCCTCCATTGAAAGTATCAAAAGATCTCAAAGAATTTTGAAATGAGATACTTTCAATAACAAGTTCTTTTTTGTTGGGATCATTTTCTGATGTGAGACACCTTCTCCTATGACATAAATCAGCTTCATTGTGCCTCCATTAAATACAACCTGACACACACAAAAAACCCTGTCTTAGAAATCCCGAAAAAAATGACTCTTTGTTTTCTCTGTGCACATTTCATTTTAGTTCTCCTGTGGTTTCTAAAAAGTGTTCTTTTATGGAACATGTTATTCATGACATTTGAAAGGCATCCATGTTTAAGGCATTTAAAAACAGTGGAGTTGAGTGTGCCCCTATTTTGCACTTGCCTTCCATGTAATTTGATTTTATTCTACTCTAAAACACTGTTCTTTTATACTGTGCATTTTTCTTTTATGTGAGCCATCTATGAATTATGCAGGGAAAGATACTGGATTTGAATGCCAGAGTTTAATCACCTGAGGCGGCTGTTGCATCTCGGATTTGGTCCAGCTCAATAGTAGTCAGATTTCCACCCAGTGCAGCAAACGTACCAGCCATGTGTTTAAAAAGAGGAGGCATCAACATAAGGACAGACAAAAAGAAGCAGGCATTTTTACTTGTAGATCTCCTATATTTAAGAAATAGTTTACCCGGTTTAAATCATTTCACACTGACTCAGATAGAGGGCGAATGATATTCATAATAAATGGGAAGCTTTGCTTTGCTTTTTTCTTGGATTATCATCTGCATAAGGCAACAAGCATATGTAAGGATGGTTCACTTTGTTAATATCAATCTTGATTATTCACCCTATTAATTTACACTTCTCAGACTCTGAAAGCAAAGGTTTCCCAGATGATCCATTTACCATTAATTAAGGGTTGATGAATGACCTGAGAATTTCTCATGACCATGTTGAATGCCAAGGGGAACTAATTGTTATTTTAATGATATTGTTTTTAGGCTGAAGACCTGACCCAGATATGCATTTTGAGGGTACTGTTATCCTTTAGTCACCTATGATCGTTTTTCCCCTTGTTTAGTGCTCTGCTGTTCAGACAGTGGTGTCACAGTAGCAATTCCTGAGGGCAAGGAAGTCTAGGCTCCAGCCTTGACTCTACCACTCATTAGCTGCATGATCTGGGCCAAGTCATACTCCCTACCTCCCTCATTTTCTTCACCTGAAAGTTAGAGACTTTATCAGCTTTCCAGTCCCTTTCAACTCAAAGCATATTTTTTGATAACAACCAAAAAATGAGATTGACAAAATGTTCCTCTCTCCATCAACTAGAATCATGTTAAGCTTTGAGGAAACACCCCTTCTGTTTACACATGTGGGGCATTTCATGCAGCTCCCCAGACCTCACACCCAGAGAATCTTGCCCAAAGAGTTAGAATCTTGTCTAACCTTAAAAGACTTTATACTTCTAGTTAACCTGGTAAAATGAAAATGCACAGGACAGGCATAAACAATGACAGAAAAAAATAGTTTGTAAGTAGGAGGAAACGTAAGAGTTTCTTAGCTGATTAAAATTTATTTAAAAAGAAGACATTGGACATGGTAACTGGAATGAAAATACAGCAGCCTCATGACCGTCATTAACAAAAGTGACAATGCTGATCTTGTAGCTGATATAGACCCTTGGCTGTTACCTTCATATTTTCAGTAAAGTTTTCCTTGATCTCCCTCCTGGTTTCTCTTGTTACTGGTGAACTGCACTCCTAGAGCAGTGGACGTGGATGAGGCGGTCAGTCTGTGCATCTTCAGCACATCCTTGCTTGGTGGATTCATTCCTGGTCTCACTAGCACCATGCTTTAGCCAACTGAGCTAAAGTAACATAGAATTTGATATAATGTTTGCAACGATAAAAGAGACAAAAGTAATCCTGAGTATATCTGATAACAATTTCTTTTTTCTTTTCTTTTTATGCCTTTAGCGACAAGGTGCTGGGGCAACCAATGGAAAAGAAAAGACATCTGGTGAAAACGGTAAGAGGACATGAATAGTCCAACTTCTTTCTCTTTTGCCATCTGCAGCCCTGGGTACGCAGCAGGTGCGGACCATGCTTTCCATCCCAATCAGCTTACTATATGTGTCTGTGCGTCAGCGTACAGTGGATTTTAGCAATTCACAGTGAGCACTGAGGTCTGGTCTCACAAGGAAAACTGAGCTAGCTAAATGCCATCATAAGAAGTTTCCCTCCCATCAGAGGACTCCCATTTTGGGCAACATGATAATTACAATGCAAATATAGTTCTCTGTTTTCTTCATTAGGGTGGGTGAGAATCATCCAAGTTGTTGTGAGGATAAAATGAGATCAAATGAGATAAGTGATTTGAAAACTGTGAAGTACTCAACTACTGAAACGATGTTTTAAAACTTGCGTCAGCCCTCCGGAGCACACAGAACGCACTGACAGTCCAATGGAAGGTGCTGAGTCAGTGTCACTGCGGGGATTCACTGGAAAATATGAATGATAGCAGTGACAGACACATTGCATCCCGCCTCTCCATAGGCCCGTCTCAACCATGACCCTAAATTGTAGGAATGATCATCATATTTTTACAGATCGGGAAACTGAGGCTTGGCATTGGGGTGAGTGAGATGTAGCTAGAAATGGGAAGTCCATGGATCCTGTAAGAAATGGAGCCAGTTGGAACCCCAGGTCCTTAGCTTTAGTGGTTAACATAAGAACAAGCATAATGAAAAACACCCAGTGGTATGCATGCAGGGCCACGGTATAGTTCCGGCGAAGTGAGAATCTGGGTGTTCCTTCTTTCTGGTAACTCAAAACGAACTCTCCTTTTATGGAAAATGACTCTTACTTCCAACTGGATAAAATTGATGCTAGTGTCTACCAATCAAATTGTGGATAATGCCAATCCCAAATACCACCTGTCGTAATTCCCTGGGGCCTGACAGCCCCTTTGGAGCTTCTGTGGTGAGTCTGAGCTGAGCAAGACTCTAATATAAGAATGCTGCTCTGTGTCTGCAGCTTGCCAACGTGCCCACCCATGTAGGGCTGTCCTGGAGGGCAGGGTGAGTGCAGCGTGCTCTGGCTTATGGGGTCGTCATATCAGTAAGTAGAGAGGTGGGTGCTCCACAATGTCCTAATTGGAGCTACGTGGCTGGGAGAAGAAGGAAACAAGGTTTTCCATGAGGCTGATGGCTCTTCTTTTGCTGCCCAGGGCTTTTCCTCTCTCCTGTCTGTGAGTTGGGGTGGGTGTGGGGGGTACTGGCAAGGAAGGCAGAAAGCAGAGGAGGGAGCACAGGATGGGGCTTAAAACGGAGGAGCAACATTGTAGCTGCCTATGTGAGGAAGGACCCACTATCTGCCACAGAGGAGCATAGGGTGCTGTGAGACTCCACTGATTTTCCTGGGTCATACGTTCATAGCTGTCTATTCATGCAAGTTCCTTTCCAGTGAACCCCACAACCTTAAAAGTACAGTTTCACAGTCAAAAGTCTTCTCAGAGATTCTCTATTGTAGTGATTCTCAACATTTTTGTTCTCACAACTCCTTTTCATTCTAAAGAACTCTTGAGGATCTGAAAGAACTTGGGTTTATGTTGGTGATATCTATTGATGTTTGCCATGCTGGAACTTTGCTGACTTCCCTAGGGATGGCACTGAAGAAAAGACCTGGAGCTAGTGAATGAGACACAGGATTGATTTAGGGAGGGGAGTTACCTACAGGGCAGGCTGGTGGGCTGGATAAAAGAACCACAACTCCTTGTAACAAGCACGCAGTTTACACAGCGTTCTCACTTAGCAACCCCCGCTCTAGCAACTTTCACTTGGCAACCTACATTCATTCCAAAACAAAGGTCTCCTATCCCCTGTGTGGCCTGCATTCCATGGGATGGGCTGGGAATTCAGATGTCCCTCATAGATAAGGAATGAATATCTGGGTTGGCTGCTCCCAGATTCCCTAGCTCAGAACTTGAACTCTAAGCACGCATTTTTCTTAGACCATAGGGTCATTCTCAGGGTACGCTTAAGTCAGGCTATTGATGTCAGCTGTACCTACCATATGCTGTCTGCTACATTAGAAATTAAAATGGAGTAAATTTTAAACTAAATAAATTTCTTATTAATTTATTAAAAATAAACTAATAAATCTACATGTTAATGTAAGTAGCATTTTAAAAAATGAAAAGCAATTATATTTTCCAAAATGGAAAAGGACATTTAGTAAGAAGTGGCAGTTTTACATTTCTGCAAATCTCTTTAAAGTCTGGCTTGACAGAGGACAGCTGGATTTTCACGTTGGCTTTCTGCATTCAATCTGTTATGTCACGTGATGTGTAGCGTATGGAAAATTCTACTGTTCACTTGTGGGAGTATGAGACTTAAAAAAGCAAATAATATCCTTTAAGATCAAACTCTACCTTTTGTAGTAATAATATCTTTTATAAGACCAAAAACGTTTTTGATCTTTTGGGCTCCCTTAAAGGATGTAAGCACCCCCCAGGGTACGTGGTTCACACTTTAGGAACTACTGCTCAGTGTGAGTCTCATGTCATGCCTTGAGAAACCTGAAGACCAGGTCCGTGGTGCCGAAGCCAGGACGAGGTCTTACATGCTCGGTGTCTCTGCTCCTTGGCTTTATGTTGGCATCGTATTGGTCCTTCAAAGCATGCTGACGTGCTCAGTGCTTTGCACCAAAGGGAGTTACCAGCTATAACAAGTGATGCCACTTTCTGCCATTCAAAGACATGAAATTTCTTTTAGCTGAAAACTGGTCCACACCAGTGGAAACTGAGTGAGTTTTTTATAGAGGTATAAAAATTAATTGAATGGAAAAATTCCAGATGCAATGAATAAGGCTTTTCATTAGACAATTCTAGATATTAAATGATAGTCACTTTTGGGTAGAAAAGGGAATTTGAGATTATTTTACAGTTATGGAATAATGGCAATGTATAAGTCTAAATTATTATTAACATGCTATACTTTAATTTCAGCTAAAATGGCTTATATATGATATTTGTACCTGATACTTTATTATACTATAAAGTCTGTGCTTTTGCCTCTAAAAAGGAGGAAAGACAAAAGCTGGAACAGCCCAAGAAAGATGCGGGTAAAAACTTCTAGAAGTAATCTAAAAAACATTTCCCTAAAGAATTGAAGTTACTTAATTTTTTTATTTTAAATTCCTGATATGAGAAGATCATCTTGGAATTTCTGTTTTAACCTAATATTCATTCCACTGAAATTCAAATGATTTTCCTCTGTCATTGCAGGTGTCTAGAGAGCTCTATTATGTTAATGTATATTTTCTATTAATATCAAGTGAAGCTGTCTACATGTCTTGAGGGAGCAAGGACCCTTGAGAATTAAAATATGAAGTATAAAAAAACCCATCAAAATGTTATCAGATTTGGATAGTAACACTTAATAATAAAAGGGACATTCTCAAATGATATTAGTTGTCTATACAAGTCAGGGTGTTCTTAATCCAAATATTGTAAATGTAGTTGAGGTCTCCATTTAACATATAAAGCAATAAAGACTGTGGGAGCAAACTACAGGTGCCTTGAAATTATTTGGATCGCAAAAGACCCAAGTCAGGTACATTAAAACTTCAGAAGGTATTTAGATTCCTGGCCTTTCCTGCAATTTCATTACATGGAATATTATCTTGAGAGCACCGTTTGCTGGGAATCAGATTTATCATAATTTCAAGATTTATTTTTGTTGTTGTTGTCATCATGGTATTTATTGATGTGAAATATGACCTACTGCATACTCTCCAGAATGTTCCAAAATCCTCCTCATTTTCCCAGGATGTTAACCTCTTACACACACTCCAGCAAACCTGATGTTTCTTTTAGAACTAGATTTTGTGATATTATCTGCAGTAGGAAGACACCTTTTTCAGAAATGTTAGGGTTATAATTTCTTTTAATGAAGAAAATAAATATTTCAAGGCTTGGAGGTTCAGAGATTTTTCATTCCTGTGTGAGCAAAGTGCCTTCATCATTTGATTAGTCAAGACACAGATTTCATTTGTTTCTGGAAATAACTTTCTACTTGAAAGAAACCACAGCTCATAGATTGTTATAAATCTTTTTGTCTCATTTAAATGGCTAAATTAAATTCAAGCATGTTTATAAATACAGACACAATGATCTGAATCTAGATTATTCACCACAAATTAGTAATTTGAACACAACCAAAAGGTTTTTGGGGGCAGCTATAACATTGCTGGGTTTCTTGATCCACACCTCGATATTGGTTGTCCAGAGAGACTCCAAAAGTTAATTTTTTTCATTGACACACAAAAGCAGAAAAATACTGGAAGGAGAGTGGCTGCTGGGAGCCTTCCAATCTGAAAAAGAGATTTATGAATAATAAACCTCGTGATGGGGCTTACTTTTAGAGCTTGGAGGCTTACCCAAGCTAAATTGAATTTCTAAAACTGGAATGGATTTCTCTTGACTTAGTGAGCTATGATGCATTTGTTTCCAAAAGGCTCTGTTTCTGCAGCATGAGGTGTATGAACACACCTGATTTTAAGAAAAGAATCTCCTCACATCCAGGCTGTAGGTAAATGCTACAAAGGAAAGTATTATTCTGAACTACCTGTGAGACTCACTGCAGTTGTGTTTCTTTGAGTGTGAGTATCCTTGCACAAGCTCAGGCTCCATGCCTGCATACGTGAGCCCCTTCTTTGGGAGAGAGATTGTGGCCTGAGAAGTTTCTAGTAGGTGTGGAGGTATTCTAGGGGTACTTAAGACTTACTTTGATTTGATATGATATGATTGCCAAGAATAAATGAAATGTTAATATACTGAGTACTTTCCTCTTGCTGTTTTAAATAAATCCCAAACCCTAAAAGTTCAAGTTTATCTCACCTTCAGATTTTGAGGAAATACACATGTACCCACAGGGTCACTTACTTATTTTTCTGCTCTTAAGTAGGTAGAGAGAGAGGTCCCAAGAAGGACTTGCATTTATAGGCAGACAGATATACATGCTGGCTGAACTTGCTCCTGGGATGGAAGACGAGAGGAAGAAATCCATTCTAGAAAGGCTACAGAGGGAACGCACCCTGCCTCTGCCTATGGCAATGATGCAGCTCTGCTCTGCTTCAGATGCGGGTTGTGGTCAGATCAGAGTTTGAGGATGAATCTGGGTACATGGTAGACAGAGCAGCCTGCAATTTGGAGTTTTGCTGTTCCTGTGGACTAGCGGATGCAAGTGTCTGGAATCCAGGGGGAGGTAAAGCTTGAATTCACACGAGGGTGTAAGAGGCCAATTCTGCACAAATCTCAATAGTCTACACAGAAACTTAGCAAGCCAAAATGAGCCTCTTTGAAAAGGAAGAGAGACAACTTTGAGCATCCAGCTGCAATGTGTGTCAGAAAAGTGCTGTTTACAACTTTCACAGGCAGCACTGGCTGTGAAAAAAACACTTCCCTAAAGTCATCAGTCTCTAAGGTGTGCCGCTTGTCCCAGGCCAGAAAGTTCTCAATCTGTTTCCTGCTAGGCCAAGGAAACCCTGAGCTGCCTAAAGCTCTGAATCCACCACGCTGAGAGATTGCTATGAATACCAGAGGCACATGGGTGGTGGCACCTTCAAGGTAAAAAATCAAACAGCTCTGGTTTCCATCTGGGGTTTCTTGGCCCTTTGTCTCCTTCTTTTTCCATATTTCTTCAAATATGGGGAAAAAATCTAAACAAAAGTGGCTGATGCTCAAGAGAGGGGGTCCTTTGTACATTTGGCTCCAAATACTCTCAAGAGTCTCTATTCCATAAGGAAGAAATGGACACACAAAGCTGCTTCTGATATTGGTCCAGATGGGGAAAGACAGACATTGGAATTGCTTAATAAGGCAGACATTTAAGCCATCAGAGTCTCCAGACAAACCAGTCAATTGGTGATATTGCTCAACGGTGAGCTGATTCTGCCTGAAGGTTACGTTAGGGATTAGGGCTGAGAGGGAATTTATTAACATCTATCTCAGTTAGAAGAGTGACTTTTGTTTGTTTTGCCCTTCAGAGTGAGCATTATAATAACCTCATTGAGCAAGGAACCTTGGGTAAATACAGTGCTTCTGATCAGTCTAGGGTGGGAAAGTGCTGGAAGCCTTGTGGACAGAATCGGAGATTCCTCCCACCCCTAGTTGCAATTCCTTACATCTGTATAGATTTGCATAGTTAAACAAATGCTCCCCCATGCTGTCTTCTCTTTGATTTCACCACAACCTTGCAGGTGGGGTGGGAGAAGATCTCAGGGAAAGTTCCTGGTGAACTGGGGATTTTTCCCAAGGTCACATAAATAAGAGGAGGAAAATTTTAGTCACCTGACCCACAGTCCTAACACACCGGGTTGTCTCCATTCACACTTTCTCCTGGCTTCCCTCTTGACCAGGGTCTTGTTTGTAAATGGGCATCTTGGGTGGGCTGTGTTCTAAGCCCCTGGAACAGAATAAGTTTAACGGGCTTACATCTCAGCCAAGCCAGAAACTATTGTCTCCCTAGTACCATGATCTTGTTAATTTATTTAACTAGCATCTGGCAAATCAGGGTGATCTCAATAACAGGGATAGCCGTGATAATTTTCAAAATTAAAACATCGAAGCAATGTGCTCATTTATAGCCTTTTCATACTTCACCTCCTCCTTCCTCACTCTTTCTCTCTCTTTTCCTTCCCTTCCTTTCCTTCTTTCTTTTCCTTCCCTCCCCCCTTCCTTCCTTCCTCTCCTTCTTCCCCTCCTCCTTCTTCCCATTCCTTCCCCTTTCCTCCCCTTCCTTCCCTCCCTCCATCCTTTCTTCCTACCTTTTATCCTTTTCTTCTTTTTTCTTGTTGAGATGGTGCATTGGACAGCTTTAGACCAGCTGAAATAGAATTTTATTCCACATCACACAGAGAAAGCCTTTATACCTTGGTGAAAAAGTGAAGGTAGAAACTATTCTAAATGAATTGCCCTTAAAGATCTTCTTCAAGATCTTGCCCATGACATAGCTCGAACCAGAAAAACGTCAATCCTTCTAGCCTTTGGAATCCTGCCCCAAACAGGAGTCATTCCAGGTTTCAGGTTCTGCTTGTCAATTACTTGTATGGAAATAATATTTCTCACACGCTTGAAAACACTTTTGCTCTTTTAAGTAGGAGCAAAATATTATTATTTTGCTCATAATATTATTTATAGAATTAATTTGCACAGCATGCAGTTTTTCAGAAGCAAAACCCAACCTAAATTTCAGGCTGGGCCAAATGATAAGATAGTTTAAATTTGTAGGTTTCATATTAGTTAGGTACATCTGGGATTACAAAAGCATGGAGAAATGCTAATTATTCCTCCTTGGAAAAGAATGCTGTCAGTAGATGGAGTGGGCCGAAATGTCCTCAGAGAGTCTATCTCCCTTTCGGGATACATCTGTTCTCCCCTCCACATTAGGCAGGGAAGAGCAACTCTTACAGCCCTGGACGTGTCTCCAGGATATCCTCAGAGCAACCATAGAACATGCTTCCGAACCTGGGGCAGAAGTCCCCTGGGACACACAAGAAAGCTCTCTAGCAGCCAAACTACAACATAGCTAGGGGAAGATGCAGTTCCCGAAGAGGAGAAACCAGAATTCCAGGGAGAGCTATCTGGAGAAGCAGCCACACAGGGGCTTCAGCCTTCTCTTGAAAGGCACAGCTAAGCTGTGGCAACTTCCCAGAGACTAGTACGATTGCTAGAATTAAAAACGAAGTGCCCAGGGCAATGCCTCATGCCTGTAATCCCAGCACTTTAGGAGGCTGAGGTGGGCGGATCATCTGAATTCAGAAGTGTGAGACCAGCTTGGCCAACATGGTGAAACCCCATCTCTACTAAAAAATTCAAAAGTTATCTGGGTGTGGTGGCGGGCACCTGTAATCCCAGCTACCTGGGAAGCTGAGGCAGGAGAATCACTTGAACCTGGGAGGCAGAGATTGAGGTAAGCAGAGATCACACCACTGCACTCCAGCTTGGGAAACAGAGTGAGACTGTCTCAAAAAACATCTACCCTTTGGACTTTCCCAACCAAAGCTACAGAGCAACGGTTAGGTAGGGCAGGAAAAGAGTGGAGAGTGAATCCGAGGAGCAGGAAACGTAGTGTTCCATTGTACCAAGTGCCTTTTTCCGGTTCTTGCCAAGGCAATTCCCTTCCTGGCCTTCAAGCAAGGTCACCCTGCCTCCCTCTCTGTCCCCAATACTTAAAAAAATGTAGCTTATTATACGATGAGTGATTGCAGCTTCCCAAAGACAAAGTGGGGATGATTTTTGTATACAAATTCTGGATTGACTTCAGAAAAAAAAGAAAAGCAAGAAGAGTGGCTTGTTGAAACCATGCCTTCATTTGAACTGTGTAGTGTCACTGGCTGGCTTCGTATTTCTGAAGGAAGGAGAACGGTCAGATCTCTTTTTTAAGGAGGACATGTTTGACATTGCGGGAGTGATGAGGCTGTCCCTGTGAGGGTTAATGTGTGTTCTCCACATTCAGTGTCAGCCCCTCGTACTTCCTCAGGTGTCATTAAGGGGACAAGGAGGTGGCCAAAGAGGAGACACAACAGGAAGGGGGGGTGAGGACGGATACAGAGCCATGCACACCTCCACCCAGTCCTAACGGAAGGCCCCACCAGATGCCAGGCCAACTGGGAAATGGGGAGGGGACTGAGCAGGCATGGTTCTTCCCAGTAAGCTGAGGTTTGTCAGAGCAGGAGGGAGGAGGAGATTAGCTTCCAGCCACACACCCACAGACTGCGGGCCTCCCGAAGAAAACTGCTTTCTCAAAAGCTCAGTGGGTGTCCCAGGCTCTGCTCCCACTGGGTGGAGTCTCTGGATGACTCCCCAGCTGCTTTGGCCCACAGGAACGGTGGGGAGAAGAGTGGGCGGGTCCACTCCTCCAGGTGCTCTATGGGAGGCTGGAGTAGCTGCCGTGCCTGGGGCTGTAGGTGTGAGTCGGGGATGGGAGGCAGCACTGAGGTCTCAGAGGAGCAGCTAAACTTTGCCTCCACCCCCATGGAGAGGCATCAAGGAGCCAATCGGCTTTCATTTAGGTCCCTCTTGGATTTCTTGGCTTCATAACCTTGAATTAAACTTCAGATTCGTGACTGCTGGATCAGCCGCTTAAAAATATGAGAAATGACCATCTCCTTATTTGACTTACACATATTTCCTTTTAAGTTCCTCCCTCTCCTTCCCGACACAACCAGGGGAATTGCTCTTTTCTGCACCACAGTGAAGAAATGAGAATCAGGGCCCCTGGAATGTCAAGTACATTCCGAATGTTCAAGGAAGAAGAATAGTTAGTCCTGTGGGATCATTGAATTTAAAATGCAACGGTGTGGAGACTTTGCTACTTCCAGCATGAATTTGAAAAAGTACTTATTATAGTTATTATAGTGATGATTTCTTGCAGATACTATGGCGTACTGATCTGTTCTTTCACTGTTGCGTTTTCCTTGGGCAGATCCTGTATCTGCTCAGGCTGAGCACACCCTTTTCTTAGACTGTTGGGGCTGTTCTGTTTTTCTGTCATGTTATTTCCTCATTCTCATCATGAGCAAGAAGCCAAATTATTTGCATATCACTAGGTTTAATTTTAAAGTTATATTTGCTTTGAAAGTTACCCCCTGCTCCTATTCACTAAGAAGAAGATGCTTCTTATTCACCTGCTGGGGTCCCCGTGTGTTCTGGTCATGGTCTTTCTGTTCCGGCAGCTACTTCCTTTTCTCCTCTTGGGATGTGGACTGGTGTAGAACAGTGATCAGCAGAAATATGTATCGATTGGATACAGCCAGATACGGCTGGGGGTGTGGGGAGGAGGAACTGGGAGGTCAGCAACGTGGCCTCCATCACAATGTTTATGAAAACCCTCCCTTCAGGAATGTTTGGTTACACCAAGGGGATGCTTGCTGCTGTTTTTGCGCTTGGCAAGCGATTTCTTCAATATCTAAGGGATGTTTTTCCCTCTCTACTGTTCTACCATTTCAGACCCTGAAAACAATTGGAAATTGAATTGTGCTCTAGCGTTCATTTAGAAAGCAAAGTGTCGTTGAGTGTCAGAGAGATGCTTCAGTGGCCAGGCACTGATGTGAGTGAAGCAATCCTCACTTCAGACTCTGGCTGTAACCAGTTCACCAAATCCAAGTGCAATGGACCTGGCTCTGTGTAGGAGGGCAGACCTCGCTTCCCGCGGCAGCATCACGGACGGTGCTAGTCACCGTGGGGCCACGGTCCTCCTCGTCCCCAACCTTTCTCACATGTCGACTTTCGATGTTTCAATGCAAACATAAACCTTTTGGCGGTTTGGATGGATGTGTACTTACCAAAATCCGATTTCCCATCAGTCCATTAAAAAAAAAAGTGTTTTTATAGTGAGCTTTGAAAATGGGCCAGGCAATGAGAAATGGTCCATGCAGATGCTTGGTCGTACATTATAATGCATTTGCTGGTTGGGGAAAGTGCTTTGAATGTTCTTCCCAAGTAGCTCTGAGCTCAGTAATTGTTTCGCAGAACTTTCAGAAGAAGATAATGTTCAGCATCCAGTTTTTTTCTGGGGTTCTCCATGGATTAGCTAGCACCAGGCTGCCTCCTCGCCAGGAGCTGGGCATTTTTGCTGGCTGCTTTTAGGGTCTTCCTCACCCTTTAGCCATTTCCCTGGATGCAGCGCCCTGGGCTGCTTGCCCCAAAAGCCTGGCCAGTAAGCCACACCTGACTCTTGGTTTGCTCACGAAGGGTGGGGCTTGGGTGAGTTCCCAGTTTGTTCTGTCCCTGCCATTCTGTGCTTTACCCATTTGTTCCTGGTTCACCTGCAGTGAGTCATTTTATCTCTTTGGGTTGCAGCACTGTACGATGATATTGTTTTCAGGCTCCTGTCAAATTCCAACTCTTTATGACTCTGTGGCTGTCTTTTTCCTGGGACAGTGTAGGACATTTGACTTCTTTTGATTTTATTTTCTATAAGCATCAAGGGGATATTGCCTATGAGTCCACAGGAGAAATACGATGATTTTTCTTGGTGGAGGCAGTGGAGGGGACAGTAAGGGCAAAGGATGGAATCTGAATAGGATTCTCACCGGCTGTGAACACAGGATAAGGAGCAGTTATTTTTGTTGAAATAACTATTTCAGTAAAAATGGGAAAATTTAACCTTTTCTCAAGAAAAACTGCATTTCCAACTATCTGACTGTAAAAGGGGAAAACAGGGTTTATTTTCCTGGAACTTTCTGTAGAGTGTGTCCAGTTTTGCAAGGAGGCTGGCACCCCAGTGACTGGCCCCCAGGTGAGCACAGGTGTAGACAACAGTGTTCCACATGACACAGAAACATGAGAGAAGTGGGTGCCTCCCCCTGGCAGCAATTGGCACACATGAAATTAAAGTGTGACTGCGATCTTTCAGGCAGAAGGTAGTCCATGTTCTTTAGAACTTTTATAACCTTTTCACCTGTGGGCCTTGTCAATGTCTCCTGGTGCCAACCAAGCTCTACGGGGAACCTCATGCCAGAGGCTACTGAGATAGATGCTCCTGAGCCCATGACAATGGAACACTGAGTTATAGCTGTTTCTTGAAAAGTCCTCACTTGTCTTTTCTATAAATCCAGCCTATTGTCACCTTAACTGATGGCTGTGTGGAAGAGTTGAACCGTAATTTTGAAATTACAATCCAGACTTGTTTGCAGAAGAAGGAGATCAGGTTTTAGAAGACAAGATGAGCTACCTGCAGATAAGATGTTCACTCTTATTCTATTCACACATCTCAAAGTTGAACAAAACTATAAAATCTTACCAATTACCTATCTGGGCTAGAAACAGCCGATTAGGTCACTCCGGCCATTCACAGCTGGTGAAATATAACTCCCTGTTGTATATTTCCTCAGCTCAGCTTAAAATGACTTTAGCAAAAGGTCAGATGCTACTGCTCCTGGGAGATGTTTTCAATCTCTAATAGGCTGATGTTAGACATTTTTTTCCCTAACATTCCATCTAAATTTGTTTCCCCCATCACTTTCTTGACACCAGCCTCTGTTAATGTTCCCTTGAGCTGCGGCAGGCAAAAATGGGTATTTTATCATTGCTTAAATTTTTGGTTTAGATAGAAATGCTTCTGCTACCTCTGCTGATAATTAGAATGTGTCAAGGAATGCTATTTCATGGTTAGTCCTTTGAAAGGTTTTTCTGTTTAAACTGTTTCCAAACTTGTTAATTTTTGATCCTATTGCCTTGATCCTGGAAAATTTCTTTCTGTCTTTGAAATTTCTTGAAGGGAATAAAAGTGATCCACTTTATTTTTGGTCTGTAAAAGCTTTTTGAATGGGGGTGCTCCCATGGCACCCACGAAGGGCAGGGGCCTTGCTTTCCTGCCAAGGTGCCACATAAAACAGGCCTTGCTAAAATGGTCACATTTAAGCAGGCTGCATCTGAATTCTACCTAGGTATTCATTTACCTGAACCAGTATAAAAAAAAGTCTGGAGCTTCAGAACTTTTCACAAGCCTGGGAAGTACTTCCCGTGCCATTTTTCAGGGTGATTAGGTGTCAGAACACATTATTATTTTAATTTAATATTTTCATGTTTTTTAGAGACAAGGTCTTGCTCTGTCTCCCAGGCTGGAGTGCAGTAGTGCAGTCTTAGCTCACTATAACCCTGAACTCCCAGCTCAAGCAATCCTCCCATTTCAGCCTTCAGAGTAGCTGGGACTCCAGGTATGGGCCACCAGACGAGGTCTCACTATGTTGCTCAGGCTGGTCTCCAACTTCTGGCCTCAAGTCATCCTCCCACCTAGGCCTCTCAAAGTAGGACATTATTACTTGTTGCTTAAAACTATCACCCAAACTCCACTCTTAGTTAATCTTTTTGAGCATAGGTTACTGTATGTAGTTCAGCTACTTAGTCTAGGTGGCCACATAACTTTACTCCTTCTGGGGTATTTAATTTTATTATCTTTTTATAAATATGAGAACCCATCTTCCTGATAAGTAGAAAAAGGTCCAAAGCTTAAAATCACCCATGTTTAAAAAGCTTTTTCCAGGAAATCAGCGAATGCCTGGCCATGAGCTCTTAAGACAGCGCCATTTAAAAAAAAGCAAATAGAAGTGCTGTGTCTTTGTTCCAAACATACCAAGAAAACGGATGTGGGAGATTGTGGCTGTGGATTATGAAACCAGCGATTGTGAAGTTTAACAGCCACAGGGCCAGCAGTTCGTAAAAATCAGCGTACATCTTTGTTTAGACAAAAATACGCATTTACAAACACAGGCATGTTCAGCACGTTTGAAGGGTATTTTAAAACACCTGATGTCAGAGTCATAGACAGTGGTGTCTGTTTCTTTCTGCTGTTTTCTTGCTGTGCATGAAAAATGTAGAGCATGAAACGAAACATAGGACACATGACTGAATGGAGATTCCAAGTTGGGGCCAGCCTTAGCGTTGAGATTTGAACAGTGATGTGTGTGTGTCAGCTCAGCTGCACGGTTGGACCCGGGACGGACGTGGCCTTGGCTTTGCTTCACAGACCTCCTTTTGAGTCGCCAATCAGAGAGTTGTACCCCACGTGAAATTCCATATACAGCAGACCCATCTACCAAATAGTCTTATGCATTTAAGAAAGCTTGTAATCCCTGGAAATATACAAAGGAAAATACCTGTCTGCAGGGGTTAGAAGCTCAGGGTGAAGAGCCAGGGTGGGAAGTGCCCCATGAGATAGCATGACCCAGCAGATGAGCTGACAGCCAGGGCCAAGAAAGATGCAGAAATGTGCATCAGGAAGGACGCCAGATGCCCACACTCACTGTGGGAGAAAGGTATTTAAATCAGACAGCACCAAAGAGAATAAAGCGCTGGAGAAAAGGCCCAGAATACCCCCTTTGAAAGCAGTTTTGGTCCCTTTCTGATGTACATGGAATGATTTTTCAATCCATGCTGCTTTTTGCTTTCCCCATCATTCATGAAGTTCTCAAGGGCTCTTACCAGCCTTTCTCTTCCTTCTGCACCAAATCCTGTAACACACTCCATTTGCCTTGGTGTCTGCCTTTCCTTCCTAAAGTCAAATTCTTTGACCAGGTGCAGTGGCTCACACCTATAATTTTAGCACTTTAGGAGGCTGAGGCAGGTGGATGACCTGAGGAGTTCGAGATTAGCCTGGCCAATGTGGTGAAACCCCCATCTCTACTAAAACACACACACACACACACACACACACACACACACACACACACACACACACACACACACACATTAGCGGGGCATAGTGGCATGTGCCTGTAATCCCAGGTACTCAGGAGGCTGTGGCAGGAGAATCGCTTGAACTCGGGAGGTGGAATTTGCAGTGAACTTAGATCACACCACTGCACTCCAACCCGGGCGACGGAAGGAGACTCCGTCTCAACAACAACAAAAAAGTCAAATTCTTTGTAGAATTATGGGGTGAGGAGTATTAGAAGAAACTCATTCCTCACTTGGGTTCAAGTGAGGTTCTTAAATTAATTAGGCTAATTGATGTTCCTTTGGGACTACTTAAAAATGTCCTGTAATTATGATTGCATTTAACTTTTCTATTTAAAAACTGGGGAACTGTATGAAATTCTCTATGGTGGTGAAATTTTTAGCGTTGAATGCTTTAAAACTGGTATTTGAAATTTTAGAAGCTGGGGCACATGTGAGTCCTAGAAGGCAGTGAGCACCCTCAGGAGAGTCAGTTGATACCTGGTAAAACCAGGGAATGTAAAAGAAAGGAGAAAACTCCATTTGTTCCAAAGCTGTGACAGGAAGAAGCGAATGGACCTAGTGCAGAATGGAGGGAGTGGCCTGAAACCTGACTAGGGAGGTCACCTTCCCTGGAGCAGGACCTGCTCCCATCACTTTCCTGTGTTTCCAGGCACTTGAAAACCTGCAGTTTCAGCAACTGCAAAGGGAAGGGTTTGGAGGGAGAAGCCAGTGTCCCACTAGGAGAAAAAAATAACATGAAGCGGGGAAGCCTCAGAGGGAATGTTGCCAAAGGTAACTGAATATAAAGCAAGTATTTCTGTAAAAAAAAATCTCTGAGGTTTTTAAAGCATTAAATGCTATGAAGAAAAGACGGTCCATTTCAGAAATGGAATGGATGCATGTAAGCAAAAGACAAAGCATGCAGTTCAGGGAAAGAAATTTACCCAGCCAATGCACAGCAAAATGCAGGTGAATTTCCATTATCAACTTGAAATGTTTCTGGATGAATTATACAGATTATAACATATGTGTAGAAGATGAGGTTCATTTAAAAGAAGATAACAGCTGCGTAAACCATAGAGAAGGTTATTTCTCTCTCATATAGAAGGAATCTGGAGGTAGATGGTCAAGGGCAGTTCATGTAGTTTCAAGGAGCATCAAGCGTCTATGTTAGTATTTGGCCATACTTGGCATAAGACTTCCAACTGATGGTTGAATATGGCTGTGTGAGCACCAGCCATTGCACCCCTTTGCAGCTATTTCAGCCAACAGAAAACAGGTGTGAACAGAGGGAAAAAAATGGGCAAGGGGTCTCTGTTAACTTTTTTAAGATTTCTTTTTTCCCACTTACATGACATTGACCAAATCCTGGTTGCAGGGACACATCCAACAGTAAGGAGGCCGGAAACTGTTTCCTGGATAACCATGGGCTCAGCCTCAGATCAGGGGTTTTATAACTACGAAGAAAGGGACAAACAAGGCAATGAACAGACTCAGCCACAACACCTTTCTGCTCCTGGAGTTTCTTGGGTACTTGCAAGCTGGTTAGCTAGCACAGAGGGGTCATCTGAATTGTCGGATGACTAATTTGTCTTCTATCTCTTCAATTAGCCTGAAGAGATTTTTTTTCTATTTTTCCTTGTCAGAGTGTGAAGAAGGGCAAACCGTGGCTTTTCTGTGGTTTGCTGTTAGGGCAGCTAGCTGCTGATTCCTGGGAAGGAATTTCAATTCTCCCCATGTGCTCAGAGAGGAAGGAAGTGTTTGGTATGCTGTTCTCACCCCCAAAAGAATTCTCATTTGCCCACTTTCCTTCAAGTTATTCTCCAATAAATGTTAAAGTACTTTCTGTGCAAATAAACTAAAATCTTGCAATCTGATCCCTGAAAGTACAAGATTAACCCTTTTCTTTATGTAACATTTCTCTCCTCTGCCCTCAGTGTAACTGGTTATGGCTATAGGAGGTGGTGGTGCAGACAGCAGAATCTACTCCTACTGGATTTGGAAGAAAGGGCTTTTTTTTACAGGGTGTCAGCACCTTTAAGAATTTCTGGCTTGGTGAATTTTCCTCTCTCCCTTTATTTTGAAACTATGTATGCCTTAGTTCAACCATTGTGGAAGACAGTGTGGTAATTCCTCAAAGATCTAGAAGCTGAAGTATCATTTGACCCAGCAATCCCATTATTGGGTATATACCCAAAGGGATGTGAATCATTCTGTTATAAAGACACATGTGTGCATATGTTCATTGGAAAACTATTAACAATAGCAAAGACATAGAATCAACCCAAATGCCCATCAGTGATAGACTGGATAAAGAGAATGTGGTACATATACACCATGAAATACTATGAAGCTCTAAAAAGGAATGAGGTATCCTTTGCAGGGACATGGATGGAGATGGAAGCTGTTATCCTCAGCAAACTAACACAGGCACAGAAAATGAAACACTGCCTGTTCTCACTTATAAGTGGGAGCTGAATCATGAGAACACATGAACGCGTGGGGAGAACAACACACACTGGGGCTTGTTGGGAGAGAGAGCATCAGGAAGAATACCTAACAGCTGCTGGGCTTAATACCTAGGTGATGGGTTGATCTGTGAAGCAAATCACCTTGGCACACGTTTACCTATGTAACAAACCTGCACATCCTGCTCATGTACCCCAGAACTTAAAAGTGGAAGAAAAAAAATTTCTGGAAGGCAGAGAGCTCAGCCTAGATGACGTCCAGACAGGAACAATTCATATGGAAGATATTTAGCGACATGATAGATCTTTCTAGCAGATGCTTGACTGCTCCTAAGATTGCCTGGCAATGGACAGTAGGATGTCCCCACAGAAGTGCAGAGAAACCCAGTGCCTCTGCCTCAGGGCTTGCCAGAAGGTGGAATCTTCCTGTGGCTGGCTGCCCCCTGGAGCTTCCTTCTGCTTCTCAGATCCTTGTAGTGCACCTGCCTGGCCAGCCCTAACCTGCACGGTGGCAGACTTCCACCCCTGAGACATCTGAAAATGATTTTTTCAGCATCTCAGCCTCATGGTAGGTAGACAGAGAAGCTGGAAGGAAGGCCCATTGGGCAAGCCAGGCTGCCAGCTGCCATCTTGGGCAAGGCATCCCTGCATTGGGATGGCCCTCTACTCCTTACAAACGGTGTCCCTACATGTGCTCTCCAGACAAAATCAAGCCTGGGCAAGGATTTGAACCTCAGGAAGGCAAATCTGACCACAGTCAAGAGTCATGACTTGAATTCAAGCTGCCCCTAGTCAAGCTGTTTCTCATCATACCTCACTGATGGTCTTAATTTTTTTCTTGAAAATGTAGGCATTTCGCTAGTGGTTCTGTGTTGAATTGTGTACTACCTCCCTATCCAATTCAAGTGTTGAAGCCCTAATCTCGATGACGTCAGAATGTGACCTTATTTGGAGATAGGGTCTTTATCGAGGTAATTAAATTGAAATGAGGTCATTAGGTTGGGCCCTCATCCAGTCTGGCTGTTGTCCTTATAAGAAGAAGAGAGGAGGGCACAGACACACACAAAGGGATATTCACGTGAGGACACAGGGAAAAGCTGTCTGCAAGCCAGGAGAGAGGTCTTAGGAGGAACCAGCTGTGCCAACACCTTAATCTTGGACTCCAGCCTCCTGGATGTGAGAGCATAAATTTCTGTTACTTAAGTGACCCCCTGTGTGATACTTTGTCATGACAGCCTAAGCAATTGATAACAAATAGGAATGAATTTTGCCTTTCCAACAGAAAAATGAGTATTTCTTCAGCGATGCCCATGCCTTCTTTTTTTTGTGCCCTTCCTCACTTAATGAATTTGGAGGAAGATCTGATCTCATTAACGCTCATTCTTTGCAATCGATATCCATGGATTTGTGCTCACTTGATTATCCAGTGCCACAGTCGGGCATTTTATGTAAGCCAGGGTGACTCTGGATGGAAGCCGGAGAAACAGATTAATTGGAAATAGATGACCGAGAAGAGCTCAGAATAAATTCTTACTTTTGGCTACCGAATTAAGTGTTGCATTAATCAGAATTGATTTGAACAATCGAAGACTGTGGGTTTAAGAATACTTCTATTTTAGGACAAAAGAGAATTACTCGCTCTTGGAAAAAGCTTTAAGTGCCACAGAAGGCACTAACTTGGTAAATGGAAAGCTAGAAGAAATGGGAATTGTGTTTTTATTTGATCTGGGGAATACAATAGATGTAGAAAGTCCGCTTGCTTGGGACTGCGAATGCCTGAACTTGCTCATTAATCTCCGCCTCTTAGCACAGACCTGGAAAATTGCAATTCTCCGCACCAGCAGCCCCTGTTCAATAAATATGGAGCCAGCGGGCAGGAGCGAGAAGTGGCTCTGGGCTGCGGGGCTGGCTTGTTGGAATCCCACACTCCCCAAGCAACTCAGGAAGTCAGGCAGAAGGACACAGTGGCTCTCTGCATGCTTTGTTCCCAGCTTTTTAAAGAGCTTATTGTCTTTTTATAAATTGGCATTTCATAAAGTGTGACTGCTGTATGCCAGCATTATTAGGTACTACGGGTGTAAATTTAGTTTTATAATTTTTTTCCTCTGGTGGAATTGACCTTTTCGCCAATTCTGAGTATATCTTGATCTGATGTGAAGTGTCAAGGATAAAATTCCAATCCTTACTTGCTTTGTTGCCTGTGTCTTTGGCTTTCCCTGCCTCAAGGGCAAGGGTTTGGGTCATTAAAAAGGAACCCCCACTCCCTCTTCTTGGCCAAGTAGTGTGAGGGAGGGGGTCCCAGCTAAGAGGGCCCTAGCAGCACAGGGACCCACATCAATTAGCTTAATTATATCAAGGGCAACACGGCTGACAGATACTAATTCTTCCAAAGTTAATATAGTACTTTGAAAGAAGGTAGGACATTCTAAGAACCTTGGCACTAAAATACCCCAATTGCAAGGTATACTTAAGTTAAATGACTGTTATTTCTTTATGGTGTGCTAAAAGTGAGGTCCTTTTGTAGTACGCTGTGTGCTGTGACTCCTAATGAAGGCAAACTCATACTTGGGACTATTATATCCCAATTTACTGCTCGGGCACAAATTTCTGATCTACAGGATTAGGCATTAGGAAGTCATTCATTTCTATCAAATCAGTCTTAAAATATGGAGAGTGATAAATATGTATATTAAAGCATTTATCCGTTTGTGTGGTGTCATTCGTTTCTATCCAATCAATCTTAAAATATGGAGTGATAAATATGTAAATCAAAGCATTTACCTGTTTGTGTGACATGTATGAGTGTGTGTGTGGTGTGATGTGTGTGGTGTGCATGGTTTGTGTGTGTGTCTGTGGTGTGTATGTATGTGTAGTGTGATGTGTGTAATGTGTATTTGTGTGTATGTGTGGCATGTGTTTGTGTGTATAGTGTGATATGTGTGTGATATGTTTATATGTGTTGTGTGTGTAGTGTGGTATGTTTGTGTGGTGCGTATGAGTGTGTGTGGTGAGGTGTGTTTGTGTATGAGTATGTGTGTGGAGCGAGGTGTGTGTATGTAGGTATAATGTGTGGTGTGTGTGTTTTGTGTGTGGGGTGTATTTGAAGTGTGATGTGTGTAGTGTAGGTGTAGGTTTGTGTGTGGTGTGTGTGTAGGGTATATTTGTGTGTGTGGTCTGTGTGATGTGGTCTGTGTGTGTGATGTTTGTGTGTGTGTGGTGTGTGTAGTGTAGTATGTGTTTGCGTGTGTTTCATGTATGATATGGTGTGATGTGTGTGGTGTGTTTGTATGATATGATATGTGTGTTTGGTGTGGTGTAAGTATGTGTGGTGTGATGTGTGTGTGTGTGTGATGTGTTTGTGTGTTTGGTGTGTGATGTGCATTTGTGGGTGGTATGTGTATGGTGTGTGTGTTTAGGGTGTATTTGTATGTGTGTGGTGTGTGATGTTTGTGGTCTCTGTGTGGGATGTTTGTGTATGTGTGCTGTCTGTGGTGTAATGTGTGTTTGCATGTGTTTGATATGTGATGTAGTGTGATGTGTGTGGTATGTGTTTGTGTGTGGTATGTGTGTGATGTATTATGCATGTGATATGATATGTGTGTTTGGTGCATTGTGTTTGTGGGATATGTGTGTTTGGTGTGAGTGTGTGTGGTGTATGTGTGCAGTGTGTGGTATGTTTGTGCATGTGGGATGATACGTGTGTTTGATGTGGTGTGTGTGGTGTGTTTATGTGAGTGTGTGTGGTGTGTGACTGTATGATGGGTGTGAGTGTGTGGGTCTGTGGCATGTGTGTGGCATGTTGTATGTGTGTGTGTGTGTCAGTGTGTTAAAACTAAAAGCTGCTGCTCATGACTAATTGCTGATTCCTCTAAAGACCTTACCAGGATGGTGCTAGCAATGACGTCTCATCTTCCCCAACTGGGAAACACAGATTTGAGAGGTTCCTTTCCCAAGTTTAGGGGTTAATATATTTGTGAATTATGCTGTGTTTCAAACTTTTTATTCTTGCTGGGACTGTTGAGGGATCCCTGAATATAGCTCTGTCATGCCCTAGGTGACTTTTTGTGTCTGTTAATTTCCAAGGAATATATGTTAATTATTTGAGGCCTGCCGCTTAGATGGTGAATGCACAGATGAAGACCATTTTTTCCGGAAGTGCTATTTCCCACCATCTGTGAAGAGCCCTGGCTGCTGCCCCTGTCCTGGTTGGCCTCACTGTGGGGCTGTGCCCCTCCCAGGATGGCTCCTCGGCAGAGGCCCCACCTGACAACCTTGCCTCACTCTCTCCAGTGGCCTGCTTTGCTCTTTGAATCTCTGAAATTCTGTTCCTTATTTGTATTTACCTTTCCATTTGTTTTCCTGGGGAGGGATGGGACTAAGTTTGTTCTCTGCTCTCTCCCAGCCCCCAGGACAGGGATGACTGTCCCAGACCACTTGCAGAATGTATGAATTTGGTATAGTTCCTCCAGACTGCCTGGTAAACCAGCAGATTTTGCAAGCTGGCCGACTGTATTACATTAATCAAAACTTAGACTTGGATCATCCAAGAGATGATTTTCCCCCAGAGCTGTATTAACTGGCCCATAAAGAAGTCTGTCAATTTGGTTTACATCTAAGGAGATCAAGTAGCACACCACCACAGAAGGAGAACAAGATTTGGAGCAAGATCTGGATCCCAAGTCAGGCTTGGCTAGTCTTCACGAGGTGATCTTAGGCGAGGCCCTTCTAGAATGGGGATGACGAATGTTTCCTGCAGCTCTCATAAACAACTACGTAAGTCCCAACTACAGATGACAGAAGTCTGTTCTCTAGATAAAACAGAGAATCATAGAGATTCTCTATAATGCAAAGCTACTTCAAAACCTTCGAAGCACCCAAATTAGGTCAGGTGCTGTTACAGGCTGAATTGTGTTGTCTCCCCACCCAAATTAATATGTGGAAGCTCTGACCTCCAGTACCCCAGAGTGTCACTGCATCCAGAGATGCTTAAAGAGATGGTTAATTGATTCATGTTAAATTAATGTTGTCACGTGGTGAGGACACAGCAAGAAGGTGGCCATCTTGAAGCCATGGAGAGAGGCCCCAGGAGAAACCACACCTGCCAACACCTTGATCTCCAACTTCTGGCCTCCAGAACTGTGAGAAAATAAATTCCTGTTGGTGAAGCCACCTAGTCTGTGGTATTTTGTTACGGCAGCCTGAGCATACTAACACTCTACTCAGCAAGAATCTGCTGATGGACCATGGGACTGACGTGAGAACCTCTGCTCTAGCACCAAACTCTGTGTTATCAGCATAGATAAATAAATGCAAGTGGAATTTTAGTTTACCAAAGCATTCTTCTGTTCTTTGCATTTTTATGACAATACCAGAGACTTAAAAAAAAATAGAGATGGGAACTCACTATGTTGCCCAGGCTGGTCTCAAACTCTTGGGCTCAGATGACCCTCTTGCCTCGGCCTCCCAAAGTGCTGGCATTACAGGTGTGAGCCGCCATGCCTGGCCCAGAGACTTGTAATATTCATTTGGGATTGTCTTCAAGTGGTAGTGTAATAGTTCCTTACTTTTATATTTATGATTCTCTATTTTACATTTGCCCATCAAATGATCTGTAAAAGAAAGTACACTTGAATATATGAGGGAGGATCTATTTAATGCTCAATAAAGAGTGGTTTTTTATTACCATTCCATCTTTAAGAAGGACTACCTGAGCTTTCTCTGATGACATAATAAAACACATAATTGCAGAGGCCACTTTCTCTCTCAGTTTCTGTGGGGAAAAGGCAGTATTTCAGGAAAGCAGCATAAGAAATGTCTATACTAGTGCGAAGTTTAAACTTGAATGGGACTCTTTTGCTTCCCAGTGGAGTTCGTGGCAGAATTGAATCAGGGGACGTTCCAAGCCTCAGGGAGCATCGTTTCTTCATTATTCTAGGGCCATTGGCAGAGCTCTGTGTCGGGTCCTGGTGGTTTAATGAGGTTTCTGTTCAGAGGGAAAAGCCTCATTGCTTGGAGCCATTTTGCAGTGACACTCTTTGTTGAGAAAGGGCAATGTGACGGGTAGACAGGTAATGGACAGGTAGCTAGATAATGTAGCCGTTCACGTAACTGCCCAGCCTGATAGATTTTGATGGTCACTTCCTTTGAGGTGAGATCTTATAGATGATGGATGTGGAGGAGCTGGGTGAAGTCTGAAGGGCTTGTGAGGGATAATGGCCCCCCAGGCACACAGGATGTTGAAGTCATGGGGCCGTTTTTTTGAGCCCTAATGATCAATAAGTCGGGTTTCCCTTTGCCCTCTAATGGAGTTGGAATTGCAATCCTCTTACATCAAATCTGCTAATTGGCATGAATATCCTCTTGAGTGTTCTGTGGTCAGCTTGAGAATTTCAGCATGTCTATGCAGAGTGGGAAAAGGTGGAATTCCAGGACCCGGTGCAAATGCAGGTAATAACAACTGTGAAGTCCTGGATGGTTACAAGGTGATTTGGTGAAATACTTGTTACAAGGAAAAGCTGGCCAGGTGCGATGGCTCACACCTATAATCCCAGCACTTTGGGAGGCAGAGGTGTGTGGATCACAAGTTCAGGAGATCGAGACCAATCTGACCAACATAGTGAAACTCCATCTCTACTAAAAATACAAAAAATTAGCTGGGTGTGGTGGTGTGTGCCTGTAGTTCCAGCTACTCAGGAGGCTGAGGCAGGAGAATCACGTGAACTTGGGAAGCGGAGGTTGCAGTGAGCCGAGATCATGCCACTGCACTCCTGCCCGGGGTGACAGTGTGAGACTCCACCTCAAACAAGCAAGCAAGCAAACAAAAAAC
>NW_016107356.1:9792863-9817250 GCF_001604975.1 Cebus imitator
AAAAAAAAAAAAAAAAAGGAAAAGCTGTAGGTATGTCAAATTTAGTGGAATTGAACAAAGAGTGATTCCAGAATTAGGCATCTCTCTGAAGCAGAACAGGTTCTCGGAACTGCGGCCTGCCGTGTGGTGAGGCAGCCTTTACAGGAAGAAAGCAGACGTGAGGCAGTGAGGCGGCTGACCTGGTTACCGTGCAGCATTTTGCCCGGTTTGAGTCAGTTGCCCACCTGTCACTGACTGAAGGTGGGCTGCTGTTATTGACCGAGATCCTGCTGTTTGTTAACCAGAGCATGCCTGTACAGCACTCCTGAGTTAAGCTTCTAGTTAGTTTTTGCACTAAATAAGATTGTAGGTTTAATTTGAGGACGGGAGTACGGGGGCATCCTCAGGCCGAATGGAGTTCAGCCTAACCTGCTGCTCGCTCAGACCGAAAAGCCACCGTCGAGACCGAGTGGCCAAATGATTTTCCAATACAGGCAGCAGAATCCTACATGCAAATGTCAGGTGGAGGCCGCCCCCAGTCCAGACCTAAGCCTCGGACATCTTTGTGAAGAAGCAAGTGGAAATAAGGGGAAGGGTCGTGCTGCAGTCTGGACATGACAGTGTCGTTCGTGTCGTCCGTAATGCTCGTTTAGACGCCCCGCTCCCTCCTGGACACAGAAGCTCTACAAAGGCTTCCAGGCCACTGGGAAGGCCTGGTTTGTACCCTCATGGCTAAGGAGAATGTCCTTCTGCATTGTCTAAGCTTTACAGTGGCATGACTTGTGAGTTGTGGGCTGTATCGGTCAGCAGTGGAAGGCCTCTCTTTTGAACACTTTGTAGGTATATTCTTTATACTTTGTATTTCTCAGCTGGGGCCATCCTGCAGCAAGCCCAGCAGACACAGCTGACCACGCTGGCCATGCAGGTGGCCATGATGGAAGGCACCTCCTGTCTCCCTGAATTAGGGCCTGAGTGATCCATGAACCTCACCGCTGAGCAGACACACGCACCCTGAGGCTGAAGTCGCCTTACCGCCCAAGTCCCCTTCACTGGCCTTTGCAGCTCTGGCCACATCATACCCAGTACAGGGCGACCTGTGCTTTAAGGCACAACAGAGTATTGATCTGAACATAAACATAATGCTGGGAGCCAGGCAGAACAGGCTTTTGTTTTCTAGATGAGAAAGCTGAGCACCAGAGTCGCAGAGCAGTCAGAGGCAATCCCCAAATTCAGGTTTTCCCTGGACTCTGCAGCGCCTTCTGCAGGGTGCCTCACTCAGTGCAGGGAGTATCTAAGTGTGATGAGAGAGGCAGCCTCCCACCCCCAAGGAGACTGAGGGCTTTGGCTGCTGGGACATGGGGCCTGTGCTTTTTGTTTTTGTCTGAGGTGGGTCTCACTCTGTTGCCCAGGCTGGAGTGCAGTGGTGTAATCATAGCTCAATGCAGCCTTGACCTCCCAGGCTCCAGCGATGTTCCCCCACCTCAGCCTCCCGAGGAGCTGGGACTATGCTTAGCCCTGTGTAAAAATTAGCTGCCACCGCCCTTGGCTAATTTTTAAGTTTTTGTAGAAACGATGTCTCCATATGCTGCCCAGGCTGGTCTCGAACCCTCACCTCATGTGCTGGGGTTGCCGGCATGAGCCACTGGGCCTGGCCGCATGTTTTGTTTATTCCCTGGCTAGGTGTTGGTGGCAGGCTCTGTTCTAGGCAAGGAGGGGTTCAAAAACCCGCCTGAAGCTTCTCTGGCTCTGCTGGGTCCCCACAGGCTCCTCTGGGGCCACAGGTCCTGGCCCAGTGGCATGAGGGCACGTGTGTGCCTTCCTCTTCCCTGTGTGCCTGTTGAGGTCTGGACGTCTGCCCCTGGATGCCTGTGTCCCTCTTCTCTCCACCTGGCCTTGAGCATTTCCCGGGGCTTTTCCGCATGAAGCAGCGGTGCTTCCTGATGTCATTCTCAGGTGCCAGGTTTTCCATCTTCCTTGCAGTGCCACCTGTGGGCTGTGCTCCTCTGGCTGGCCGGACAGTGGCTTTGCCAGGAAAGCTCCCAGCCACACGCCCTTCTTAGAGGCCTGTTGAGACCCTCCTCCATGACAATGCTGCCGGGAGTGGGGACAAGGACCTGCCTCACAAACTGAAGTTAAATGGTTACCAACGAGGGTACCTTGCTTGTTTCATCCTCCAGGTAGAAGTGTGCATTTGATATCTGCCTAGCATATTAATAAATGGGCTCACTTGCAATCAACAGTTTTAATTGAACACCTACTGTGTGCTGGGTCCTAAGCGGCAGGAACAAGGCAGACAAAGTCCCTACCCTCACAGAGCTCACCTCTAGTGTGGGAGACAGAGGACAAAGCAGGGAGGAAAGAAAGAAGTAAAGTAACAGGTAGTGATTGCGCCGTGAACTGCAATGCAGGCTTGGGGGTGTGGCGTGACCCTAGGGGCCATATTCGGGGAATGTCATCTCCTAGGCTGTTCAGCTTCCCCAGCAGGCATGGCTGAGGTCTTCCCTGTGGGTGTCAGCCATAGAAAGAGCCCCTTGTGCTGCCAGTGCGTCCCTGCTTCTGCCCGGGAGTGATGGGGCTGGGAGGCTCCTCATACGACCACCCGGCCCCTGTGCCCTTGTCGCTATCACTGGGGTCATTCTCGGGGAACCTTGGCAGGCTCCAAGGCCTTGAAGAGTGGTTCTGGGAGTGCAGCCCTGACTGTGGTCCCTTCCATTACTCTCCTCCCCCACCCTCGTGCCTGTGGAACCTGGGGCATTTGGAACTGCGCTTTCCTGACTTCCAGGACCACAGATCATTTGTATTGAACCTGTGCCACCGAGTCTAATTGTTTGTCCCTTCTCCACTGTAGCCGGGTCCCCATTCTTGACCTTGCACACTCCTGGCTGGCTCAGTGGAAGGAGCTCCTGCCACTTCTCTAACAGCACCCTGGGAATGCTGGACCCTCTGAAGTGCACAGAAAGTAGTGATTCCTTAAATGTTAGTGGTTTCTTTTTTAAACAATGTAATATTGTTCAAATGAGGAATCAATCAATCCCTTTTGGCTGAGATGTTAGTTTAGGATATAAATGTGAAATTGCTTTTTATAACCTGTCCTCACTGTTTCCTTATACATTTCCTAAATATACATAATTTTCTGCATCTTCGTTTGTCATTTGTCAAAACAATAATGTTGCTACTTTCTTCCATTATTATAAAAGGAGAAAGGTGAATCAGACTCTTTAAACAATTCAGGCTGCAGCAACATTTTAAATTTAAAACAGAAATTTCTCCTCCTACTTGGAATCGGAGTGAATTTTTCCCCTTTGCACTCACTATACAGTCAATGCAAGGATTCCTCTGGGAGTAAGCGGATTTGGGCTATAAACATCTCATGAAAAATGACAATTCCTAGTGCTGTAGATGCTACCTAACCAAGGATGCTGTTGGTACCAAAGGGTTTATTGCCATCAGCACAAACACTGGAGCCATTTACATTTTGGGTTTGCTAGACACTTGCCCTCCAGTTCCAGGCTCAAGTGATAACATTAATTAACCACTTTTACATCATCAACTTGAGCAACAGGCAACTTTTACTTCTCCCAGTGATCCTACCCCTTATTATTCTCCAAAGAAAGGGCCCTGGCAATGTCGAAGAAAATGTGAATAGCTCCCTGGAGTGTGAGGAAGAGTTCCACGTGCCCTCCGTATCATCTGGGCTGTCATGGATTAAAAAGGAAGCAGCCCCTTCCGCTGCCTCTGAAATATTCCTGAACATTGGCACACTCAAAATCTCTTTTTTCATGAGCATGGGCAGCAAGTTTGAAACAGAAGAAAAGAAAACAGTTCTCTGATTTGGGTCATGGCTCCTTCAGTCCTACAAGGCTTGCAAAGCCGGAGCTGACATTCCCTCCTCCTAGGTGAGGGTGAGATTGAAGGGCTCCAGGTGGAAGCTGCCTAGGCTCCAGGAAAATTGAGAGGAGGCTGCTTGTGGATCTACAGAGGAAATGTCACCCAGCCAGATACATCTGAAATAAGTGCCGATTCTCATCTATCTGTTACCTGTCTGCCTGTACCTATCTATCATCTACATATGTATGTATATATGTATTATGTATGTATCTATCTATTATCTATCTATGTCTATCTATCCATCTCTATCTTTATCTATCAATCATCTATCTTCTATATCTATTGACTATCTATCTATCTATCAATCTATCATCTTTCTATCTAGAGCAAACAGGAGAGAACAGGCAGGCCTTACCTTAAGTCCTCAAGGAACCCCAGCTTCCTCCACCCTCTCTGATAGAGCTGGTGCCTGAGGATTATTATGCAAAGCACCTGAACAGGTAGTAGATGAACTCAGGCTGCCTGGTGACAGTCAGGAATAGAGCCTGCACTCTGCTCCCTGCCTAGGGCTTTTTCTCTGCCTCAGAATACCCCCAGTTCTCCCACCTCCAGGCTGGCTGTGCCCCTCACAGGGCCAGCCTCCCCTGCTCTAGGTGCAAGCCCAGGGTGGCAGTGAGGCTCTTGGCCCAGGTCCCAGGAGAGGTGAGTTCTGTCCCCAGTTCTGGCTTGAGCTAACTCCAAGGCCTCCTTTGTCCTTGGATCCCAATTCTGGCCACGCCAGAGCCTTTTTTAAAAGTGTAGATGTCTGGCCTCCCCCCAGGGACACGGATTTCTCAACACCAATCTTGCTCTCAGGAGCACCCTTCCCACTGCGGCTGTGCAAGGACAAAGCCCTGAGTCTGAAGTGGGGCCCCCATGTCTGTATTAAAAAAAAAGAAAGAAAAAGAAAAAAGATGGCTTTGATGAACCTGATATTTAGCCTTCATCAGACTAAGGCTTTTGTTATTTTATTTTAGTTTTTTATTTCCATAGGTTTCTGTGGAGCAGGTGGTGTTTGGTTACATGAGTAAGTTCTTCAGTGGTGATTTGTAATATTCTCAGGCACCCATTACCTGAGCAGTATACCCTATACACTCTACAGCCAACCTGCACGCACCGGGTCTCATCAGACCAGAGGCTTTCGTTATTTTATTTTAGTTTTATATTTCCATAGGTTTTTTTGGGGATAGTGGTGTTTGGTTACATGAGTACATTCTTCCGTAGTGATTTGTAAGATTTTGACACACCCATCACCCAAGCAGTGTAAGCTATACACACTACGGCCATACACCCTGAACGTGCCGGGTCTCATCAGATAGAGGCTTTTGAAAGACGTTTACCTCCCACGACTGAATAATTTTATTGATTTATTTGTTTTCCCTTCTTGGCTGCACTGGCCCTGGGCTGTAGTAAGGTACACAGTGTAGAGGGCCCAAGCCTTTGCTTCCCCGACTTTATATCACGTCAACGTGTGAATTGGTGAAATCCTTCCACCTTAGCAAGCCAATTGCCAGGCCTGCCTCATAGGAGCAAGGACATAAGCTTTGTGAAAGTTCAGCCAAACCACAAAGGTCAAATGGTGTCATCATGTCTTGACGATGTTAAAAAGGAAGCCCTGATTGCAATAAGCAAATCTTACCTGAGAATGATGCACAGAATTACTCACAGAAACTCAATGTATGACTTTGCTGACTCAGTTGTTGTGAATATTAGCTACCATTGGACCAATATCTTAGCAATATTCAAATGGTACCTATGTGGGATAGCAGGAGAAAGTCACAGCACAGCCAATATTAAAACCATATATCAAGATGGCCATTGAGAACGAAAATCACCTGCAGAAAATACATGAAGTGGTGAGACTGTGTCCTTGAGTTTCAACACTCCACTGGATTTTACTTTGCAAATGAGCTCTTGTCCTGGGGCGTAAGTCAAGCCCCCACATGTGCCCCAAGGTGGACTGCCTGGCTTCACTGAACTGTTTTCACTAAATCACTGCTTTCCTATTTTCAGCTCAGTGATTGCCTTCTGTTTGTGTTTTTCTTGCCACAGATGGACAGAAGAAAGTTCAAGAGGAATTTGACATTGACATGGATGCACCAGAGACAGAACGTGCAGCGGTGGCCATTCAGTCTCAGTTCAGAAAATTCCAGAAGAAAAAGGCTGGGTCTCAGTCCTAGCGGGAGAGCTCCCTCCTAGTCCACCTGACAACACCAAACTCAACCATCATCTGTCAAGAAATTAAAAGAACAACACCCTAGAGAGAAGTCATCCACACACAATCCACACATGCACAGCAAACCTCCAATGCATGTACAGAAACCTGTGATATTTATACCCTTGTAGGAAGGTATAGACAATGGAATTGTGAGTAGCCTAATCTCTATGTTCCTCTCCATTTTCATTCCTCCTGCAACTATTTTCCTTGATGTTGTAATAAAATGAAGTTAAGATGAGTGAATTCAAGTGTCTGCCTTTCTTTCTATATTTTACCCGACGTTAGAGGTGACTGGGAGCCAGGTGTCTGTTCCCTTCTTCTCTTAGGAGTCAGAGATGTAACACGTTGTCTTCTGTTAGGAGCATTTTTTTTTCCTGAGAGTGAGAGATCCATTTTGAGCCATGCCTGGAGACTCTAATTTGGAGAGATTTAACTGCTGGCTGGCGATGGCAATATATTTTCTTCTTACCATGGGAATAGAGCCCTGCATCCTGGGGTGCCAAAGACTCAGAATTTTCCCTGGGAATTATGAGTGATCCAGGTACACAGCACAGAGTACTCAAGCCTTTGATCCCCCTGGCTCTATATCCTGTCACTGTGTGAATTTGAGAACGAAAAGGGAGAAGGTGATGCATCTGTGCTTGGAGAGTCCCCAGATTTACTCAGCAGACCCATTTCAGATCTCCAAAGGGGACACGCTGGCTGTCACAGGCCGTTCTGTGGCTTACCTGCCGTGCTCTGCACTTGTGTGGCTCCAGACTCTCCAACTGCCTCTATGCTGTGATTTGTCACCTGTTAGGGTTATTTATTACAACCTGCAATTTATAGAAGCTATCAGGCTTCTATTCTACTCCATCATTTCCCTGCAAACCTTGCAGGGAAACTGTTCTGCAAATCCCAAAGTGGTTCCATAGGCAGTGGGGAGAGGTCCATCACATGGAGAGGACCTCGCCACTGAATCATGAGCCAGTTGGTTGAGTGGGTACCCACCTTGGAAGGCACTTGTGGCTTTTGTTTGAACTTTTCCACATGATATTGTGATGTGTAAATCACGTCTCATCTCAGCCTCCTGAGATGCTCCACGACTGCTCGCGTACACTGTGGGACATCCCATGTCTTTCCTTTGCCAGCTCCTTAACAAAGGGTCAAGGTGGAGCACGAAGAATAATGGGAAAAGGGGTGAGGGATGATGCCGTGTGTGTGCATGTGCACATGTGTGTGCATGGGTGTGTGGATGTAGGGGACAGTGGGAGTGAGGAGCAGGCAGGGCAATGACTGCAGGTGGAGGTGCCACTGTTCCTCCTGCAGGGCTCCTTTTATTGTCACCAGGGCACAGATCGAGGAAGACTGGCATGCTTGGGTGATTTACTGTCTCAAAAATCCCTCTGAAAATGTGCATATTTTCTTTTATAAGGAAATCTCTCCTGCCAGACAATTCCCTGCAGTTTTTAGGGACAGGGAAAACTCATAGACTCTGATCAATTTCCAGTCGGAGAGCTAAATAGGATCACTTCGGCCCTGACAACCAGAGAGGGCTCTGAGGGGCTCCCAATGCTGTGGTCTCTACTGAAAAGAGGACGGTAGGCTGAGGGGACCCTCCAGGAAAAGCTTCCTGGGATAGAGGGGATATGGATGCCAAAGAAATCAGATGGGTCTTGATGTAGTTTTCTTTGGCGTTCCCTTAAGCTACCAATGTAAAGTAAACCAGGAAGAAAACAAACATTTACATATTTCAGATCAATTCTGCCACATCTCATAATTCAAGGACCCCCGTCCTCTGAATATTTCACGTAAAGGAAGTAGAGGTGCTCCCTGCACTCTGGCCGGAGCTTTCCCCACACTGACCCCTCTGGAAGATAATCTGGTTTATAATGGGGATGCTCTCTTTAGAGGGGACTCTTCATGCAGAGCAGAAAATCCCAATGGTGTGGTTCTTCCCTATGTCCCCAAGGGACTGGGAATATTCTTTCCCATTGGGGGAAGAAGGATGAGAGTAGGGTGAGAGATGTGAAATTTGGAGAGGTCCCTCAAAGATTGCGAAGTGCCTCTCTTGTTCCAGTCACAGGACAGGGGTGTAACTGCTTTCCTTTGAGCCATAGTGATGAATTTAGCTGTTCACTTCCCAGGTAGATTCATGAGGGTCTAGAGCTCCAGCTAACAGCATGGGGAAGATTCCAAATGTTTCCCCTCAGCATAGGAACTGGGTATGTTGAGTCTATGGCCTCACAAAACCGGAAGAAGGACAAGGGATTGCGGCTGCAGGCTTGGGAGCACCTTTTCCTTACCATGGGCTGCAGTATTTATTTAGAGTAAATGAAGGAAACTCCTGAGGTGCTACAGGGTGCCAGCAGTTTGGAACAGCACTAATTCAATGTCCCATCAGCCATGTGTACTCAACTTCTGCTATGGATGTGGACTTGGTACAGTGGCTGCAAAACAGGACAGTCCTTGTCAAGGTGCTGTCAGGCTGGTGGGGAAGGGACAAAGATAAGCAGCTGCTGGAATGGAAGGAGGGGCACAGCATGGCAGAGCATGGAGAATCAATCACTCAAGTCTTCTCCAGGCACAGCCTCGCTTGGCAGTGCACAGAAGGATGACAGGAGTTCCTGGGTAAATAAGGGCGGTGGTTGGTGGAGAAGTGTCTGGGCAAAGTCCTTGAGAAAGAAGTGCCCAGCTTTGGCATCCCAGAGGCTGAATTTATCAGTACACTTCAGCCTGGGGCATGTGACTCTGCTCTCTGGACTTGGGGAGGCCAGGAGGCAGGACCTCAAGTATTTGAGACTTGAGTCTGGATCCATCTTTGACTTACATGTCAGTCAAGTGATTACAGAGAAGTTTTCTACCTCAAGCAGCCAGTTTCTTTAACAGCAAAGCATTGATAAAATCTTTGTGGCAAGGTGGTTGGCAAAATATTAGGAATTTATTTTATTAATTATTAAAATTTATTTTATTTATTTATTCCAGCTCAAATCGTGGACAATCAAGGTGGATTTTAGCTGGGGATGGCCACTTTTTTAGCTAGGGATGCTATAACAAAATACAAGGGTGGCATGAATAATAGACATTTATTTTTCACAGTTCTCGAGGCTAGGATAAAGTTGCTGCCAGACTTGGCTCAGTGTAGGTGTCTAATAAATGGAAGCTATTATTATTGATAAACAGTGTGGTAAAGAGTAAACTATGGCTTCCCTTATCATCACCCAACGCCCAACACCTCACTCAACTCAAGCCATGGGACTCAGTTTCCCTTGGCTAAAGCCGGTTGGACCAGTGGTGGGCACCTGACTCAAGGGGTGGGCTCAGCCTGTCTGAATATTTCTTTAGTGAACCTGAGTTAATCATCATGGGAGCTGAGCCAGTTGAGGTGAGGGAGCTGTTAAGTTGTGGCAAGGCTGGTGTTGTGACAGGTAAAAGCTGCAAAAAAGGCTTTAAAAACTTTTTTTTTTTTTTTTGCAAGAAGGTGCAAAAGCCCATGTGAAGACAGATGTAGGAAGAAGGAGAGGATTTGAGACTCAAGGTGTATGAGCCCATGAGACATGAAGAGGTACCCTGGGTTGAGTTAGTCATTTGGGAGCAGTGAATAGAAACCCACTCATGCTAGCTAAAAAAAGAGAGAATTATTCAGGTCTCACCGACATCCAAGAATAAAACATCGAAGACACCCAAGGAAAGAACAGAACACCATGGGCAGGCAGAATTATATTAGATTTATAAATAAACTGGGGCACAGTGGGGAAGAATTGACGTCTTTATATTATTATTTTCATAGCATTTTATGACGTTTGCTGGTTTTATAGTTTTCTTCATATAGGTTTTGCACATTTCTTTTTGTTCTATTTCTAAGTATTTCATAGTTTTTGTTGTCCTTGTAAGCAGGACCTTTTCCCAAAGCATTCTCTAGTAGGTTTTGCTGTTATCTCAGAGAACTACCTATTTCTGTATATTTAGCTCCGTAACTATTCCTCTTATGGAACTACATTCCTGATCATTTTCCAGTGACTATTTTTTGGATTTACAGGTCTTATCACTTGCAAATAACAATAATTTTGTCTCTTCTTTCCCACTACTTGTCCTGTCTCATCTTCCTTATAATTAATTCTTATGTGTTGAGGGAGGCTTGTGCATGATTTCAGTTTCAACAGTTATAGTGACAGACCATCTCATGGGGTGGTCATTTGCAGAGGTCACCTATTTTGGGTTGATGGATTTTAGCTTCATAGGATCATCCTTTCTCAAGTTTCGTGAGTCTCTTATTGTACCTTTGAATGCACACATTTTATAGACTGTGGAGATTAACCTAAGCAAATTAGTATAATTGTAAGGGGAGATTGGACAGAAAGAGTTTAGGGTTGGAGCTTATATAGGATTTACATTTAAGGTGAGGATTCTCATAAATGTCACGTTTAGGAGATTTCACTTGATTCCAGCTCAAATCGTGGACAATCAAGGTGGATTTTAGCTGGGGATGGCCACTCTTTTAGCTAGGGATGCTATAACAAAATACAAGGGTGGCATGAATAATAGACATTTATTTTCCACAGTTCTGGAGGCTAGGATAAAGCTGCTGCCAGGCTTGGTTCCTGGTGAGGTCTCTGTTTCTGGCTTTTAGATGGCCACCTTCTTGCTGTGTCCTCATATGGTAACATGGTAGAGAGTGAGCTTGCTCTGATGTTTCTTTCTCTATTTATTTATTTATTTTTTTGAGATGGAGTCTCACTCTGTCACACATGCGGGGGTGCAGTGGCGCGATCTTGGCTTACTGCAACCTCTGCTCCTGGGTTCAAGCGATTCTCCTGCCTCAACCTCCCAAGTGGCTGTGATTATAGGTGTGCACCACCATGCCTGGCTAATTTTTGTACTTTTAGTGGAGATGGGGTTTCACCATGTTGGCCATGCTGGTCTCAAACTTCTGACCTCAGGTGATCCACCTGCCTCAGCCTCCCAAAGTGCTGGGATTACACGTGTGAGCCACCGCTCCTGGCTCTTTCTTTTCTCATAAGGGTCTAATCCTATCATGGGGCCCAACACTCTTGATTTCATCTAAGCCTAATTAACTCCCAAAGGTCCCACTTCAATATTATCATCTTGGGGATTAGGAATTCACCATGTGAATTTAAAGGGACATAAACATTCAGTCCATAACATCTAGCTCACCCTTGGGCTTCATTTTCCATAATTTGATCAGACTGTATTTACTGCCTATCGATTTACTGCATGATGTGGATTTATACTCACCTCCTGTCACTTTTCCCTGCCAGTTGCTGCTTTAAGGCTGGTTCCATTTTCCCTACAGCTGTGATAATACACTCGGTTCAGTGCCCTATTGCACTTTAGAAAGTCTTTTGCTCTCTTGTTAACAGTTGCTTAATTGAATAAGAATTAAGGGAAAGCAGAATGCTGCTATGGTTTTTGTGCCCTCCATGGGAGTTAGGAGTCTGCAGAGAAGGGATGATGCTGGGTTTGGACTGAGGCATGTGTTGGAGGGCACATGCTGGAGGGGAGGCTTGATCAGGTTTTAGGAATAAAACCACCAGAGGATTGTTAGAGCCACTGCTTTTGCTCTATGCCCTGTAAAGCTGATTTGAAGATGAACTTTTTGGCCCTCCCCCCCAAAAAAGGTAACCACTCATTATTTCTATACATCTGTGCTTCAGGATTTCTGTGGCACCTGAGGGTTTAAAAAGCTACCAGCACATGGACCATGACAGCTCACAAAGGAGAGAGAAGTACTTCTCTGTTAGTGGGGCATCTAGTGGGGGTCTTTCTTACAGACCCAAGCTAAGGAATAGTTTTCTAGGCTACCGACGGCATGAACTACATTGTTAGATGACTGTCTTGTTCAAAGCCAGGCTGTCTTTGATTTAGTGAGATGGATCCTGCACAGAAATACCTAGACCCGGGCAAAATCACGTGATATTTGATGAAACTGGGAGGATTTCACGCCTTCCTGCTGTATTCTTATGTGAACCTTACTGGGACCAAAAATATTAGGCTGGCTGCTTTCCTCCCTCTGCTGCAGCCGGGCCACCTTACCCAGGCTTTCCAACCAAGCACTGTGGTTTAAGAGCCACACATGCGGCATGTCTGACCCTAGACAACATAGCTTGTGGCTGACTCTAACTCTTGACAAGTGCAGAGGTTCAGACAGTGCTGATCTGGACAGAGCTAACACTGTTCCATGCCTGGATAATTTCAGTGACCGCCGCTTTAATTTCACCACATCATTTCCTCCTTCTAGTATAGCAGCCAGAGTCAGTTTTAAAAAATGCAAACCTGGTCCTATCATCTTTTCCATGCTTCCCTGCCTTCAACCCTCAACATCCTTCAGTGGCTTAACTGTGCTCTTAGGATAAAGCCAATTTCCTCCATGTGGCCTGAGAGGACCTGCACTGCCATCTCTCCTCTCATTCTGGCGGCCTCTGATTCCTGGGATGTGCTCTCCTCTTCGTTCCAGCATCGGGATACTTGAGTCTGCTTCTCAGTTTCACCCTACACCTCTTTCTCTGCATCTGGTACTTCCCATCATCTTAGTTCTGAGCTGACATGTTACTTTCTAGAGTAGTTGAGGGAGAACTAACTGCTGGAAAGATAAACCCCCAAATCCCAGTGCCTGCACCCAGTAGAACTTTATTTCTTGCTTACAGCAGAATCCAAGACTGGAGCACCACAGTCAACTCTATTCTTCACGTGGAAGGCTGTGTCAAAAGTTTCTGATTGGTCAGACCCAGAAGTAACTGATTGACATTGATTCCACTGGCTGGGGGAGAACACCTGTTCTTGCCTATGTGCAGGGGAAGCTGGGAAATGCAGTGCACCTGTGTGCTCAGGAAGTGGAGGAAGCAGGTTTGGGGAATCACTGCAGTTTCTGCCACAGCCCCCTCCCCTCACATCCCATCCTTTCCTGCACACCTACCCACCCCCCTCACCTAAGGCCCTGTTTCTGATGGCACTTACTACAAATGTAATTCACAAGCATCACTGTGATTCTTTGATCAATACTCGTCTCCTCCATGCTGCTCCATGAGGTCAGGGCCACCTGTTTTGCCAGCAGGTCAGGTGCTCTGTAAGTACTTGCAGCAAGAATGAATGAATACATTCATGCTCACATTTGTGGTATGCACTCTACAGAAATCATCTTTCCCAGTGTATTTGAGGGCAGAGGTACATAATTAGAACCCTCACGTTTTCATTCAGGGAACAGTCAAGGAAGACCTTGATTTGGTCAGAGTCCAAAGTCAACTGGTATGACTTTGGACTTTTCATTCAGCTTTTCATTTTCCTCCCTAAGGAGGGTGTTAGAAAGCCACGGTGCTGTAGATTTTCTTGTCATCCTAGTTTACAATGGCTAGACATAGAGTGGAATTCAGAACAGACAGGCACCAAGACACAGTACATTTTTAGGCCTCTGTTTATTTCCCCCCAAAGCTGAACAAATCCCCAAGCCTATGGTGGTCTTGAGGTCAACAGGCATCTGAAAACTGCAAACCCAGGATCCTACTTTATTCCATGTCATTCTTTCTTTTACAGGCTCATGCAGCCGGCAACCTCCACCTCTTGGGTTCAAGCAGTTTTCCTGCCTCAGCCTCCCGAGTAGCTGGGATTAT
This sequence comes from Cebus imitator, assembly GCF_001604975.1. Classification (NCBI taxonomy): domain Eukaryota; kingdom Metazoa; phylum Chordata; class Mammalia; order Primates; family Cebidae; genus Cebus; species Cebus imitator. The sequence goes on from NW_016107356.1 coordinate 9,806,532, forward strand.
AGGTGCCCACCACGATGCCTGGCTAATTTTTTTATTTTTAGTATAGATGGGTCTTCACCATGTTGGCCGGGCTGGTCTCGAACTTCTGACCTCAGGCAATCTGCCCACCTCAGCCTCCCAAAGTACTGGGGTTATAGGCGTTAGCCACCGTGCCTGGCCATGTCATTCTTTCTGTATAGAACAAAGGCCTGCTGTTAGCCTACCCTCACTGTGGGTGGTGGGCCGCCCTGAGCTTGTGATCAGCCAGCCTAGTACTGGGGCTGTGCTTCCTGGAAAGAAACACAACTTCCTCTGGCTGCAACCTACCCCTCTATAAAATGGACATAACTCCCAGGATGATAGGGAGGGATTAAAAGCAACCTGTGTGGAGCTCTTCCTATGTTTGGGGTTGTGGCACATATTATTTCATTGAGTCTTAATAGTCTTAAAGAGGATGTACTTTAATCCCATTTTATAGAGGAGGAAACTAAGGCTCAGAGAGGCTGAGGGTCATGCAGCTATTGGGAGATGAGGTTGAATTCTGCATCTGGGTTTAACTTGAGGGCTTGAAGTCTTTAACACCCACCTTATCCAGTAAGAGGCATTGAATACCAGTATATTTTGTAACTTATAATGCTTCCTATCCATATGGGGCACCATTTGGGTTCTATAATCTCCAGTGGCCCCATGATCCCTCTCTCAATGATTCAAGTCCTTTGGGGACCCTCCTGCCTCTGCATTCCACTAGTGATGACTGTAGACAGAATAAGCCCTCCAAAGATGTCCACGTCCAAAACCCCAGAATATGCCCAAAAAGACTTCACGGATGTGATTAAGTTAAAAACTTTGAGATAGGGAGATTGTACTGGATTACCTGAGTGGGTTCAATGTATTCACAAGCGTATTTCTAAGAAGGAGGAAAGAGAGGATCCGCATTGGAAAAAGAAGGTGGGAGGAATGTGCTTTGAGGATGGAGAAAAGGGGGCATGAGCCAAGGAATGCAGGTGGCCTCTAGAAAGGCAAGGAACAGATTCTCCCTAGGAGCCTCCAGAAGGAACACAGCCCTGCCAAAACTATGATTTTTACCTTATTATAATAGACTCATTTTGGACTTCTGAGCTTCAGAACTATAGCATGGTAAATTTGTGTTGTTTGAAGGTACCAGGTTTGTGGCAATTTGGAAATTATAATGCAATGGTATTTTCTTTGCCGTGTCTCTTGTACCTTAACCCTTGATGTGGTCTTACAGCTCAGCTGCTATGCCTGCACGAATTACTATCACCCCAGCTTACACAACGACCCTCAAGAGGGTCACCCAGTACATCCCCCTCTATGAAGACACTGCAGATACAGAAGAGACAAGGAAATGTTTTCTGGGCTTTAAAACTGTGGTACGGTGGTGAGGCTACTGAGATGACTGGCAGATCACACTGTCCCCAGCACTGGTCTCTGGGGATGGGCGGGATCTGCAGCAACATGATCATCAAGTCTCTGTAGGACCCCGTTGGACAGGGAGGTGCTGAAGGCTGAGGCAAGCCAGCAGCATCGTGGCTCATCAGCTGCTGTGGCCTGACAACCGTGGGTGAGCTTTGGAGACTGGCCTGTGGCCAGCACTGGCTGTCACCACAGATTTTCTCCTTATTGAGGTGTCGCTCAGGCTCTTTTGTGTGATTTGTTTGCAACCAAGCCAGCAGCCTCTGCAACCCCGGGCATGGAGCCAAGCCAGTAAATACGGCTACCATGCAAATGGTTCTGCCAATGCAGAGCTGCGGGCTGAGAGGGAGCCATGCAGACTCTGCACCGTTTGTATTCCTGCCTCAGACACCATGCCATTCCTGAATTCCCTGGCCCCACTGATGTCAAGCTCCCAGGGGAGGAGGATGAGTATCTCTGCACATCCACCCAGTGTAAACACCAGTGGGGTGGTAAAGCAGGAAGTGGGTGTTTTATGACTTTGATAACCTCCTTGTGGGTATATGAAGGTGAGGGAACTCCGTGGGGCAGTGGTTGGAGTTGCTAGGCTTCCCATTTTGATTGTCTGAGTTTCAGTGAACAAAGGCATTCTGCAGCCCCCTTCTGAATGCCTGGTTCTCAGTCCAGCTCTCATTTACTCAGCACCTCTCAGTCTCATCTACCGGCTCCCTTATGTGTTGTTGTGTTTATAAATCAGAGTGTGAGTGCTGCTAGCTACCTTAGGGGCCTCATCCAGCCCAGCATTTTATAAACAAGTGAAGCAAAGCTCTGAGAAACGGAGCGCTTGCCTGAAACCACAGGCCAGGCCCAGGCATAGCATCCTTCAGGGCGTGTATATCCTGATGCAGCTGAACCCCCAGCAAGTCTGCCACCAACCATCCACAACTCTCTGCCAGAGACGGGAGGCTGTGTTTGGCCCAGCCAGACCCCAAGAGACCATCTGCTGGCCAGGTTACCCAATCACTTGCTTGAATTCCCTGGAAATAGACATGGAAGAAAGAGCAAACGCAAACAAACAGTGGCCCACTCCATTGCTTTTTCAGTCCAAATTTCAGAAGAGTAGAGGGAAGGGAGTTTGCCATCAGGATGGAAGCTCTGCATTTTATCTGACACTCCCAATAACAGTGGCTTCAACGAGAGAACTCATGTGTCTCATCTGTAAGAGTCTGGATGAACAGCAGCTTCCTCGTGTCAGGACCAGAGCTTCTACCTTGTCCGGCCATCCTTAGTGTCCTGCCCTTTCTCTCGTGGTCTGAAATGGATCATCACTGTGTTCATGTCCAGCCACAGGAAGGGGACAAAGTCGTGGATGACTTGGAGGACGGACATAGAAGAGTGTAGTCTCTGTCTCACGGGCCGTCTTTGGTGGCTTAACCTAGGTAGATGGTCACGCACGTGCCCTGAGTTCCCCAGACGGTTGACACTTGTCCAATTCTCCTGGTGCGGCGCAGCCTAGAGATGTGTGATTGGTATGGCAGCAGATGGTCTCCGTCCATGCATGCATCTTCCCAGCACTTGTCCTTCCAGTTAATGCTGATGCATCTTCTGGCCAGCACACAGGGCAGTTGGAAATGATCGGCATTCCTGCTGCTCAGCACAGTTCCTGGCCAATGCTTGGTGGGACTTGAGGATAAATATCGCAGTTAACTTGCCCTCTAGGTGACATCACTGGAGGCTGTACTGTTCTGTCTCCCAGGGCTCCCTTGTAGGGGTGAGCCCTAGGTCACATGTAGTAAGCTGCTGAAGGGAGCACTTTGTATGGGCTTCGCTCCCTGCATCACATCCTTACTTCCCTCCTGACACTCCCCAGATAACCTCCCAAACAAACCACTTGTATTTCAACGCTTGTCTCAAGGTTTGCTTCTAGGAGAGCTCAGCCCAAGACATATGGCAAAGGAGTCGTATAGGCATTTTTAGCTAAAACTCCAGGTTCCAAGAATTCTGGACCATATGCACCATGTGTTTTGTTTACATCTTATTTTTCACAACCTCTTTTTTTCTTTAAAATTAGGAAATCAGCCACTTAAGATATAAATGAGCAGAAATTAGCTTAGTTTTTGTCCATTGAGAGTTGTTTCCTTGAAGGAAAAGTTTCCCTACAAGGAAAGGAAGGTGGAGTAGGAGGACCCATCTGCTCTGTGTTGGGATCCATCTAAGTCCTGGAAGTACGAGGATCAGAGATACATGATGTCTACTTTCCCTGGAAGCTTAATTCAAATGGGAAATTTAAGAGACACACATATGAGAGGTAAACTAAGAGCATGCGAGAGAAATGAAGATGTGTCGCAGTGAAGCTCACATTTATGAAAAAGCAAATGTGTCCTTGAGAAAGGGAGAGGACTCCATGGATAGAACAGAAGTCAGAAGCTTCTAGAAGAGGACCAGAGAGGTGGGAGGAGGAGAAAGGACCCTCAGCCCAAGAGAGAGGGACTCTGTGTCCATCATAAGATCACATGCTGCTGCGTCAGCCTCACCTACTTGATCGCAGATATTTCAGCCATGAATCCCTCCCTTCGGTTTCCTTGGAAATTGTATATAAACGCTCCCTCTGCTTTTCTAGGCTGGTGGAACACGCATTTCGGTGGCTTCAGGACGCTGCTTTCTTTACTGTTTTGCATGTGTGACGTGGTGCTCCACACTCTGGGTTACGCTGACATTTTGAATCTGCTTCTGTATCTCAGGTTAAGACAGGGACGTGCTCTGTGCACATATTCATCCCTCCCCTCTGTTCCCCATGCCGTGGTATCCATGGCCTGGCCCCACTCTGTCTTCCTGATGCTTGCCTATTTGTTCTCTGTTGAAAAACTCCACGTTCCAAGAATTCTGGACCATACATATCATGGTTTGTTTACATCTTATTTTTCAAACCTCTTTTTTTTAAATTAAGAAATTGGCGTCTTAAGATAAAAATGAGCAGACATTAACTTAGTTTGTGTCTATCAAGAGTTATTTCCTTTCCTTGAAGGAAAATCTTCCCTGCAAGGGAAGGAAGGTGGAGTAGGAGGCTGTGACCCAACTGATCTATGTGGGGATCCATCTAAGTCCTGAAGGTACGAAGATGACAGAGACATGGTCTCTATTTTCCCTGGAAGCTTCATCCCAATGGGATGCCCCTTACCCTCAGACCATTCTTGGGATGGTCCTCACTCCCCAAGAACAACTCTGTGTTTGGTCATCTTAGTCACCTTGAAGCTCTCTGTCCTCAGGATAGCTGCTTCTCAGGAGGCTCCCTGATGCCTTGTGCCAATGTTTTCTGGTGGACACAAGCTCTCAGCCACCCTGGCTGCAGAGAGGCATGACTCTATAGCCTGCAAATAGCAGAGCCCACCTCCCAGCACCTGTACTAGTCTAGGACTGTGAAAAGCTATTCCAGCTAAAATCAATTCAGCTGGGGTGGAACTGATCCCACTGTAGTCCCTCAATATTTTCCAGGGTCCTGATTTTCCTCTTTTCCTATGATTTTGTAGTTTCCTTTATGGGCAATGTAGCAAACTGAGATATCTTCTAGATGGAGTACATCATCTTTAACTTGCTTTGAACTGAATGCCCAGTATGGATTGAATCCGTTTTGGGGTGTTTCTCTTGGCTTCCTTTGGTCTGGAATCATACTCATTTCTAATCTGAGGTCTCCCCAGTGGCTTTCCATAGGGTTCATAGATTCTACCATTCTGTTTGTAATAAGAAGTCTGACCTAGTCTCTGAGACAACAGTTAGTTCAGTAGGTTGTGGGGATAACGTGGGGCTTAGCAGGACTGTGTGGATCGCTCTATCCTGAAACCATATGCACTAGAAAGGTGTCCAGAACTTGATATGCTGCTGAAGGGGAGGGGCTGGAGCTGCCTAACTACAGTTACACACTTATTATAACTAGTTCTTCACCACCTTTCCTCATATCCAGGCTGCTTTTCCTCCCTATCTAGATTCCCTACTGTAGATCCCTTAAGAATAATAATAGTCATATTGCTTGGGATAATCAGTGCTAGATGCTGTAACAAACAACCTTATCATTCAGTGATTGAATACACAGGGTATATCGTTCTCACTCCTGTGAAGCCTGATGAGCTTTGTGTGGCTATCTAGGCAGCTCTCTATCCAGGCAGTGACTCAGAGATCCAGGCTCTGTCCTTTGGATGACTATGTCTTTGGGTCATTTGCTTCTGAGAAAGAGCTTGGATATCACAAAATATGTTAGTTTCTAGGGCTGCCATAACCAACTTCTACACTGGATAGTTTAAACAGCAAAAGTTTATTGTCTTACAGTTCCGGAGGCCAGAAGTCTGAAACAAGGTGTTGGCAGGGGTGGTTCCTTCTGGAGACAGAGGGAGAATCTGTTCCATGGCTCTCTCAGCTTCTGGTGGCTGCCAGCAGTCCTTGGCATTCCTTGGTGTGTAGACATAGAACTCCAGTCTCTGCCTTCATCCTCACATGGCCCTTTGTGTCTGTGTGAATATTCTTTTTCTTCTTTTTTTTCTTTTTGCCTCTTATAAGGACAGCAGTCATTGAATTTAGGGTCACCCTAAATCCAGAATGATCTCATCTTTTGATCTTTAACTTACTTACCTCTACAAAAATATGCTTTTCAGATAAGGTCTCCTTCACAAGTTCCTGGATAGATCATTTAGAGGAGTGCTATTCAACCCACTGCAGACATTTGTTTTATTGTAATGCCTAGAAGTGGCGCTCACTTGAATTCCAACAGTCAGCTCAAATCACATAGCACAGCCCTGGTTGCAAGGGAGGCTGGGAAGATCATCCTCCTGCTTTCTCAGATAAGGAGATGGAAGTGGTGAGCACCTAGCCAGTCTCAGACACATGGCCAGTGTTCAAGGAGCACTTCTTCTGTGCCCCATGCCATGCTGAGGAATTTGCAAGAATTATCTCCTTTTCATCCTCACAAGAAACCTCTGAGGTGGACACTCTTTATCCAATTTTCAGTTAGGTAAACAGAGGCACAGAGTCCCTTAACAAATGTCCTAGGTCATTCATAAATGGTGGAACCACTGATTCTATCTGAGCAGATTTTTTAGAGCTTGTGCCTTTTGCTTCATAGGATGCTGCTTCTAACTGCACTGACTCCTAGTCTTTTATCGCTTTGGGGCAGTTGTCACTGCCCCCATGTCTAGCCCCAGGCTTCCTTTACTTATCCCTGGGGGCTGAGCTGGCTGGAGCTAAGTGCTTACTAGGAGCTGCCTTTTCTTGGAAAAGTTCTTTCTTTCACTCTAGAAACTGTCTCAGCATTCTTGTCCCTAAAGTGACTTGTTCAAGGACACATCGAAGACTGAAAACACAGCCAAAGTTCTCACTTTCTAGTTCAGAAACTAGATGACACCACTTGACAGGAGTGACAATGCAGATGTCTCAAGCTGATGGAAGCAAATGTTGACAAGTTCATCTGCCAAAGAAGAGAAGCCGGCTAGGTGGAGCCTGATGTTTTATTCTTCAAACACAACTCTCAAGTGTGAGAGAGAGGATACGGAAAATTTATTTCTACTTTGGCTGCTCTCAGAACTGCATTTCAGCAGCTCCAGGATAATCTACATCAAGCTGCAAAGCATCAGTTGGCAGCCTGTTTGAAGCAGATCCAGCCTACCTTGTCTGAATAGAGCCACACAGCATATTTGCAAGTAAGAAGGCTGTAGGTTCTTGGCAGGCGGGGACAAGGGATGAGGGTCACTTTCCCATTCTACCCTACCCCTTCTGTTCTGGAAAATTTTCTGCTGGCTTGCAGAAGATCAAAGAGGGAGAAACAAGCTTATGTAATTTAGTACCTCATTACTGATTATTGATTCAGATCTGTCTTGTACACATAGCAGATAAAAAAGTAAATAATGTTTCGAAAGAAATAAAGACCAAGAGAATAATGAAGCTGGAGGAGGGGCAAAAAGAAAGAAGAAAAGAATCAAAGGAAGAAAGAGAGACTGGAAGGGAAGAGAGAAACAAAGTCAATATGTGGGGGAAAAAATAACGTCCCTGTTTTGAGTTAAGAGAAAACATTTTCTACCACGCCATTAACAAGCACATAGTTAGTGGAAAAACCTGTCTGCTCGAATTCTGGCAGGTCCACTTTCTGTGTCTGCAGATGCAACAGATTTCATTCTAGGAGTTGGATAGCCAGGGTCAGTTTGTGATTGGGGTGGGTGACACCAGAGAGCATGAGTTGGGCTCTAGGGTTCACTCTGCATCTACCATGTCTGAGGCATCGTACCAGTTTCATGGAAACAGAGTGAAGGGTGCAGTCGGGCACAGGTAGTTCTTGTAGGTTTTCTTCAGTGACACACAACAGAAAGACATGGCCATCTGTCTTCAAGGAGTTTGCTTTCTCATGGAATTTACAGACATGTTCACCAATAAGGTAAAAGTGACAAGTCCTTTGAGGGACAAACAGATGAAGAATGGGAAGGGGGCAGATCAGTCTTGCCTAGGGGAATACTTGACAGAGAAATATGGATCTCAAAGAAAGCATAGAAGTTGAACAGATGGAGATAGGGAAAAGGACACTTTAGGAAGGGCACACACAGAGGCAAGAAAACACTTCTTTTGAGGAATAGCAAGTCTTCCAGGCTGAGAAGTATATAGGGAGCTTGGAAGGGTGCAGTGGAATGTAAGTCTAGAGAGGAAGGTGAAGGCCAGGCTGGTGACAGATGGCCACTGTGGCCGAGCTGGCTAACAGCTCACCAGCCTGTCTTCTCTTCATCTTGGGAACAGCCTGTCAACACTGCCCAGCCTTCTTGGCAGTGAAATGTGGCCATGTGCCTGAGTCCTGGCCAGTGAAACACAGAGCAGAAGCCCCATGAGCCACTTTCAAGACAGTAGCATAGAAAATGACAGTGCTATGTGTCATCCTTCATTCTCTTTCTCCTTGTTTCTGTGATGGGGAAAGAGAATGGAGGATCACACATAGCACTTACATTTTCATGCCCATTAGGGTGGCTTTGAAACTGGTTTGAGAGGGCTGCTAGTATTTGAATGCTTGTGTTCCCCCAGGAATCCTATGTTGAAATCTAATCCTCAGTGTGACAGTGTTAAGAGGTGGGGTCTTGGATGGTGGTGGTGGGGAGGTCATGAGGAGGAAGCCATTATGAATGGAATTTATGCCCTTATAAATGAGGCCTGAGAGAGCTCCCATGCCTCTTCCACCACATAAGAACACAGCAAGAGGGTGCCCTCTATGAACCAGGAGACAGACCCTCACTGTATGAAGAATCTGTGCCTAGACCTTGGACTTCCCAGCCCCCAGTGCTGTGAGAAATAAACTCCTATATAGAAGCCAACCATTTGATGGCAGTTGTGTTTTAGCAGTCTTAACAGACAGAGACAATAGCAGAACCTCACAGGATGGAAAGCATTCAGGTCTCTGAATGGTCATGTAAAAGGCCACCTGATGTTCATGAACACTTCTTTTGGATTTAACTTGAGCAATAAATGAACTACTGTTGTGTCCATCCTAGAGATTTGGAGATTTACCTGATATAGCAGCTATCACCACTCTAACTCATAGAGTTATAAATGAAAAGTGAGGCACTTATGTTTTATTAACAGGCAGTGAGGAGCCAGAGGGTCTGTATCTTTCATCTATCAGGGAGCACATCTGAGATAGAGCTGTTGCCAGCCAAGTCCCATGGATGAAATAAAGGAAAAGTCTGTAGGCTCCTTATTGTGGAGCCTCAGACAACAAATTCTCTGTCACCCTTTAGAGTGGACAAACATCCTTGAATGGTGGGTTATGCTCATTATTTAAAAAATTTCTTATTTCACTGTAGGTGTTGAGCACCTATTATTTTGAATTTCCTCTACTCCAGCATGTTGAAAAATCAATGATATATGAAATAGAGTTCTTGATTTTTGAGACATTTCAGCCTAACAAAGAAGAAAAGTCAGGATCTAACTAAAGTGCACTACAAGGCAGGGTATAAACTTGCCCCAAAAGAGGAGCAGAGTCTACGTGCAGGGAGAAGGTGAGCTTGCATGTGGTAGCACACATTCTACGATGCCAGCTGCCACCACAACACTACCACCACCATGGCTGTTACTATGAACAGGTTTCCAGCCCACATGCTGTGCCAGGTGTCATTCTAAGTGCTCTCACATTTTTTTTTTTTTTTTTTCATTTAACCCTGACACTGACCCTATGGAGTGGGAACTATTATTTCCATTTTGAAGGTGTATCTAATGTTATTGGTTGTATTCTGCATTTAGGGGCTTTAGCGTGCCTATGCTTTTAAAATTCTCTGGAGTCCATTTTTAAAAGCATGATATTCATGTAATGGTTTAGGCTTTGTTTTCTTAATCACATTCATTATGAGTCCTATAGACATTTAGTTCATCTGGTAGACCAGGTATGTAAAGAGAAGCACATTCATCTGCCAAAAGCAGAATTTCCAGCAAAGTGTTACAGCAAGTAAATGTTTAGTGCATGTGTCCCTTGAAACCTTGGGCAGAGACAGTACTGTCTTGATAACTGTTCATTATTATGACTCTTACTTTATTGGTAAGATTATTTGTAATAGAACAAAAGGAACATTTTGTTTGAGAAATAAAATGAAGTACTTGAAGACCTGACCTGCAGATGAACAGAAAATTGATGAAGATGGTTTTCAAAACAAATTGTTCTAATCTGATTGTTGAAATTCCACCCCTACCTGCCTACTGCCTCCATTAATTCCCTCTGAATATCCACAACCACAGCCATTTATTGACCTTGCTCCGCATCTCCGCTATGACTGTGTCTCTGCCCTCTCCATTAATTTCTTCCAACCACCCCCATTTAACCTTCACTTTCTTTTTAACTTCTGCCTTTAACTCAGCTTAATTTTATTAGCATACACATTTCCCTCCCATCTTGGCCCATTACCTGGTTTTTATTTCTTGCTTTTGAAAATGTTACATGATTCTGCAAAGCTTATAAGAAAAACACAGCATTCTATGCCCAAACTTTCCATTTCTATGTCCCATTTCCCCGCCAAAATAGCTTTCAGCTTTTTTAGCTGCTTCTTCGTGAACTTGCTTCCATATTTTTGAAACACGCTTATATAGCTCTTTTCTAATTTTTCAATTTCAGACATTGTGTAATGACTTCCTACATGAAACATGAGGATTTGCCTGTCCTCCTGATCTTACCTTTCTCTTATTTTCTCAATATAATTGATGTTTTGGTATTTTCATTATTATGTCTTTGTTTATGTAATCCATAGCTGAGTCATTTAACATACTGTCATTGCATTTTCTTTCCTGGAGTTAATACTTTTCTATTTTTTTTTTTTTTTTTTT
>NW_016107356.1:9817399-9836549 GCF_001604975.1 Cebus imitator
CTGTGGCACAGATTCCATCCTGGAGTGTCTATTCATTATTCCTCAGGGAGTTGTTTAACATTTCTCCTATCCTAGGTTATCATATGTTCCTCTTTCTTGGTTATCTTTCTCATATAGATGAAATATATCTTTAGGATCCTGTTAAGAAAGGGGACCTAGAAGGTATTGAATTTCTGCATTTTTGAAGATGCATTTTTCTTAACTATTTAATTGAATGATAGTTTGGCTAGGTATAAAATTTTAGGGGATGAACAATTATTTTTTGATTTTTAATAGTCTTTTTAATTAGCTTTACTGATAAATAATTTACAGGCAATAATGATCACTCATGAAAAAGTATACAGTTTTATGATTTCAGTAACTGTATACAGCTACATAACAACTAATACTATCAAGATATGGGACAGTCCTATCACCCTAAAACAATTCCTCATGACCCTCCATATTTGAACCTCAGGCAGCCAGTGCTCTGTTTTGTGTCATTATAGTTTTGCCTTTTTCAGAATTTCATGTAAAAGGAATCATACAGTACACAGACTTTTGTGTTTATCTTCTTATTCAGTATGTTTTGTAATTCATCCATGTTGTTGCATATGCTAATATTTCATTTCTTTTTATGGCTAAGTAGTATGCCCTAGTATGGATATACTACAACATCCCTTCAGCAACTGATAGATAATTTATTTACATTCATTTTGGGATTTTATTAATCATTCTGCAACAAATATTAGGATACGAGTCTTTGTGTGCACATATGTTTTGATTTCATTTCTTTTTCTATGGGTGCTATTGCTAGGTCATATGGTAAGTTTGTACTTAAGTTTGTAAGAAATGGCCAAACTGTTTTCCAAAGTGGATGTGCCATTTTGTATTTGTGTCAACAACACATGAGATTTTTAGTGGTTGCCCATCCTTGTCAATACTTGGCACTGTTTCTTAAGTGTTTGAAGTGTTCTTCCTTATTCTGTTGCTTCCATTATTGCTGAAGAGAAATCTGTCACCATTCTAATTTCCAATTCTTTGTGCCATAGTTTTTGCTTTAACAGCTTTCAGGTTCTTCTCTTCAGCCCCAGTTTTCTGAAATTTACATGGATTGCATTGAGGTAAGTGTCTTTCATCCATTTGTACTGGATATTTAAAGGTAACTTTCCAACTGGAGTCTTTCTTGCATCCTTCAGTTTCTGGAAATAGTCCTAAATTATTTATTTGGTAATTTATTCCCCTCTGTTTTTCTCTGAAGTTACTTTCTAGAACATCTATTATTTGGATGCTGGCTTCCTGGAATGATCCTTTCATCTTGTTTACTTTTCTCTCCCATTTTTCATCTCTCTGTCACTTTGTCTTACTAGCTAGAAGATTTCTTTTCCCAATTTTGCCTTTCAAAATATTTCATTTTGACCTGATATTTTTAGTTTCCTATGTCTATTTTTAGTTGCTTGAAAATAATTTATTTGTAATCTTACTTTATTCTTATTTTATTAAAAAAGTATCTACTCATAGCTATTAGGATATTAATTGTAGTTTTTTCCCCAAAAAATATATTATTCTTTCTGCATCATCTCTTTTTTTTTCTACTTTTTATTCTTTAGAGTTTGTCTTTCCTTTCGTGTTAGATAAGTGACTCTCAACTGGGTTGCGGGTAGGCAGATATTTCATCTTCAATAGATATTTGTCAATAGCTGGGAATAGTTTGAGTTGTCACAACTGGTGTGGGTGCTGCTAGCATCTAGTGGGTGGAGGTCAGTGATGTTGCTAAGCATTTTACAATGCACAGAATAGCCTCCCATGATGGTTAATACTGAGTGTCAACCTTATTGGATTGATGGATGCAAAGTATTGTTCCACCGTGTGTCCATAGGGGTGCTGCAAAGGAGATTAACATTTAAGTCAGTGGACTGGGAGAGGCAGACTGACCCTCAATCTGGGTGGGCACCATCTAATTAGCTGCCAGTGTAGCTGGAATAAAGCAGGCAGAAGAATATAGAAGGACTAGACTAGCTGAGCCTTCTGGGCTTCATCTTCCTTCCATGCTGATGCTTCCTGCCCTTGAACACTGGATCCCAAGTTCTTCAGATTTTGGATTCTTGGACCTATACCAGTGGTTTGCCAGGGGCTGTTAGGCCTTCAGCCACAGACTAAAGGCTGCACCATCAGCTTCCCTACTTTTGAGGTATTGGGACTCCGAGTGGCTTCCTTGCTCCTCAGCTTACAGATGGCCCCTTGTGGGACTTCACCTTGTGATCATGTGACTTAATGCTCCTTAATAAACTTCCTCTCATATATATATATCCTGTCCCTCTAGAGAACTCTAATATACCTTGCCATAGCAAAGGGTTTTCCAGCCCCAAATCACAGTAGTGGTGAGGTTGAGAAACCCTCTGCTTATAGATGCTTTTGTGATGTGTCTACTGATAGTTCATACTTAAAGCACAGTGCATTCCAAAGTACCTGTGGGCAAGGCTTGCTAACCGGTGGCTTCGAGGTAGGGAAGTTTGGCTGGGTCTTTCCATTGCTACGTTTGGATCATTGCTAGGACTTTGCAGAAATCCTCAAAGTCCTAGAATGAGTGTGTAGTGGGAAGAGTGTAAGTCTGGCAGTGCGTGTGCTCTGAACTGAAGGGGCTCAGGGGTTGTACCATTTCATGTGTAAATTTCTACTGAATTCTTTTCACCTCAGGGATGCCACTGTTTCAGTCTCTCTAGAGAATGAACTTCAGCCTCATGCTGGTAAAGGTAGACACCTTGAGAGGTAACAGCCCTTATACAGACTTTCCATCAATGCTCCTGTTTTTGGGAACACCTGCTCCCCAGAGTCCCCCTGAGTTCTAGCCTCTCTCCATCCTCTCTGCAGGTCATTCTTTCTTTTGGAGTTGTTTCAGCTGTAGCTGCCACATACCCTTTAAATTCTCTTTAAACACTCATCCCACTGCCAGCTGCTCCCTGAAGTCTTAGCAGATGATCTCACCTCCAGTGCTACTGAGCAGACTGAAGCCATTCCAACATAAATCCTAACTTCACTCCTCTTATGGACAGTGCAGCTTAGCCTCATATCTCTTCTTGCTCCTGTTTATGAAGAAATGTCTCTTCCCTTATAAAGGCGCCCCGTTGCCCTGTGTGCCAGATCACTCCCCTTCCAGCTGTCCAGAGAAATTGCTCCATAATTCTTCTCCTTTTCTTGAACATTCAGTTTCTTTTACATTGTGGTCCCTGTTATCCCTGTAAAAATGTGGTCAGGTCTACAATGGCTTAAAAAAAAATCATCCCATGACTCTGGTATTTCCTAAGACTCGTGTCCTGCTCCTTACAGCCAGTTTTCTTTAAAAAAGTTGTCTGTGTTTCTGGAAAGCACCTACCCACCTGGCATTTGTGGGCTGACCCTCCCTTCCTTCCCTCCAAATGTCACTGGTGATAAGCCTGGCTGACCCTCTGGGGGACAAGCCCAGAGTTCCCTACCCTCTTGTCACTATGTTTCCTCTCTGCTGGTTTCTTCTCTCCCCATTATTGGGTGTTCCTTTCCTTCTGCTCAGTAATAAATGGAAGAGTCACTCTGGGCACCACAGTCCCCTTATTCCTTCTCTGTGGGATAATCATAGGCAGAACCATGGCTTCGACTCAGTTGGTTCTCAGATCTCTGTCGCCAGCTTCCTGGTTTGACATGCTTGGGTTCCCTATGAGGCATACCTGAGGGAAAGAGCCCTGTGATTTCAGATTATGTGGGTATATTAATCATATGTGTATTTTTTTTTGCATTTTATGATGCTTTGCTATTCTGGGACCTGGAGAGAAGATCCCTTTCAGGGCTAGTGAATTCCTGACACAGCAAACACTTTCCCTTTAAACACGCTTTCCATGTGAAAAACAATGAAACCAAAGCCCAAATCACCAGCCATCTCTTTTTATCAAACTCTCATATACCAAGCCAATATTTTCTCTGCCCTAGATTGCTCCCAAGGTCAGGTACTGGACAACTAGAGACCACCTCTCTAGCCCAGAGCCCGCTGCGATTATTCAAACTATCCAATCCTAAACTTCCTCGAACTTACTCTGCGTCACCATGGAAACCATCATGAGGGCTCTGGGCCAGGATTTCCCCAGCCTTCCAACTGGCCCTGCGTGGCATGGTGAACTCCCTTCTCTTGGGAACTGCTAGTAAATCCTGGCCACAGCCGAAGCAGTGGGAGGAAAAAAGACAGAAGTCAAAATATTACTGCAATGGCTATATCCATAAGGGCAGAGCACAGCATCCCCTGTCAACCTGCCGTGGTTTCCTGGTGGGCTCACATTGCCAGGAGTGGAAAACAGCCTCTCTCCTCAGCAAAAAGATTCGGCATTTCTGCCCTTCCTCCACATCATACCTTCACCTTGTTCTATGTTAATTTGGGAACTTTTTTTTTTTTTTTTACTCCTAAGCTATTCACATACTCCTGCTTGTCAAATTACTCTGAAATTACATTTTGTTGTCCATATGTAGATGTAGACCAAAGAAATATGGTCTTTCATTCTTTTTAAGTTCAGAATAAAAGCCTAGTGTTTATTCTGTGATTTAGAGCACAAAGGAGCGAGAAACCTCTTTGGAGCCCCACACTCGCTCACGTGCTCATTAAGCTGCTCCTGGATGGAGTCTCGTGGCTCAGGTGCTGGGTCCTGCCACACATCATAATCACCTGCAGAGCTCTGCAAAAGCACCACTGTTTGGGCTCCTCCTCAGACCTATTACAGGGCTTGGGCATCAGGATTTTTACAGAGCTTTTCATGGATTCCACTGTGCTGCCAGTGCCGAGAACTAACGTTCCAGTTGGGATTATTCTCTGCTTTTTTTGGCCAAGACATAAAATCTCACCCCAGAGGTTCTCAGACTGCAGTGTATATTGGAGTCGCCTGGAGAACTTGCTAAGCTGGGGATGTTGGAGGCTCACCCTCCGTGTTATTGATTCAGTAGGTTTGGGGTGGAGCCTAAGAATGTGCATTTCTAACAAATACCCAGTGGATGCTGATATTGCTGGTCCAGGGGCCACACTTTGAGAACCACTGCCTAACTCTGCCTAAGGGTGTTCCTCTTCTGGGGTCTGTTTCTCAGGGTAAGAGTATTCAATCAGTCTCCATTTTGGCAGTAAAAGTCCCATGTGCTGGGAAACTCCTCAGTCCCTGGAAAACTGGGATAGTTTGTTCCCAAAAAGGTATGTCCACATCCTAATTCCCAGAACCTGTCAATGTGATCTTAACTGGGAAAAGGGTGTCTGCATATGTAATGAATTTAGGAATCTTGAGATGAGATTATCCTGGGTTATCTGGGTAGGCCCTAAATCCAGTGGCAAGTGTTCTTATAAGAACAACACAAAAGAAGGTTACACAGACAGAAGTGGAGGTGACCCTGTGACCACAGAGGCAGAGAGTGAGGAGGGACAGTCCCAATCAAGGAATGTTCCCAGATCAAATCGAGGGTTGGGCTACTTGTTCTCACAGCCCAGTAATGAGAAGTAGATGAACTGGGAAAGAAGAAGGTTTATGTCTGTAACGCAGGTACAGGGAGAAGGCCAGGAAAATATCACCAGGGCAACTCAAATTACAAAGTTTTCCAGAGCTTATACACCTTCTAAGCTCCATGTCTACCTGTAAGTGTGCATTCATCTAAAGACGTAAGTGATTAACTTTTTCTAATCTATAACTAAGGTCTGAGTCCTGACGTCCTTCCTCCAGAACCTCAGTAAATTTACTTAATGTAGA
This sequence comes from Cebus imitator, assembly GCF_001604975.1. Lineage (NCBI taxonomy): Eukaryota > Metazoa > Chordata > Mammalia > Primates > Cebidae > Cebus > Cebus imitator. Next base: position 9,823,123 of record NW_016107356.1, read on the forward strand.
TGGGTCCACGTACCAGGGGTGATTACCCTTATCTTGTCTCCGGCTAAATCATGAAGGTTTGGGGAGTTCCTTCAATCTCCCAGTACTTATCTGTGAAGGTCTGGGGAGATTCTTCAGACCCCCAATAAAACTTGTTTATTCCTAAACAGGTCCTGTTAAGAATTCCTTCATTATCTTGTCATGCTTCATGGCCCAGGAAAGGCCTGGGCAAAACTCTTGGTGGGCTTTTGTTACATTCCAGCCTTTGTAGAAGGACACTGGCTCCTTCAGCTTTTTATTTTATTTTATTGTTTTGAGATGGAGTCTTGCTTTGTCACCTAGGCTGGAGTGCAGAGGCACGATCTCGGCTCACTGTAACCTCTGACTGCCAGGTTCAAGCAATTCTGCTCTCCAAACCTCCCCAATAGCTGGGACTATAGGCGCCTGCCACCACGCTGGGCTAATTTTTGTATTTTTAGTAGAGACTGGGTTTCACCGTATTGGTCAGGCTGGTCTTGAACTCCTGACCACAGGTGATCTGCCCACCTCATCTTCCCAAAATGCTGGGATTATAGGCATGAGCCACTGAGCCCAGTCTCTTTCAGCTTTTACTATTTAACTTAACCACTCAGTCAGTGCTGAGGGCTGCAACCATTGTCACAGAGGCCTGCCTGTTCAGCTAGTAGTGAGAGCTGGCCTGCCACAGGAATGCAGGTGGCCACCAGCGGCTGGAAGAGACAAGGAACCGATTCTCCCCTAGATCCTTTGGAGAGAGCGTGGTCTTACTGATATCTTAATTTTGGATCTCTTCTGCAGAGCTGTGAGAGAATGCATGTCTGCTATTTTAAGCCATCAGGTTTGTGGTAATCTGTTTTAGCAGCTCTAGGTAACTAATACCATCCCTCTAGCCACTACTATTCTAGAGGGATATTGGGGGTGGTTTTCACCTCTCCTGCCCATCAAAAGTGCAATGTTCTGAAAATACGTAGCCTTCTCAAAGACTAACAGATTGACTAATGGGTCTATAAAAATACTTCCCAGAAAGAACAGGCTAGAAACCAATGAAGCATGGCTAATCTGATCCATTACAAGTATGGAAGACTATCTACAGTAGGTCATTAAGCAGCCAATGATGTAAATAAAAACTCTATTAATATTAAATGTGCCACTTTGTTTTGCAGGATGCAGCAGACAGATTATCACCAGCGGCCTGTCGGAAGTGCCCTGGAGTAACTGTGCTGTGGGTGCAGAGAGAGACCTGGTGGAGGGGCCTGGAAAGGCTTCGCTGAGGAAGGATGGCAATGCTCAAGCCCAGTGTGGATGGCTTTCCGTGTCCTGCGAAGGTGCTGGCAATTCCCCAGAGCTGGAAAGGCTGGGCCATGAATAGGGCTCACCCTGTCAACTCCAGGTCATCCCCAAGGCCTGTGGCCAAAATGCATGGAAGAGGAAAAGCCAGAAACACATGGAAAGCTCCAGAAGCAGCAGATTGGCCTCTTACCGTGGGCTGGCTCCACTCTGGAAAACGAGGTGTGAATCTATCTGGGTCCCCTGACTGGGGTGGTCTGTTTTCCCCATCTCTTCTGGCTGTTCAGCTGCTGCCTCTGAGGGGTTTCTGGATCCTACACATTTGCTGAGGTTTGAGTCATGATTTTCTCTTGATGCTTGTCTTCTGGACTATTTGCTGATGTCCCACTGTGTGTACGGTCTTCTTCATGTTGCCTGTAGTTAGTGTCCAGCATATTCTGTGATGTATTCTTTTTTTTTTTTTTAAAGGTACTCAAATGTCAACTTTATTGTTTCTATATATATACTTTTTGTACTGAAAACTGTAAAAATAGCATAAAGTTCACTCTTACTGCAACCCCAATTTTTGAAAGCCAGAAAATCTAATTATTATGCACTAGTCAAACTACATAATGGTTTCTTTATCCACAAGTAACTTTACTTCAATTTCTTGATGTTGAGTTTCATCTCATTGACTTTGGGCTTCTAAAACACATGGGAATACTTATATCCTCTTGGCTTCTTGGATCAAATCAAACAGTAGAGCTAGAGTTTTTCAAATACATTCAAACTACACAGCTCCCTTATAAATTGTTAGTATCATAGTTGGAAGAAAAAGATACAAGAAGAAAAATACATCCCAGAACTCATTTCAAAATTATTGGTGTACAGCCTATTCTAGCATGGAGTAGTAGCTTTCTCGATCTGCCATGTAAAATTACCAGCAAGAAAAAAAGTGCAAGAATAAGGTTTATGGCTGAAGTGGCTTGGTGTCATAATTCCCTATTCTAGCATTCTCAGAAGGATCCCATCCATTAGATACGCAGAAGCTGCAGGGACATTTGAATAGTCCTCTTCTTCATTCAATCTGAACTCTCTTAAGCTCAGTGTTTATTAGCTTTCTTTCGGGCCTAGGACCTCTGCCGAGTGACATGTATCTGAATCTTGTCATCCTTTCTTTCTGGAGTAAGACAGCAATGTTCTTACTCCTCTCCTCCTGTAAAGCAAGTCATTTCTGATTTCCCTGAGGATTGTTGCTCCTGTGGGCTGATGACAGACTAAAGCTTCTGGTAGAGAGGAAGGGAATTCAGTACTAGTGTTGAGAGTCAAGTTACTAAGGTTCTTTATCAACATCTCGGAGCAGCTTTGTCAGTTCTTTGACCATTCCTTGGAGCTCCAGTTTTCAGCCTCTTTCCAGGGTACCTGTAGCAATTTGAGGATCCGTCATCAGTCTCTGCTGGGTTTCAGAGATCCAGGAGAAGCTTAGTGTTGTGTCAAGATGACAATAGACCCATCACAGAAATTTAATCCAACCTTCATCCCAGAGTCTTCACAGATGCTCACTGAAGAAAATTTCCAGGGCTGTGATGTACTCTATTAAAAAAAAAAAAAAAAAAGCTCATCCATTGTCTGATAAGAATTTATTTCTGCATACAGAGATTATGAATTATTATATTTAATTTTTTGAGACAGGGTCTAGCTCTGTTGCCCAGGCTGGAGAGCAATGGTGAGATCTCAGCTCACTGCAAACCTGCAACCTCTGCCTCTGGGCTCAAGCAATCCTCCCACCTGAGCCTCCGGAGTAATTAGCACCACAGACAGGTGTGTGCTACCACACCAATCTAATTTTTTTTAATAGGGTCTCACTATATTGTCCAGGCTGGCCTCAAACATCTGAGCTCAACTGATCTGCCTGCCTTGGCCTTCCAATGTGCTGGGATTACCGGCGTGAGCCACCATGCCTGGTCTAAACATTTTTTTTTAAAAGTTTACTCTGCATATAATAAAACAGTCAAGAATTTGGGAGACTTCAAACCAAAAGTGCTAAGTAGCTCAAGTCCTTTACATTTACAGTGCAGCTCATGAAGCACGACTGAAGAACGCTGATCTTTATTGCAGCCGCCTGTTATAAACCCTCATTACTTTTAGGGCGAGTGGAGCTGTAAAAGCTGTTTTGTTTGTAGCTGATTGGTGTCGAATCATGCCAACAAAATACAATCTTAAGTTTTGTTTACAGTTAAAGCTAGTATTTCAAGGAAATCAGGATGTGGGCAGTGGGCCTAGAGATACATCCAAACTGTGACCTCTGTTTTCTCTTTTTAAATACTTTCATTATACGAATTTAAGGTTTCCAACATGTTGCTTTGATGTATATATACATAGTGCAGCGATTACCACAGTCATGTAAATCAACATATCCATCATCTTACATGGGTCTTTTCTTTTAACAGTAAGAGTACCAAAAATGGACACTTTTAGAAGTCCTCATGTTGTATATTAGATTTCTCAGGTAATTCATCCCACCTAACTCCCTCTTTATATGCTTCTATGTCTCCACATTCCTACCAAGCCCCCACCCCTGGTAATCAACTTTCTACTCTGTTTCTATTTATTTGTTTATTTATTTTATATTCCACGTATGAGTGAAATCAGGCATTTTTCCCCCCTATCTGGCTTATTTTAACGTCCTCTAGCTTCATCCATGTTACTGCAAATGTCAGGCTCTCTTACAAATTGTTTAAGGACAAGAATCAGCCCATCTGCTTTTTCTCACTTTCCACACACCCAGGCCTCACATTAGCCTAAAGTGGGGGATTAACTGGCTTAGGCTTCTTCATAGTTTCCCACCATTTAAAAATTATTACTGAATCTGAATATTATTTAAAACACTCTGGTTCAGCTTTGAGTCGAATGAGGCCCCCAAATGAATCTCAGCAGCTGGCTACTAAATGTTCTAAAACATGAGGTGAGAGGATCCACCATACCTGGGAGAGGGTGCTGTGGCCACAGGAAAAGCACAGTACCCGGCAGCTCTGAAAATGCTCAATGACTTTGGTGAACGAAAAGCGCAGTTCCCGGCACCTCTGAAGATGCTCAGTGACTTTGGTGAATGAACGCAGCCCAAGGGATTCAGCAGCACCTTGTGGTAGAAATACACAGGGGCATTTTGCAGGACAGAGGAAACTCAACTTTGGCAGTAATGGTTGTTATCGGACTCAGTTTCTGAGAACAGAAAAGAGAGATTCTAAGTTACGTTTAATGAAATGTCCAGCCCAGGACATGACCTGACCAAAGGCTCTAAATGGAATCTGGTGTTTTAGTCTGGAAGTTCACATAAACGTTGCATTGAGTTCCTTAGCACTTGCACTTTACTCACCAGAGAATGAAATCAGTCTTTCAGGAAGATGAGCCATGTTTGTTTTGTGACTTTCTCTCTCTTTTACTCCTAGGTACTCCGGAATTCAAGGTTCTCATGCACAGCTCTTCAACGTGACTGGCTCGTAGAACATTGTAAGGAATTTTGTTAAAACAGTAATTTTAAAGAGGGAGTATGCTCAACATAGTTTATAAAATGTAAAAGATGGAAGATCCAGTACATAGTTCTAGCCACCTCTACAGCTAGCTAGGAAGGATGATCTTAGAGAAAATGTAAAGTGCTTATTGCTAAAAATAGAAGCAACCTGTCAAGATGCAACAGGCTATTGTAACAGGCTCTGCAACCTCTTCTCCAAAAAGAATTGTTAGTAAGCTAAAATGCTGTGGGATTTTAATACACAGGTTTACCATGGAAGCTTTTAATTTGGAAAGGCTAACATAAGAATGATCTGCTATCAACAATTTAGAGGATAGTTTCTTTGGGATTTATTTATAATTTTATTGAAATTTGCAGTATAGGAAAGAGAGAGTGTTTCTGAATATTGTTGAAAATTCGCTCTGCAAAGGTCTTAAACTGGAGAAAGAAGAGGAACTTAAAGGGAAAATAGAAAACCTCCCACTAATGGGAAGATGCTTTCAAAAAGTAAAAATTGTGTATTAGTCACTTTGGTGTAAAATTGCAAAGACTATCTGTTGGTTCCCTATACATTTCAATTGGATTTGCTTTGGCATTGTATTACTCAGTCCCAAATCCAAAGGGAATTTCATAAAATTAATTTGTTCACTTTCCCACCACCCCACCAACAAAAGCCCCAAAATGCAACCTTGTATCCAAGGATAGTCAGGCTTCCTGCTGATAAAAGCTGGTCTTGTTCTTCTAGCTATTGTTCTAGGGAACTATTTCTAGAAGCTTAGGAATGTCTTCAGAGCTTAGAAACTCAAGCCAATGTCATGTAAATGAAATTAAGCTTATGAAAAATTAGTTTCTTTCTACTTTTGGCACTCTCAGTAAACACTGCAGCATAGATTTTTTTTTTTCTCACAATGTCTGACTTGGGAAGTTATGGCACATGACAGAATAAAACAAAATAGAAAGAGTATTTTAAAAATATTATGTGACCCTGCTAACTCTTGGTTTTAAATGTAGATATTGCCTTCTAAGCAATAAATTTTTAAAAACTTAAAAGATAAGAAACTAAGTTATATGAAAAGAAGTAGCACTTCTGAGGTTATAAGAGTTAAGTTTATCTGAGGACAAAGATATTTCTATGAACATGTGGCTAAATTCTGAGGGGCATCTGATATAGCTTCTGCGAACTGACTCCCAAAGTGACATACAGCTGTACAACTGCTGAATACTCCCGTCCAGAAGGTAGAGATCACCATTAAGAAAATATACAACATTTTTAACAGGTAAGGCAGGGTAGAAGCTGAGGTTATAGGTTGAGTCACATTTTCTCTAAGTTGTATCCAAAATATGCTTCTATCAGTGTTGGTGTTTATGAATAAGCCGAGCAGTCAAATTAAATGGGATGTTCTTTCTTGCTTCTTTTTTTGAAACTTGATGACCTGATGTGTTTTCCACCTCAAATTTCAAGAGCAGGTGGGTTTTTCTTTTCTTCTTCTCAAATTCTGCCAGTTTGTGTATTTTTGACTGGGGTTCAAAAAGAAAACAGGCAGACATTTATTAAATACAGTGACTTTTAAAAACTGTTATTTCTATATTTTTATTTTTAACAATTTGAATACAAGTTTTAAAAGAATGCTTCATCTTAGCAAGGAAGCTTACAGAATGAAAATTTTCTTTAAAAATTAGAATTTTTGCTTAGGATTCTAAGCAAAAATTAGGATTCTTGGCTATAGCCAAGACAATCCTAAGCAAAAACAAACAAACAAACAAACAAAAAACCACAAAGCTGGAGGCATCACACTACCTGACTTCAAACTATATTGCAAGTCTACTGTAATCAAAACAGCATGGTACTGGTACCAAAACAGAGATATAGGCCAATGGAACAGAACAGAGGCCTCAGAAGGAATGTCACAGAACTACAACCATCTGATCTTTGACAACCCTGACAAAAACAAGCAATGGGGAAAGGATTCCCTATTTAATAAATGGTGTTAGAAAAACTGGCTAACCATATCCAGAAAGCTGAAACTGGATCCCTTCCTTACACCTTATACAAAAATTAACTCTAGATGGATTAAATATTTAAACATTAGGCCTAATACCATGAGGCCTAGCTAACACCATAAAAACTCTAGAAGAAAACCTAGGCAATACCATTCAGGACATAGGCATGAGCAGGGACTTCATGGCTAAAATACCAAAAGCAATGGCAACAAAAGCCAAAATAGACAAATGGGATCTAATTAAACTCAAGAGGTTCTGCACAGCAAAAGAAACTATCAATAGAGTGAACCAGCAACCAACAAAATGGGAAAAATTTTTTCTATCTACCTATCAGACAAAGAACTAATATCCAGAATCTATGAAGAACTTAAAGAACTTTACAAGAAAAACAAACAAACAAACAAACAAACAATCAAAAAGTGGGCAAAGGATATAAACAGACACTTTTCAAAAGAAGACATTTATGCAGCCAACAAACCTATGAAAGAAAGCTCATCATCACTGGTCATTAGAGAAATGCAAATCAAAACCACATTGATATGCCACCTCATGCCAGTTAGAAAGGCAATCATTAAAAAATCAGAAGACAGGATTTTTTAATGACAGCTGGAGAGGATGTGGAGAAATAGGAACACTTTTACACTCTTGGTGGGAGTGTAAATTAGTTCAACCATTGTGGAAGACTGTGGTAATTCCTCCAGGATCTAGAAATAGAAATCCCATTTGACCCAGCAACCCCATTACTGGGTATATACCCAAAGGATTATAAATCACAGGCACACGTATGTTTATTGTAGCACGGTTCACAATAGCAAAGACTTGGAACCAACCCAAATGCCCATCAATGATAGACTGGATAAAGAAAATGTGGCACATATACACCATGGAATACTAAGCAGCCATAGAAAGGATGAGTTCATGTGCTTTTCAGGGACATGGATGAAATTGGAAAACGTCATTCTCAGCAAACTGACACAAGAACAGAAAACCAAACACTGCATGTTCTCACTCATAAGTGGGTGTTGAACAATGAGAACACACGGACACAGGGAGGGGAACGTCACGTACTGGGGCCTGGGGTGTAGGGGGCTAGGTGAGGAATAGCAGGGGGTGGGGGTATTGGGGAGGGATAGCATTAGGAGAAATACCTAATGTAGATGACAGGGTGATGGATGCAGCAAACCACTACCATGGCACATGTATACCTATGTAACAAACCTGCACGATCTGCACATGTACCCCAGAACTTAAAGTATAATAATAAATTTTAAAAAATAGAATTTAACTAACAACCCCAGAAAACACTGCATTTTAGCTGAAGTAAGAAACCCAAGGAGAAGAGAGGAAATAGAGGGATGAGAGAACAGGTCTGACTTGGGTTCTACGTCAGACGTAGGGAAACATGGTAACAGTTTTTCTTTCTTTTTTTTTTTTTTGTAATTTAGGTTCAGGAGTACATGTGCAGATCATGCAGGATTGTTGCATAAGTACATACATGGCAAGGTGGTTTGCTGCCTTCATCCCTCCAAACACCTATATCTGGTATTTCTCCCCTCATTATCCCTCCCGACCCTCCCCACCCCTGCCGTCCCTCCCCTAGCCCACCCTACTGACCACAGTGTGTGATGCTCCCCTCTCTGTGTCCACGTGTTCTAATTGTTCAACACCCGCCTATGAGTGATAATGTAAGGTGTTTGGTTTTCTGTTCTTGTGTTAGTTTGCTGAGAATGGTTTTTCAATCCTTTTGGCATCAATAATCATCACTTACATTTCAGCTCAGAAACTGTCATTCATGCCCTTTTTCTTGGTCGTATAACCACTCAGAGCTACTCTGCTTACAAGGAGGGCAAATTCCTCACCTTGGCTATCACCTTTATCTCTTCCACTCCCTCACTCTCACTGCTTTTATTTTCATTTATTAAATTCACCACCGTGTGTGTCCATGAGCACGTGCACTTTTTTTTTTCTAGTCTCGATGTGGAGGTTCTAGATGCTGCTAGAGAAAGATACTCAATAATAGTTTTTTTTTGTTTGCTTGTTTGTTTTTGAGACAGGGTCTTGGTCTATCTCACAGGCTGGAGTGCAGTGGCACCATCTTGGCTCACTGCAGCCTCCGCCTTGTGGGTTCAGGCGATTCTCCCACCTCAGCCTCCTGAGTAGCTGGGACTACAGATGTGTACCACCACGCCCAGGTAATTTTACCGTGTTAGTCAGGCTGGTTTTGAACTCCTGACCTCCAGTGATCCGCCTGCCTCGGCCTTCCAAAGTGCTGGGATTACAGATGTGAGCTGTCACAACTGGCCAACAATACTCAATAATGTTTATTTTTCTCACTACAAAATTATTTCAGATAGTCTCAGTTGAGGCCTTCTTCCTATGTGACATTTCTCATCATTTATCCTAGTTAATTCCCTAGTAAGTTGCTCACAGTGGCTAATCTGTCCCTTTTCTAGTCTCCCCAAGTTTCAAACTTACTTTCTTAAGCCTCACCACTCTCTGAAAATCAATGTGTGTTCTACTTCACTGAGAAGACATGACTATTTAAATTCTCCCTCTCTCTCAGACTGTTTCACCCCACCAGTATCAGAATTTTCTACATTCCTTGTTCTCTTCTCTTTTACGAATATTTGAGAAGATGAAATATCTCTTTTCCTTTTTCATCACTGCAAAATTCTCAGCTGTTATCTCTTTGAATATTACTTCTGTCCAATTTTCCCTCTTTCTTCTCCTTTTGGGACTCTAAATATATGTATGTCAGACTTTTGGTGAGTATCCTATATGTTATTTATGCTCTTAACAATTTTTCCCACTATTTTTTTCTCTCTGAAATATGGGTGCTATTGGTTTTTCTTCCAGTTCACTAATACTGTATTTTGCTGTGTCTGATATGCTGTTAAACTTATCCACTATTATTTCATCTTTAGATATTATTACTGTTTCAATTCTAGACGTCCACTTGGTTATTTATAAACTAGTTATTTGGCAAAATTCTCAAGAGTTCAGCAAAGAGGGTTAGTCCTAGACCTTTTCTGCTAGTTAAAGATAGAGTTTAAGAAAATAATTAAGCCTGTACTTTTGTATTATTTATAAAAAAGCTCAGAAAGCCATTTCAAAATGCCTTTATGTGTTTCAGCATCACTGAAACATTACTTCCAACATAAAACCCATTTTGAGATATAAATTCTGTCATAGTCTCATTATCTCTCATTCATACCTTGTTTTTAAACAAGTATGCTTAAATACCTTATGAAGAAGGCAATGGTTCCTACTTTAATAGCAAAGACTAGGATATTCACAAGATGGGGGAAAAACACATTCGACATCCTTGTTGCATGACTTCGTAAAGATTTCTATTGCTCTTAATGATGGTCTCTTCTCTGCCTCTGGCTAGGAGCCTTCCAGGCATTTTAGATTAGGTTTTCTGTGCTTCCAACACAAGCTCATCATTGGGGAGCTAAATTACATTTAGAAGCTGCATTTTTATTTTAATGATATATTGTTGATTGACTTTGCACTCAATTTAAGAGAGTAATGGTCTTGTTCCCCAGTGGTTCTGACACGCTCAGTGCCCTAGACCAGAAGCCAGAATCAAGATCCTGTAAGAACAGAGAAGAGAGAGACAATCAATTCCCCACTCCACACCCTCCACCCCCACTAGCTGCTTGAACTCATTTTCACTTGGATTCCAAAATTAATGAATTGTCTTTTCCAAAATAGCAATCCCAGTTTATATAAACGGATTCGTCCTCCGTGCACAGAATAGGTGGTGCTTGTTTGCTTTGCCAAAGGAAAGAAATGAACTTCCATGGTTATGATTTTATTAGACACTGAGTTTCCATTGTCTTTAAAAAATCTGCACTCACACACACAAGCACACAAGCACACACATGCATGCGCGCGTGCATGCACACGCACACACACACACACACACACGGCAAATTGCAATTAAGAGCTCCAGAACATTCTATGTGCTGGGATTGGATTACAGGGGATATTACAGTTCTACATAACCTCATAATTTACAGCACACATTATATTTTATATTTTAATTTATTTAATATCCAAAATAATCACTAGAGGTAAAATAACCCACCAGAGGAGAGAATGATGGAGCCAGGACTTGATCACGTTTTTAGACCCAGGTCCTCTACCCCCTTATTATAAGAGTGTTTCTCAAACTCAAGTATTGTAGAAACTCCTTTGAAAGAGGAAAAACCTTATGGATCCCCAAGGAAAACACTAGAATTAAATGCTGCCATTTTTGGCTATCAGCTAGTTTCATAATATAAAAAATCCCAAGGTGAACATGAGTATCCAACCATTCAGAATAAGCTTGGTCTTTAAAGGGTTAACATCAAGGCAAAAACACATGTTATAGAATATACATGTTATCATAGGATTTGAAGGATCCCTGCAAATTTATGGACTCGAGATTGAAAAACACAAACTTATGACAAAGAGTGTTTTATAATTTTTCTGTGAAGATGGATGTATTAGTCTGTTTTCAGGCTGCTGATAAAGACATACCTGAGCCTGGGAAATTTGCAGAAGAAAGAGGTTTATTGGATTTGCAGTTCCACATGGCTGGGGAGGCTTCACAATCATGGTGGAAGGCAAGGAGGAGCAAGTCACATCTTACGTGGACAGCAGCAGGTAAAAATAGAGAGCTTGTGCAGAAAAACTCCCATTTTAAAAATCATCAGATCTTGTGAGACTCATTTTACTATCATGAGAACAGCTCAAGAAAGACCCGCCCTCATAATTCAACCCCCTCCCACTGGGTTCCTCCATGACACATGGGAATTATGGGAGCTACAGTTTGAGATGAGATTTTGGTGGGGACACAGCCAAACCATTAACAATGGATAATTTATTATCTTTGTGTTCCTGATTCTGTAGAGAGGATGGACCTCAGTCCTCAAACCCAAGGAACCAAAAACTCAACCTTGTTTTCATTTTTATATTGTAACCCTTACTTGATGGTGGGGTTAATTAATTAAATATAAGCACAACCAATTCAGGGTTTCCTCTGGCACCTCAGGGTCTTTTCTCCCTCTGGTGGTGTCTCAGTTCAAGGGTGGTGGGTTCAGAAAGTGCCACATCCTGGGTGGGATCGGGCATCATGTCTCTGGAGGTCATGGTCCATTCCTGCAGACTCTGAGATTCCTACATTCCTACTTGGTCAGGGATTGTTGGTCCACTCGGAGCTCTCCACGTCAGCTTTGTCCTGAGCTTGAGCCCTCAGCATATCTTCTTGTCCTCCCCTTCAGCACCCACTGTGCAATTCTCAGTAAGGAAGGACACTCTTCTAGGCTTTGGAGAACTGTGTGGGGCTTTCCCAGCTGTCACTTCTGCTCTCCTGCATCACACCACTAGGGTGGGTGGAAAGTTGAGGAATTGATCCCCAGTTGGGGAGTAAGGCACAGGTCACTTCTTCTCTTGGATCCTCAAACTCCTTCAAGAGGGGACGGGAAAACTTATCATTCCTCCCACATATTAGTCAGAACTCTTCAGAGAAACAGTGCCAGTAGGATACATACATTGGTCTATATCAATGTGTACGTCTGTATCTCTCTCTATCTGTATGCACATGTAGACATATACAGATAAATTTATTTTTAAGGAATTCGTTCACACGATTTTGGGGCTGGGAAGTCTGAAATCTGCAGTGCAGGCTGCAGGCCAGATATTCAGGTGAATGATGTCACAGTCTTAAGATCGAGTCCCACAGAGCAGTAATCTGGAAGCTCAGGCCAGACTTTTGTGTTACAGTCTTGAGGAGAATACCTTCCTATTTGGGAAACTTCAGTCTTTTCTCTTAAGGCTGTTAACTGATTGGAGGACGCCTCCCCAAGGCATGGAGGGCCATCTGCTTTACTCGAAATCTACTGATTTAAATGTTGACCACGTCTTTAAAATACCTTCACAGCAACTTCCCGGCTGGTATTTGACCACACTACTGGCACCATGGCCCAGCCAAGTTGACACGTAACATTAACCATCATAGGGTGGATGGAAAGCTGAGGACTGGGTCTCTAGCTGGGAAATAAGGCACAGGTCACCTCTGCTCTTAGATCTTCAGACTCTTCCAGGAGGGGAGTGGGGAAATCTGTCACTCCTGCATGGCTTGCCTCCAGAACACAGAAACAGGCCTGGGTACAGGGTTCCCTCTCAGCACACTCACTGACCCCCAACTGTCAGACTTCCTGTCTCGTACTCCTTCACCCCAGGCCAGCGACATCTAAAGTTCTGTGATGGGGCAGAAAAACCTGGCTCTCCCTTTATCCTGCGTTCTTCCAAATCTATCCTTTAGGGTATAAAACGTATTTTCCCTGCCCTTCCAAATCACAGTTTCTGTGACTCGAATAGCTTTTCTTGTAAACTATGGTTTCTCCAGTGAGCTTCAAGTTGTTTATAAGCTCAAAAGCTGAGCCTTGCTGCCCTGGTTCTGCAGGTCATCTTTTCTCCAGGAGAGTAACCTGCAGTGCTCTAGCTGCCACCTGACACATGGGGCACACCACAGGCACAAAGAGTCACTGGGTATGAAACGCTGAGGTCAGTTCGTTAATGGCTGCATGTCTACAATAGCAAACAATTATAGCTGTGCACTGATGCGGTTGCCTGTGTGTTCCGTGCACTGATGAGGTTGCCT
>NW_016107356.1:9837428-9870847 GCF_001604975.1 Cebus imitator
AAAAAAAAAAAAAAAAAAAAAAAAAAAAAAAAAAAAAAAAAAAAAAAAAGAATGTTGAATGAAACTGAAGGAAATTTTCAAATTTTCCTCAAACCGGATGACTGGGAAAAGATAAGGAATACCAAAAGGATTAGTTTCTTCAAATAGGAACAGAAATTCCTGGTGATCTCTAGCTGGCACTATTCTAGGTGAATGTTTTCACGTCTACTAAGGCAAGGACTTAATGCATTTGCACCTGTCTTTTCGTAAGCCCTTTTCTGTGGTTTGATTAGAAAGCCAAAACCCACCTATTTTGTCACTTAGATCAATTACTATAATTACGGTTTGAAAAATAAAACTTTGAAGCCTAGACTTACAATGAGGTTCTAGCTACATCATAATCATAGTTAGTCCTGTGTGCCCTTGAATGAGTCTTCAATTTGTCTCAGAAAAAGCTGGTTCTGTGAAATATGGTATATCTTTTAATTGCTGATTAAGGCCTACACAAATCTCAGACCCTATCTCTTTGTTCAAAGACATACCATCTTAAATAACTAGTATAGAGGCTGCTCTCAATACTATTTGTTGAATGAATGAATACAAGGTAAGAATACAGATCCTCATATAAAATGTAAAATAGTGGCTGAGCCACAGGGGACACTTGTTCATGTATTGCTGGCCCAGATATTACCATGTCTATCTGATTCCTGACTTTAGGGGCTGTTTTGTAGGCAAGCACCTTGTTAGAGGGTATAGAGTAAATGCAAAACCTTCTCTGCCAACTGAGGCAGGGAGGGATGCACTGGAAGTTTCTAGAATCAAAGGGAAGCCTGGAGAATGTGGTGTAGAGGAAAGGCAGTGTCAAAGGCAGGTGCAGAACCTGCCAGCCTGGGCCTCATTGGCACTGTGGCTACCACTGGCTGCCTAATGCCCACACTTGCACACCCTGGGGGCAGAGGCCCCTGGACATATGCCTCCATGTGGCAGCCATCACACTATCCCAGCATCTCTGGGTCACCCTCCTGAATGTGTAGCCTGGGTGGGGGCTTCTCATTCGTAGAATGGCAGTCCCAGGCCCATGGAGTAGCAGTCAGTGTGGCACTGCCACTGCGCCTCCACCACAAGTCACACAAAGGGGTGACTCCCCTTCTGAATTGGAGTGAGCAAAACCCTCACTGATTTTCACTGCTGTGTGCAACAGAGTCATGAACAAATGTAGTTTGAAAAGAAAGGAGCATTATACCAAGGCAAGCAGAATCACAAAACTGGCCCAATTTCCCCACAGAACTGAAGGCTGAGCAACTTTCATTTGTTTCAGTGGAGTTATCTTCTCAGGAAACTAACATCAGGCCTCCCAGATCCCATCAGGGAACCAAAACTTCCCAGATTACCATATCCTGACCATCAGATGCACCTGCTGCCTCTTGAACAACTACTCTTCCTTACCCCTCCCTAATTCTCGGCTATACAAACTCTTTATTTTAGTTGGTTATAGAGATGGTTTTTGAGACTTGTCTCCCATCTTCTGGCTGACGTCACCTTCAATAAACCCTTTCTTCTCTGGCAATACTTGTCTCAGTGTGGCTTTCCATGTGGTGAGCCACCAGACCTGGGCTGAACCCCTGGCGTTTGGCAACAATTATGTGAACATCAAATTCTCTGAGCTCAGAGTTGAGCTTGTAATAAGCACTAGACAAACAGTGGTTATTATTTTCATCATTATTATTTTAGTATCATTATTAATAGTATGAAATTGGCCAGATTTAAAAAATTATAAGTAAAGACAAACTGCCCACGGGCTGGTTCTTCGTAAAATTTTGAAGCAGGGGGTTTAGCCTGACATCAAAGTCCTTACACCCTGTTTACCTGTCTCCTTCCCATCATTGCTCTCTTTCCCTGTGCTGCCGACTCCTCTCTCCCAGTGCCACAGGGTGTTATTTTTTGCTGGTGATCAACTAATGCTCACTAACGTAGTTAAGGCTGAGTGTTTTAAATGCCAGCTCAGCAGAGCTGTTTGAATTTGTACCACAGACACTCAGAGATCTTAAGGTTTGCAAGGCCAAATGAATGACTCTTTCATCGTGACAGTTAACCACAGTAGTTAGAATTCATTAAATACACACATACAAGTTGGGCACTGAGCTAAATGCCTTAAATGCATTACATCCCAGGCATTACCACTTTTAATCCTCACAACTCTTTGAAATAGTGACTGTTATTATCATATCAATTTTCAAATGGGAAAATTCAAGGCTTGGAATTTAGGCTTGAACCCAGCTCTGACTGACTCCACAGCTCATACTAGATACTGTGAACTAACTACCTCATCTTTAGCTTAGCACTGGCTTCTGACACCATCATCTACTCGAATGATAAAGAAGATAATTCAAGGAGCATTGAGGAACCCCAATCTTCTAAGGTGCTTTGAGGGCAAGCACAGTGGTTCATACCTGTATTCCCAACAGTGTGGGAGACTGACACTGGAAGATCACTTGAGACCAGGAGTTTGAGACCAGCCTGGACAACATAGCAAGACCCCATCTACAGAAAACAAAATAAAAATGTTAGTTGGACATGGTGGTATGCACCTGTAGTACTAGCTACTTGGGAGGCTGAAGCAGGAAGATCACTTGAGCCCAAGAGTTTGAGGCTGCAGTGAGCTATGAATGTGCCACTGTACTCCAGCCTGGGAGACAGAGCAAGATCTTATCTCTAAAATAAATAAATAAAAATACAAAATTTTAAAAATGAAGTGCTTTGAACTCCTTGAGACCGAAGACTGATTTTTATTCTAATTATTTCTTTTTTTTGTTATTTGCTAATGAACAGCTAGTTATGCTGAGTCAAATGACTGTACTGAACCGAGCTTCAGCACATGAGGACAATGGAGACAATTCTCGTGGTTTTAATGAGGAATTATGTGCTTAAAATGCCCAGAGCGGAGCTGGAAAAGTCTGGTTTCAAGTCTTGCATCTGCAGTGAATTAAGTAAATAAATATCTCCAAGTCTCATTGTTTTCTTTGTAGAATGGGAGAAAGCAATGTCAATTTCCTAGGTTTGCTGTGAAGACTAGAGAGTACACACAAAAAAATGATTGCTGTCCTACGATGAGGAAATTGAAATAGATTTTCCTGGCCATGATAAAAAATGGCAGCTTTTTATCAATTGTGTACCAAAGTGATTTAGGGAAAGGGTCCTCCCCAAATCACCATCATCAATTAGCTACTTAAATTTTGTGTATGTGTGTGCAGTTTATCCAGGCTGACTTATTTAAAAGACACCCAGCATGCCTCCTTTTAAAAGATAAGTCACTGAAACTCTGACCTTTGTGTTCTAAAGCAGCTTTTATCTGGTACAAACAAAATATTGGAAATGCTGAGAAAGCCTTTTAAGTGGAGACCTTTGTTGCAGACTGGCACAATCAGGGCTGACGACCTTGTTAATTGATGTTGCACCAGACTCCTCCGAAAAATCAAGTTCAAAGTTAGTTTGTCAAACAAATCTCCATGTAAAGAGTTGGAAGCTGTGATTTCTTTCTAACATAACAGAGGGATTTTCAGTTTTCTTTTTTTTTTTTTTTAGCAAAGTATTTGCCCCGTCTTTTAACATCTCTACAACACCCAGCATCTCTGAGGCTTTGACATAGAAGTTAATTCTCTGTAGGTCAAGGCCTTTGCCTTGGGAGACAGATTAGCCTTCAGGAAGCACAAAGGCTTACAAAGAGTTCCCAGAGATGCAGAAGGATAATGCTGAAATGTTGGGTCCTAAGTTGCCAGTCAGGGAAAATCCATTTTGCTATTGAGTCCTGATGCTAGAGTCTCCATGCTGAGTCGTCATGGAAGTCAAAGGTAAATGCAAGAGAACACTTGCCCTTTGGTCTTGCCAAGGCGAACAGAAGACTCATTGAGGAGGTGTGGGTCGGCAGGTGTTTCCTTGTACTCTAAATAGACTTCATCTGCCTGAAAGCCTTTCATGTTGCAGCCACCCTTCCAGTTCCCCACTTTCCTGGACATTGCAGCTGATCAGCAGCCGTGTCTGTGAGCTCATTCCTGAGCATCTCTTTGGATGGGAGGTTTTCTGTTCCTTTCAGTCAATATCGATGCAAATATTCAGATTTGTTTTTGTTCAGTGTGTCCACTTGTATCCAATAGCACGTTTGGTTGTATGGGGCTTCTAGAATGTTCCATTTGCTGATGGGTCTGTTACCCACGTTTGATTTTCGGGAGTCCTAATTTGTCTTAAATACACCAGGAATACGAAGTGCAGATGGCCTGAGGTTTGCCCTGCAATCCCATGTCTGGCAAAAGGCATGGACTATGGAATGTCCCCTGTTAATGGCCACCTCCAGCCTGGAGCCATCCGAGACACATGTATCACCTCTCCCAGGAGAAGGTCAGCTTCTCCTCAGCCCTGTGTCTATCTCCCCTGGGGTGGCCCACAGAGGCAGGTACAGAAACTGCTCTTGGTACTTGCCCCCCCATACACCCAAATTTCTCCTGACCCGTGAGGCCTTCCCTGCGGTCCTGTTGCTGCTCAAAAGCACGCCCAGTCAACTTCAGATGGAAGGAAATCAGACTTCATACTGCAGCCCAGCATATTTTTGGCTCAAGCTAGCTAAGAACCATGAAATTTTTAGATTTTTTACTTTTTGCCAGGAGCATGTAGCTGCCTCTTTAAATTATTTCAGCTAACTTCTGTTGATGGTCTGTGGATAAACAAAAGTGTCCGCTGAAGTGAGTTCATGGGGTGCTTTCACAGAAAACAGGCGTGCTGTAAACACATCTGCATTCTGGAACATCTAATTAGGAAAACCTAACGGCGGCCTCCGTAACTGTCTCCCGGGAGCCTGCATTTGCGCCCAGCTCGTCAGCTGCATATGAAAGATTCAGAGCTTGTGTGAGTCATTAAAAAACACATAACAATCATCAAGGCATGTTTGGCTCTTGGGGAAAATGAAAAACACAGTTTTGGCTTTAAAATAATTTGCTTTATTGAGAGAGAGAGAGAGAGAGAGAGAGAGAGAGAGAGAGAGAGAGAGAGTGTGTGTGTGTGTGTGTGTGTGTGTGTGTGTGTGTGTGATACAAAAATGTCCAGTAGGTGACCTTTGTTGATCTTTGTTGCTGCCGCTTCAGAGCCCTGACCTCCACCTTTGTCTCATCTCCCTGTAGGCACCTAAATGAAATCTCATGACTACAGGTTCTTGGTATTTTGCTCACTGCAAGGTTTAGAAAATTAATAACCACCAAATTTCTCAACAGCTTAGGATGCTACCTTTTAATATGCAACTTCTAAAAACTGAAAAACATTCACAATTTGCAAAAATTCGTGTCAAATGGCAGCATGTAGGCTTTCTAGAGAGTTGATTGGAAGGTAGTAGTGGTCAACGGTGTTTTCTCCACCGCCCACGTGTGAGTGTCCTGGGCTGCCATAACGTTTCCATATACAGCGGTCTTAAAGCAATACACATTTATTTTTACAGTTCTGGAGGCCAGAAGTTCAAAATTAAGTTCTTGGCAGAGCCGCACGTCCTCTGGAGGCTCCAGAGGAGGAGGGATACCAGGCCTGCCCCTCGCTTCTGGTGTGTCTGGCTGCCCTCGCATCCCTTGGTTTGTGGACACATCTTTACAGTGTCGGCCTCCTTTTCCCATTGCCTTCTCCTCCATGTCTGCGTCTGATCTTGCCCTCCACCCTTCTCTTATAAGGAAAGGTATCACTGGATCTAGCGCCCACTAGGATAATCTGGGATGATATTATCTCAAGATGTTTATCTTCATTACACCTGCAAAGGCCCTTTCTCCAAATAAGGTCACACTCACAGGTTCCAAGTGGACATATCTCTTGGGGGCTGCTCCCATCAGACCATGATAGACAACACAGAAAGGCCACTAAGGTGTTGTAACTCAATTTTCGGGAGATATTTGTTAGAAAACAAAAGCCTTTGACAGCAGGAGTTTCACTCTGTGTTGACCTGAACCATTTTCTGTCCCTCGATATAATGCTTTAAAATTGCTTCCACTGGGGCTGGAGGGTGGCTCTCCGCAAAGCTCTGAAATTCTCTGTATTTGCAAATAAAAATTGGAATTTGAGGGTAAATCGTTGAATTAGGTAGTACTACTCAGACACTTTTTCACTTAAAATATGGAATTTTGTAAGTAAAAATTCAAAAGAATTCCTCCAAAATAATGGCATGTAGGCTTTCTAAAGAGTTGATGGGGGAAGATCTCTGTGGTCAGAAATGACTTCTCTCCATTCCTCAAACCGCAGTGCATGGACTCCCATGGCAGACTTGTGGCAACCCTGCCGTGCATTCGGGGCAGGAGGGCCCCTTCCAGGAGGGGCTGTCAGGGCAGCCTGTGCTCACACAAACACTCTCCCCTGATGAGAGGATCAGCAGGGAACAGATGAGGAGACCTGGGGCAGGTAGAGGGCGGCAATGGCTACGGAGCAAGATGAGATTGGAAGAAATAGAAAAGAACCCCAATACGGCAAAACACAGGGAATGGGCCCAGCCAAGGTGGGGATGGGCCCAAGCAAGGGGAAAAATAGAAGCTAAGACATAGGTGGAGGCTCTGAAACAAAACACAGGGAAGAAGGCAAACTTGCCCTTGTCAGTACTGCCGTTCTGAATTTTTCTATTAGTTGAAGTCAGTAAAGACGGCGCCCCAATTGGAAGTCATACTGGACTTCTGTGGTTCTATAACTCTAACTGGGAATCTTCAATTAGAACCTGGACTTGGCAGAGGGAAGGGCCTGTGAAGATCCAGCACAACCTGCAATCAAGGTTTCTATTTATTTGTTTCCCTGTTTGCCACCCCCCTCACAAGAATGGAGGCTCCTTGAGGTCAGGTTACTTGTCTATCGTGTTCGTTGTTGGATCCCAGGTCCTATTCCCAGTGTTTGACACACAGCAGGTGCTCAATTAACATGTGACATGTGAAGGAAGGAATAGTGAGCATGAAGGCATAAGGCTTTATTTATGTGTATTTTGTTCAAATTTAAATCTCTGAGGTTTTTTTTTTTTTTCTTTCACTCTCTGGTCTGGTCCTCCATAGAGGTTTATTTTTATTTATTTTTATTTTTGCAATCCTTCTGCCTCAGCCCAGCAAGAAGCTGGGACTATAGGTGTGCAGCACCATGCCTGGCTCATATTTGTATTTTTTGGTAGAGATGGGGTTTTACCATGTTGCCCAGGCTGGTCTCGAACTCCTGAGCTCAAGTGATTCCCCACCTCGGCCTCCTTAGAGCTTTAATTGCCTCTTGTTTACCCCGTTGGTGAGGGAGGGATTCCCTCTCTAGGGTTATAAATGTGGCTAAACACACAACACCTGACAGTGGACGGATGAGACCGACAGCAGCCTATTCCTAATATATACTTACAGCCACGGGAGGAGGACACTGCGCCACGCAGGCCATTTAAGGACGGAGTGAACAACCGGGGGCCGTGGGAGGCAGGCTTTGTAGTAACAAGAGATGGCAGTGTCTCCTGGTTCCTGTGGGAGGATGCGACTGGCTCCTTTGAGTAATTCCACAGGCTGGCAGGGAACGAAAGTCATTACTTAAGGATAAGCAAGAACAGCCTGGACCCTTGATAAGGGGGGTTACTTGGTTTGGGGACTTTCTCTGCAGGAGCAGAGTGGGAGGGGAGCTTGCGGTTAGGCCATCTGAGGCCCTCCTGATTTTGCCGGATGCAAGGAAACAAATAATATTTAGCTTTAATTTAAACCTTAGACTATACCTAGTTACAAGAACAGGCCACAGAGTCAGTCCTTATGAGATCAAATCATCTGCTAAGCTGTGTGTCCCGAAATTAGGTAGCCTTTCTCAACCTGTTAATGAGGAATGATAATCATACTTCATAAACTGCTGTCAAAAATCTCTGCCACGAAGTAGATTTCACTTTTCTAACCTCAGTTTCTTCATTTGTCAAATGGAAGTAATCAGACCTCCACAAGGCTATTGGCAGATAATAAATAGAAAATACGAAGCATGGCCCCTGGCCCCTGAATAGCCATCCGCTCATATACACGAGGGTTATTCTATTCAGGATATTATAGAAATAGCTTCTACATACAGAATGCCTACTCTACGCTGGGTGCTGGCCCAGGCACTAGCTCAGGGGGTCTAAGGCTGTGGGAGGGTGGAGGCTCCAGGGTGAGGGATGGGATGGGTCAGAGCAGGAAGGATGTTGTAGACCATGGTGAAGAATTTGGAGCATGTGGCTGTCATCCTGGGGTCTGGAGTTATGAGACGGGAAAATGGTGTAGAAATTGTTGAGAGGGGGGAATTTCAAAGTTCACATGACCCCTAGAGATCTGGCCACTCCTTTCATTGGGAAACCTGCATGTCCTTCCTGCCTTCCACATGCACTGGCCTTGGCTTGATGAGAGTGGCTGGTGTGGGTGTGTTCCTCAGGCATGCTGGGACAGAGGCAGTGTGGAGGGCTGCAGCAAAGGAGGGACATGGAGGCTCGGGAGGGTGTGAGCTGGGGAGGATACGGCAGGGTGTGGGTGGAGTGAGTGTTCAGGTTGCCCTGCAGAGAACAGACTGCAGCTGAAAAGGATGAGAGAGAGAGAGAGAGAGAGAGAGAGAGAGAGAGAGAGCATGCAAGGATTGTGTGCCCATGTGTGGGAGAGACAGCATGAGCAGGGTGGCCAAGGAGAGGATGAGAAAAACTTATGATCATGGGGCTCTCTTCCCAACCAAGGGCATCATACCAGGCAGATACCCTTGCTTCTCAGTCTGGAAGAATTTCACTTCTGGTACCTGTAAAATAGGAGTTGCTCCTGTGAGTAATTTTTTGAAAACAAGGCAGAATAAAAAGTACATATTTTTGCACTGAAAGCCTTGGGAGAGGGAAGGATCTCAAACCTCAGACCCTGAGAGGAGAGGCTACGGAGGTACAGGCGAAAGGAGCTGAAGGCAGGGGCTGCAGCCTGCGAACGTGGAGGGTTTGAGGAATGCCTATTCTGCAGTCTTCAAGGAAATGGATCTCCCAATGTATCTCAAATACTCATGGCATATAGTGTCGCTGGGGCCATGGAGCTATGCAGAGGTTAGCAACTGAGGCCTGCAACCAGAAAGTCCACGTAGGCCATCAGATGCAGGGATGAAATGCAGGAAGCAGAGCTGCAGTCCAGCGAAGTGAGGGTCAGAGCAGCTCACTGAGCCCGGGGAAGGTGCAGCGCTAGAGAATTCCCTAGCGAGCGAGAAAAACACATGGAAATAAATCTCCCTGCAAACAGCATTGCTAATTAAGAATGTGTCCATGCCATTGACGATGTGAAGCTTTATTCTTTTATGTTAGCGCCTATAAATGTATTTACATTGACTTTCAAGCTTACTGCCCTTTGTAAGTTCTTAAATTCCTTAATGGCAGATTCTACAATCAAATTCTGTGACCCATGGGTCTAATCCTTCAGTAATGATGCAGGGAAATCTGTAGTATTTAAGGGTCAGGATCCCTAGAACTTAGTGAGGTACTTGGCGGAGTGTGGGCTGGAGGTGGCTGGAGCAGGAGTCGCGACTGGGCACAGGGAGGCAGCTACATGAGGGGTGGTGGGGGGCTTACAGGGCTCCCTGTGGGATCGGCAGAGTCAGGTGACTTTGGGCTGAAAGCATGTAGTCAGCAGATGGGGCTTTCCCAGCAAATCCTTTCAGTTCGCAGAATCCACCTGGCTCATGTGTTAGATGTGCAGTCACATGGGTGCCACCTTCCCTAGTGGGAAACAACCAAATAGCAATACACTGTTACCATTATCACTATAATTTTCTTTTGTCTTTAGGATAGTTGCATATATTTGCCGAGAAAAGAGATCCCTGTCTTTTGGAATGAGACTGGGTCATTTTCTTGACCTGGGAAAGTTGCTTACCTTTGCTTAGCTTCAATTCCTCATTTCTTGCGTGTGGAGAGTCACACCTGTGACACAGATTAAATGTAAGGAAGTAACATGTACAATCTCCTAGCATGGTGTCTGGGGCATACCAGACATTCCACAGTAGTAATGATCATCATCATGATCATGTGGCTGGTTCTTTTGAATTAACCTTCACATAAACCATCTATAAGGCTCTTTGCTAAAAAAATACTAGTTGATTTGCATGTGGATTAGAAGAAAGGCCACTGGAGTTGGGGAAGGTGGAGACATGGCCACATTCTAAATTTTAATAGTGTGCTCCTTTCAAAAGGAAGTTCCAGGCATGACTCCCTCCTGTGTGTTCATGCATGCCTGCATGATTGCTTGAGGGTAAGATGAGTGTGCCATACATTTTATTAGTTCACATGTTGGACATCAAGGATGGCGCAAGTCCTTCCCACTGGGCCCCAGGAGTCACGTTCCTTGTGGTTAACCTGTGTTCCCTCTCTGGTTGCCTCAGCCCCTTTTCTTTCTTTTTTTCTCCCAGGGTAGCAAGATCACATTAGTCACAGGAAAGATGAAAAGAAATTAATGGTTACAGCCTTATAGCTCACTTGGGAAATCTGTGCCCTTTCTCCAGGGGGTTTCTAAGTTTAATTTTTCTTATTCAAGCTTTTTACAGTTTGAACCTGCTGGCAGGCAGTGAATTTCTTTTAAGACTGCTGCAGCATGGAACTTCTGCTGGCAGAAATAATTTTTTAGGGCTATAAAAATCTTGGCGGAGTTTGAGAAACATCCTGGTGGTCCCAGACCATCTCCAAGTGACCACTCCATTAAATCCAGGCAACAAATCCTTCATCAACTGCGATTGTAAAGTTGAAATTTATTATACAGTTCAGAAGTGTAATGATTCTGGGAAATCAAGAAGAAATAGAGACGAAATTCCCAGCTCAACAGCATAATTCTTTAAGTAAATGGACACAATCTTGCCTCTTATTTTGAGCTTGAAAGACAGACTTTGAAGATCTAAGTATCCATTACTGATGCTACTTAAAAGAAGCTGACTCCAAAATTATCAAGTACTCTGTTTGTGGAATAAATGGAGTTTTAATGGCCTGTGGTGCCATATGAATATTCATGCTAATAGGTGTTTTCCATTTAGGATATTAACTACATAGTAACCATGACTTAATTCTAGTGGCTGGCCATTGTTATAGGCAACTAATTTATGTTGATTCTTGACTAGAAAAAGCAGATTTCCACATCCATTAAGGAAATTAAAGCTGTCTTTTCTCCTTCACCTGCACCAGCCCACAGGCACCCTCCCCCTATATTTGCTGAACATCCAAATGTCTTCTAAATGCGTTTACCAGTTTTATTTCAACCAGTAAGTGCCCTGTTTTCTATTTGATGTTATTCAGTTAACAAGAAAGGAACACAATATGGAACACTTAGATTGTCAAGAGCTGAATACTTAACAATCCATTTAACTAGATCTTTTATACAAGAATGAGGCCTTGCAGAAATCCATTTAACTAGGTCCTTTATATCAGAATGAGACGTTGCAGAAGGCACAGGAAATCTTGTTGGTCCCTGTTGCACAGATCAGAACGAGTGTCCCTGAAGTCAAGTATTGTAGATGTCAAAGCTGATTGAGTGAGGAGGATAGCCTTTCTTTCTGCACATTTGGACAAGGCAAAAGTAAAGGATTCTCAAGAAAGAAAAGAATGACTCATTTATTTTCCAGTCTTCAACCAAGATTACAAGAAACTTGTTATGATCATAAGAAACCAATCTTCCCTCAAAATCAACGTGTTAGTTGTCAAGTCTTTGCTTACAGAACCTGGCTGAAAAGAATAATTTTTTTGAGAGTCATTCACTGAGAGCTCTGCTTTTTCTCCCCCTTTCTAACCGAGAGTTATGATCTTCAGTAAGACCACCTGGTGGTAGACCACCTACTACTACCAAGCTCGAAATATGTTTTATATACACCAGCACAGTAACTTTCCACCAGCTACTTTTCCTATGTAAAATTCAGCTATTATGTAGATCAGCCTCTAGATACCTTGTCTGGAAGTGCACAACTTTGGAATCAGTACAGACAAACTTCTCCAAAATGCTCTCATATTTTTTATGAGAAGATCTATTCATATCGAATAGATCATGATTAGGACATAATTTGTCATATTTAGAGTCTATGTCATGAATTTATCTTCTTTGTCATATTCCTGTGGTATGTATAACCATTGCTCACTGTTTCACTCTGATGGCCTGTTTATGGTAGGTGATAAATAAATACTTATTAAATGTGTAAGTAAATGAATATGTTCTTTATGTAGGCCACATGCTGTTGAGCATAAAAAAGCATGAAATATTCAACAGTAATGCCTTGATCTGCCGTTACTGGAGAGGGAGAGAGGATGATTTCTGATTGCAATGGAGGATCACGTCCATTTTCATCTCACGTCCTAGCAGTATCTTTTAACCACAGGGTGTTTAAAGGACCACTCATTATCACCAATGTGTTGGTGGTCAGAGCCCATTTCTTCAGAGAGCTTTGTTTTCACACCTTTCCAAGTTTGGTAAAATAGGCAACCCAGATTTTTGCAACAAAGAAAAGCATTTCATAGGATTCAGTTTACGAGACCTAGAACTTAAAGTATTATTCCTTCCCTTAATTAATAGATTAAAAAAAATGTGTCTATGGGCTAGGGACTCTGTTTTATGCTGGGGCCTAAATCATACTTCAGATAGGATTCCTGTTCTTAAGGAAGGAAGACCCGTCATTGCTCACCGTAGGTTGAGGTGTCATGACACAGGTGCACAGGCTGCATTAGGGGAATTTATCCCAAAACTCAGATTCAGATTCAGTGCCTAAATCACGCTGTACTTAGCTGTCCATGTTTGTGATTATTGGCACCATGTCTCCCTCTGTGCCTTTGCTAATGCAGTGGTTCTGCAAAGAACAACTGCCCCTGGATTTTCTGCAAGTTTCAGTTTGGGTCAAGGGAAAATTTCTCAGGGACTGTGGTACTGGTTTCCGACACGAAATGATGCTTAGCAAGTTTGCTGATGAAAACACCCAAGAGAAAGAAGTGGACGGTGGCATGGCTTTGAAAACTCCCTACATTCCCCCCCAAAACACCAGAGCAACAAAACGGAAAACCTACATACACCAACTGAGCCAGAGGAGGGACAGCTCTGAGCCCACCCCCACCTACATGTTTCTTCATACGTGTCCGCTGACCGATCCTTCCTCCCTTCCTTCCTTCCTTCCTTCCTTCCTTCCTTCCTTCCTTCCTTCCTTCCATCCTCCCTCCCTCCCTCCTTTCCTTCTCCCGTCTGCACCACATCCTCCCCATCTCTTAACACTAACATTTCCTTCCCTCCCTCCCTCCCTTCTTCTTTCCTTCATTCCGCATTGTTCTCTGAAGCTGAGGCTAAAAGGGAGTAGGAGAAAGAAACTAACATGTATCGGGCCCCTGCTCTCTGCCACCAGTGGTATCCACTGGAATATCTCAAATCTGAGAATGGAATTTTCCAGAAGTCCTGTGGTTTCATCTAATTTTGTTATTTTCAATAAATTTAATTTGTTGAACTTACAGAACTAAATGTTACTTTTTGTATGCTTGTAAAACTTCTCATAAATAAATTCATAAGCCCTAAAAAATACTCTTATTTCTAAATGTGTATCATGGTTTTGGTTTGGAAAATACAGTTTTATGCAAAAGGATAAATTTAAATTGAACAGCTGGAGAAACAAGCTGGAAAAAATTTCAGCATCCAAATAAGACAGAAGGATTTGATGGTGAAATGTAGTTCAATGAAATTTAAAATAATTGCCTATGGACTTTTGTTATGTTGGTTTCTGTTCTTAAGACATTACCCAGCTGGAATAAAATTTCTGTGGTCCAGAGTGGTTTGCAGTTCTTCTGGTGTGGGGGGCTTCTTTAGTTTTCTGACCCCTTCCCATCGGTCTGTGGACTGCATGAGGCCTTCCGAGTTCCCTCCTCAGTCTTCCCACATCCTGGGGAAATGTCTTCAGGGTTCATGATCTTGGACAAACATGTGCCGGAGACTTCCAAGTTCGTGCTTCTGGCTTTGACTAGTCTCTGGAAATCCAGCCACATTTCCAAATGTCTGCAGGACACCTCTGTGGAGACTGGAATGAGTTAGCCTGGATCCATGGGCACTTAGCAAAATCCGCATGGCTACTAAGAGCCCACAGTTCCAAGGAAGTTTTATTCAAAATTGAGTGTGTGTGTGTGTGTGTGTGTGTGTGTCCGTGTGATGTGCACATCTATGGGTGTGGGGGTGTGGGGAGGGTACATTTTTCTGGGAAGAGAGTACACAGATTTTTATCAGATTTTCAAAGTGGTCTTTGGTGCTTCTCTTTCTCCATAGTAGCTAATGTTCTGTGAATGTTTATCTTGTGCCAGGCATCATACCAAGTGCTTTATTGGCATTATTTATTTAATAATTTCAGTCATCTTGTGAGGTATGATCTGTTCATATTTGTCATTTTGAAAATACAAAGCATAGTGAGATTGGTAAACTCCAAGGTCATAACTAATAGATATTGCAGGGAAGGTTTAAATCCTGCCCCTCCCCCAAGGCAAGATCCTGGCTCCTAATCCAAGTTCTTCACCAACATTGCATCACTGGGACCTACCTCACTCCCTACTCTGTCATGGATTTTGGTGTAAAACTGTCTCCCAGACATTCTCACACCTCTCCTCTAATTCAAACCCCAAATATGATGTTAGCTGCCCTGTGGGGGCTCACCCATCTCCAGACTGGATGATTGTCACCCTGGCCTCCCTGCCCCTTCCCCTCTCCTTCCACCCCTGCATCACTTGCTGCTCACAGGGTCTCGAAAGCATCTGTCGGCTCACAACCTACAGCCCAGCCTGTCAGCAGGATGTCATGTTACTCCATGGTCAGGGTCACTCTGACCTTTCCACACACAGTTCTGAAGGGCTCTTCAGGAGAGACACCACACACGCGCGCGCACACACACACACACACACACACACACGCCAAATACATCAGACACCCCCACACTACACACACATGCACTCACACATGCACACCACCACTCTCCACACTACACACAAATATACACACTCACCACCCACACAAAACACATCACACACACCACACACTCCCACAAAACACACACATCAGACACCCCCTACATTACACACACACACACACATAAAATACACACACACCAGACACTTTCTATAGTGCACACATACGCAAACTCACCACCCACACAAAACACATCACGCACACCACACACACTCACACAACCTACACTGTGCACACACTCACATACCACACAACACAACAAACACATATATAGACACAAGACACTCCTCACACTACACACACACAACAACATATACCAAATACACACACGAGACACTTTCCTTACTACACACACATAACAATATCCACACAAAACACATCACACACCACACACTCACAGCACACACTGCACACACACATACCACGCCCCACACCACACACATAGACACCAGATGCCCCTGGGCAAGGGAGCCCCTATGGGCTGGGCTCATCTGATACCATCAGCGGCCAGCACCCCCAGGCCACTGTACTGAAAGGAAGTTCTGGGAGACTTACCAGGGTACCCCCTGAATCTAATCAATGTCTTTACACAGATTTTCACAGGAGAGCTGTATTTCCAGTTTTGAGGTCATTGCAGGATAGTTTTGTTTTAATTAATTTATATTTTTCTTTCCAGACAGGCTGCTGCAGGGGCTTGGGTTTCTGGAAGAGGTTTTGGGATGCTCAGATGTACACAGCAGGCCAGAATTTGGCCATGCAAAGGGTCTTAGGGTTAGAGATGAAGCATGACTATTAATAACAATTATCGCAGGGCGACTGCTCAGAGGCAGTGTCATCTGCATAATCATGTTTCACCTCAGCATCTGCTCCCTTCAAATACAGGCGTGCGATTTTTAAAGAACCAAATATTCAGAATATGCCTTTCTTCTCCTCTGCTTCTGAGGAACTCAGATCACTTTGTTGTGAGATCTAACATGATTCCTTTGCTTTTCATAGGCACTTCATGATAAGGTGGTAATTTAATGCCTTGGGGAATTGGATGTAGTTATAGCTGTAGATGTACAGGGGTTACTGGAATCCAGACAGGCAAAGATGATTTACTGAAAGATGCACCACAGCTCAGCAAGGAGAAAGAAATAGGGCCAACATGTCTCCTCTTGGCTTCCAACTTCTAACATATTCTACCTACGTTGACCAACTTTGAAGCACCTGTCATTGCAATTTCAGGGTATGTGCTCAGATGCACGTCTTCTGTAAAGGCTTTGAGTCATTTTGCTTGACGTGCTTTTTATTATCGATTGCATCCTGAAGCACACACTGAGTGTAAAACTCTGACATTTTTGGGTAACTGCTGTTGGCCAAGCGGATGTCAGGGATGCCCTCTGGACAGGGTCCAGGTGTGCAATGGGCGCCATGGGTCTAGCTGCCCTTCATCTTTCCAGATGAGTCCTGTCACAGCCTCAAGCTGAAGAAGCTGAAGCAAGGAGTGCAGGGAGGGGCTCATGAGCTTACATTTTTACTACCACTTATGAGCTTCAGCAAAGGAGAAATGGAAATGTCAGCGAGGGTTGCCACCTCTAAAATACATGTGTTCTAAGGAAAAGAATTAAAAACAAACATAAAAAAGTAGAATCTATGCAACCCTGCATTTGATTCTGCATACCACACACTGTGTAGCTTAAGATGGTAGAACTTTATTCTTTCACCGTTCTGGAAGGTGGAAGTCAGAAGTCAAGGTATCAGTTAGAGGCATGCTTCACATTCACTTACCAACACAGTAGTGGATGATAAATTTTGGTTATTCCAGAGACCTTATTCTAGAAGTGTACATAGATACTCCATAGAGTGCTGTTATGTGACTTGAATTTTAGTCTTGGCCCTGCCTCTCACTTGATCAGTGATTTATCCTGGTTCCAGGAAATAAGACTAGTCTTTTCCTCATGACAGTCTTTGGTAGTCTTTAAAACATTTGCTTGACAGATGTATCCTGTGCCTGACACTGCTCTACACCAGTGAACAATGTACACTGTAATGGGGGGAGGTAGCTATAAAGATGATAAACATAACATCTCAATTGGAGTGAGTCTGAAGGTGGTTGTTATCTTTTCCTAAAAGAAACAACAACAACAACAAAACATAAAACAAAAAAGAAGTCAAGGTATCAAGAGGGAGATGCTCCCTCTGAGACTCTGGAGCGAGCCCTCCCCTGCCTCCTCCTCACGTCTGCTGGTGGCCACTGATGCGTGGTGTTCTGATTGCAGCTGTGTCACTCTCATCTTTGTTTCTGTGCTCACATAATGCACTCCTTATGTGTGTCTATGTGCTCAAATTTCCCTTTTCTTATAAGGACACCAGTCTTTGGATTTAGGACCCACCCCAATCCAACAGGATCACATCTTAATGTGCTTACATCTGCAAAAATCCCATTGTCAAAATCCCATTCACAGGTACAGGGGCTAAGGACCTCAACATATCTTTCTGGGGGACACAGTTTAACCCAGTGCATCCTCCATTATCCTTACATGGATGCATTTGTCTGCTTCGCTTTCAGGAGCTCTGTTACAAGAATGTAAAGTCCTAGGAAATACTGAAAGTTATCTGACCTTGGCGTTTGAGGTTGGGTCTGTAGTCTTCAGATGTTTTTGTTGACGGGGACAAAGAAGTAAAAATTGGAATGGGTTTTGGTTTCTAGGAATCAGGTGAATTGCCCTACAGGTAGCTACACAGGGCTGATCCCCAGCAGGGTGCCATCCGAACCCATAGACACCGGGTTCCTCCAGTCCAGACCCATCCAGAACCACAGTGTGGTCAAAGATTTTCCTGTGCTTCTGTGTGTGGTGAGGGAATACGGATGGAATCAACACCAGAGTTAAACAGTGCAGTAAAAAACACTGACATTTTATAATAACGTTCCTTGGCTTTCACTGGGAATTGACAAATCTCAGAAAGAAAATAATTGAGTAACTTGGGTGGTTGGCCTGTGTCTACCACTCCTAGGGAGGGATTGTCTGTGGTCCAGAGTCACAGCCTAAGGAGAGCCCATCTCTCCAAGGACCCTGTCCATGCGGCTTCTCTATGTTCTCGATATTGGAGGAACAAAGGAGATGTGCCATCACTTTGCCACCATGTTAAGAAGCCATCTGTGTGGTCATCGGACTGGCAAAAAAACAAAGAGAATGTCCACTTCCGTTTCTGAGGCACTTGCTTCATGACCGTGGGCAGAGCCATTAGACTATTTTGGTTTTGCTTCTTTATTTGTGAAGATCATGAAAAGGAAGCTCACACCAGGAAGGCCCATTCCAAAAATAAATAAATGGGACAATTAAGGCAGGTTTTTGAGGCTTCCTGTGAATGATGCTATTGGTACCCAAAACTAGCCTTCAAAGATGATCGTGAATGTTTTCAGGGTACCAGAGCATTATTGAGTAAATTGCAACTTTAGACATAAAAAACAAAATATGACTGAAAAACAATTCTAAAAATCATGACAATTTTAAATAAACTTAAAAAACTAGATCACTGGAATTTTTCGAATACTTGGGACATAATGATCCACCCCGCCATTCAACGAATTTTCCTACAGTCAAAGTAACTGAAATGCTTAGGTCCTGAAACCTGCTTTGTACCAAATTGTTTTATAGGATGCTTCTTTATGTAAATATGGCCTTTTGCATATATATGTAATATTTCTTTGTAGGGCAAATGTAGTGCTCACCAAGACAACCATGGTCTTGGAATTTTCTGTCAACTGAAATTGAGGTTGTTGTGAATTAGGAGAAATAGCTTTTGTTGTCACTTTGGAATGCCACAGGCAAAAAAGAAAAAAAAATAGCATTGTGAATTATATGTGTCATACTCCTATTGTGAAGCTGTTGATCCCTACTTACTCTTTCTCATTCCTTGGTAAGAAGCACCTGCAAAGGCATTGACTAAGCTTGAGCCATAAGTTTATGTACAAGCCCGAAATGCTAACTTTTAGAAACGTGAACATATTCGTTTCTCACAGATACAAATGGACACTGGCTTCTTGTGAGGTGTTGGTTTATTGGCAGGATCAACAGGAAACTCTGCAGTTTTATTTTTTCCCAATATTTGCCCCTTCCAACTCTGCTAGGGTGAACCCTCCCTTCTCCAGCCATCCTCAGTGACTTTCTGCTGGAGCCTGTCCTTTCTCAGCCCCACGGATTTTCAGAGCTGCTTCATTTTGGTACTGAGGATTCAGTGCTCTTCCCCTGCAAATGTAAGTCTTGAGACGGGTTCAGATCTCTTGTCTCCTGCCTACCAAGCAAGTACACCTCAGCTGCCTCCTCCTCATCCCCCTCATTCTTGTCCTCCTCCTCTTTCTTCTTCTCTTCCTCCCTATCTCTCTTCTAGGATCATCCGAGGATAAGGTCAGGAAGTTGGCAAGAAAGTGCAAGTGTCCCCGAGTGACTGGGTGAGATGATGACAGTCTGGTTGTGTACTGTGGCCTTAGTGGCTAATGCTGGCCTTTGATGCTCTTCCTAAGCTGGAAATCCAAGTGTTTATCATGGGTGGACACCTGTATGGTTCTTTGGAGACTGTATGGAGATCTCCATCTCCTTAGCTCCCACTATAAGAAGTCATGCCCTCAGCTTCTTGCTTCATGCCTAAAAGACCCCTCTTGACTGGGTATCCACACGCCAGGAGAACATTTGGTATTCACTCAATCCACAGGGAACTCCTGGATTCTTGCAACGTCTCATGGAGGAGGTTCAGGCTGCTTTGGCGTGCCCAGTCTTGAAGACCCCTCCCGGTCTTCATGGAGGAAGTGTGCTGCTCTACCCTATTCTACCTTTTCTCTACTCTGAGGAGAGCCATGGGGAGCAGCAGACAGAGCAGCAGGGTGGAGGCAGTTGTACCTCAGGGGGGAGAGAGGCTTCTGGGGGAATCTTCCGATTGGCTACAGGGAATCATTCTTCCAAGGACCCCATGGCTTCTAACTTCCTTGTCAGGCTTGAATTGAAATACTTCAGCTACCTAAATTTCCTGCCCAGA
This sequence comes from Cebus imitator, assembly GCF_001604975.1. Lineage (NCBI taxonomy): Eukaryota > Metazoa > Chordata > Mammalia > Primates > Cebidae > Cebus > Cebus imitator. Next base: position 9,857,372 of record NW_016107356.1, read on the forward strand.
GAAATCCCATGAAGGTGAAAGGGCTGATGCTTTTCTCCTTTTACAGATCAGAAAACACTCCAGGCTATGTTGCCCCTCATTTCACATTTCTCCCTCACACATGTGGTCCTTGAGCATCTAGGTCTTTCCATCATCCAAATCAGTCCTCCTTTTAATAATGAGATAATGGTGCCCTCAAAGGCTCCTATGAGCCCTCCTGGCCTTACCATTCTTCCTGAATGCATAATTCAGCACTAAATTTAATCTGTTTTGTCTTATTATGTATGTGAAGTCTATTCACCTCACTTCTCTAGCCATATGATACCATTTTAAAAGTGGGAATCATATTTTCCAGAACTTATAGTTGCCTCTTTATTGAGTAGAAAATGTTGAACATTTGATAGGTACTTAAAAACATTTCTTGATCGATTGGAAAGGGCGGCTCAAACTAGTGGTAGAAATTTATGTTATTCTGATCTTTTTCTGAGTCCTTCTTTTTTGGGAAACTGTGATGTGCTTGAAAAGATCCATAATTCATAGATGCTCCCCTTTTCCCTTATTTAATTTTATGTACAAAAGTATGACCTTGGGCAGACCTAACCAAGTGGGGGCCCCATTCACAGGCACTGATGGGGGAGACATCCCGGTTCCACCTATTCTGAAATCCAGAACCTTAACAGTGGAGTGTGGGTGACCTCTTCTGTTCAGCCTCCATCCCAGTCTCCCTTGAACTGGCCTCTCCACAGTGCCTTACAGAGGTAACTACGGAAAAGTTTGGGAAGGATCAAAATCATGCTAGGGAAGATGAATACTTAGCTTGTGAGGCAGGAAACTTTGGCTATAATAGGTGCATAAGAAACCAATATTCCTATGTACCCAGGAGTAGCCTCGTTCTGGTACTGAGTGCAAATTCACTTCCCCCTAAGAGTTGGGGCCACTGGAGAGACCCTCTCTCTGCCCTCTTCTTTCCACTGGTGTGGTTCTGTGGTGTCCTTTTCTTTCTGGCCCTTCGCTGACTGCATTTGATGGACAACCACTTGCATTCCGGCTGATTTAAAAAGAAAATGTGGCACATATACACCACAGAATGCTATGCAGCCAAACAAAAGGATGGGTTCATGTCCTCTGCAGAGACATGGATGAAGCTGGAAACCATCATTTACAGCAAAGTGACACAAGAAGAGAAAACCAAACACCACATGTTCTCACTCATAAGTGGGTGTTGAATAATAAGAACATGGGGTCGCAGGGAGGGGAACATCACACAGTGGGGCCTGCTGTTGGGCGGGGAAGCTAGGGGAGGGATTTCAGGGGGTGGGGGATTGCGGATGGATAACATCAGGAGAAACACCTAATGTAGACGACAGGGGGATGGGTGCAGCAAACCACCATGGCATGTGTATACCTATGTAACAAACCTGCACGATCTTCACATGTATCCCATAACTTAAAGTATAATTAAAAAAAAATGGCAGGGCAGTCTCCAGCAATTATTTCTCAAAGTGCTGACTCTGAAATATAGAGAGCTATTTGTGGACTGTACTCTTAGTTTCATTTCTGCTAAGGCAGAGGTCCCTTAAAGTAACTCAGAGGTGCCAGTTTCTTCCAATGTGAGTTCCGCGTAAGTCTCATGGCCACTCCTGACCTCTCCTCCCCAGGAACAGCTCTTGTTTCCCCCTGAGTATTTCAGTGACTTTGCACACAGGAAAAGGATTTGAATAAATCCCAAGTGGGTTACTATTCTGTGCAAGCTACCGAAATAGCATGCAAGTCTACAGATAAGGCACAGTCCCTTTCCCTTGGGGAGCTGAGAGCCAGTGAGCAGGCTGGGTGTCAGCAGAGAGGTCACATCACTGCTCACTTCTGCTGCCATCATCTCAGGCAAGTTTCACACGTTCTCTGAGTAGCGTTCTCCTCCTGGAAGCAGGGCATCGTCATGCCTGCTTTCTAGGTGTTGGGAGAATTAGAGGTGATACAGGGCAAGATTCTAGAACCAGCATATGCATTGGTTCTAGAATCCACTCTGGTTTTCAGTGGACAAAAGGAGAAACGAGAGTCAGTGAGACATGGGTGGTGCCCATTGGAGGTACGTGACTTTGACCGACTCATCTGCACTCACAGAAGTATCTTCATGATGACTTCTGCCTCTGATCTTTTTCATCTGTAGAGAGCAGAATATGGATGTTAAACTATCAAAGGTCCCGAGCCCGCAGCAGCCCATGAATGGGGTTGGGGACATGGACTTTTGTTGCTGCCGAAGAGCTTTGTGTCCATTTATGGTGGCTTACATTTGAACTACACACCAAAAATCGTGTTGTTTCTCATGCAAACATCCAAACACTGATGCCAATAATGAGGAAGCCTGACATCTGTTCACACAGTATTATTACATCTACCACAAACTGGATTTTTTTTTCCCATTTATTTATTTTATTGTATTTTAGGTTTTGGGGTACATGTGAAGAACATGCAAAATTGTTGCATAGGAACACACGTGGCAGTGTGATTTGTTGCTGCCTTCCTCCCCATCACCTACATCTGGCATTTCTCCCCCTGCTATCCCCCCCAGCTCCCCACCCCCCACCCCCCCTCCCCTATTTCCCCCCAACTGACCCCAGTGTGTAGTGCTCCCCTCCCTGTGTCCATGTGCTCTCATCGTTCAACACCCGCCTATGAGTGAGAACATGCGGTGACAAACTGGATTTTTTAAAAAAAATTATTACTGTTGTTTTTTTTTCTCATGAGAGAATTTAATAAGGCTTCCATGAAGGCATTCTGGTTGACATCTATGAACTTATACTCACCCCTCACTTGACTTTGAGGAAGGAACAAGGATGTGGGATCCTGGACAGCCCTCCTTAAATTCAAGAGGCCAGGATCTCTGCCTCTGGTGAACCTAGTGTGGGGTGCAAATGTGGCATCTTGAATGCAGAAGGCAAAGAGGAGTAGTTGGAAGAGGAAGCAGAAGGCCTGCCGGTTTTGTAAGAGATATTAATCAATCTAAGACCCAAAATGAAAAAAAAAAAAGTAAAAAGCTTTTAAAAAATTCTCATTAAACTGAAGGCATTTGGGTCAAATAAGTCTAAGTCTTTCACAAATTACTCACTTGGGCCTAAACCCAAAAACATCCTTTGGCTGAAAATATCAACTTGAATAGTTACTTAAAAAAGCATGAAATAATAGCAGTGAAACTTTAATTAAAAATAGCCATTGCTTACCATGTGAGGGGACTTCCTGCTTAATGGGGACAGTGCAGAGGAGGTTTAAATTGTTTACAGCATAAAATTTGCTTTCATCTTAATGAGAAAACTCAAAAATGTTCAGAAAAATAACTGAAAAAGAAAAAGACTTAATGACCACACAGGGCTTGTGTCCATGAACAGCCACTTCTGCAAGGAGCAAGTGATGACCCCGAGAAGCAGGAGACCCTCCTGAAATGAAGAGGAAGCATTTCCAATGTCCATCAGCCTTAATTCCATGAAATTTTTGTTCGTATGAATGTCCTTTCTATTAACACTGCGGCTCTCTGCCAAGCAGGTGTCTTTTTTTTCTTTTTCTTTATTAAAGAGTTGATTCTCTTTGAGGCTGAGGAGGTTCCTATGAGTTTGTAACTAGACCTGACCCCGGCTTGTTAATTCCTACAATCCAAACCTGGGAAGTGCTCCCTCATTAAACAACCCTGCTATCTCCTAAGGGGCCTGTATAGCCGCCCAGCGTATTTTAGGTAGGTTAACCTTGCTTTTCCATGGCTCCCAGAGCGCAGCTTCTCATCTGCTGAAGGTGCAGGCTGGGTGCTCACAGTCTTGTGTGGTAAGCTCTGGGAAATGTGTGGTGGTGGAATTGAAGTCATGGAGCCCCCATGCCTGGCACAGAAACTCACGAGTAGCATGGGGGAGGTTACTACAGCTCTCCAGCTCGCTGTTTCAGCATCTGTAAAATGAAGATTGTCGTTTCATAAGCGTACTGGGAGGATCACATGAGATAATGCCTGGGGAGGGCTTTCTAGGTTCCTGGCACGTGATAAGGACTCAATCAATGTGCAGTTGCTGTTTTATCACTCTTCATCCCACAAACCTATACTGAGTCCTTACTGTTTACCAGGTACTGGGCTAGACCAGTGAGAGTACCACCATGAATAGATGAACCCGTTGGTCCCAGTAGCTCCATCTGGTAAGAGAGACAAGTAGTTCAGGGTGACCCTGGCTTTGATGGAGGTTTTCCAGGGTACTCAGGAGCATCTGTCCCAGATGTGGGCTCAGGGAGTGACACCTTAGGGGACATTGTGAAGACTGGGTAGGAGTTAGGCATAGCAAAGTGTTCCCAATAAAGGGATGCACTTGAGCAAAAGCTCAGAGGCATGGGGAGCCATGGAGGGTCCTGGAGTTACTGCTGCAAGGCGCTGGGAAGTTGGGTCTGTGTAGTAGGTAGAGCCAGACTGGGGGACCCTGAGTGTCATGTCCTGGGGCAATAGGAAGTCAACAAAAATGTCAGTGGAGGAGTTATGTGATCAGATTCTCATTTCAGGAGAATGGATTTTCCAGGAATATGAAGGAGGGGATGGAGGGAGAAGGACTGGAGTCCAAGGGGCTGGTTGGGAGAACATTGCAGTGAGAGAAGGAGCACCTGGCCCCAGCAATGGCTGCGGAGATGGGCAGGAAGACACAGAAACAAGCGGAATTCAAGACACAGAGTAGACAGCGTTGGCAAGCATGGATGGTGGGAGCTGAGGCGTCTGGAGGGGAGAAGGGCATTGAGGCGTATGTTAGAATCTGGCAGGTGGCACAAGGTGAATCCTGCTCTCATCTGTGATGGGGATTAGGAGGAAGGGCCGCCCCTGAGATAAGGAGTTCTGGGTTCTTCAGATTCCAGCTTTTGTACTTCATAAGTCCAGGACCTTGGGCAACTGATTATTTATTTGTGAGTCTCAGATTCTTCACTTGTGAAATGGGGATAGTAACACCTTCTTGGGGGCTGTGGTGTGCATCAAACTGTGTGCACTGAACACAGAGCTTGGAGCCTGAGGCATGGTCAGGCGGCCCAAGTCGAATGCATGTCATTGGAAGTGTCATCATAATCGTTTGAGGACACTAACATTGTGAGGGGGCCAGTCAATATCAACTGCAGGGTGATTTGAGGTTTAATCAATGGCAGTTGTGGTCTCCATAAAAGTGAGTTTTTTGCTTTGCACGTAGGAAAAGGATTTGAATGAGTCCCAAGTGCTTACTATGCTGCGTAAGATACAGAAATAGTCAGGATGCAAGTCACATAGATAAGGCACAGTCCCTTTCCCTTGGGAAGTTGAGAGCCAGTGAGCAGACTGGGTGTCAGCAGATAGGTCTGGGTTTCAGGCTCACTTCACTGCCCCTTCTACTGCCACCATCTCAGGCGAGTTTCCCACATTCCCTGAGTGGTGTTCTCCACCTGGAGGAAGGGAATGATCATGCCTGCTTTCTGACTCTTGGGAGAATTAGAGGTGATACAGGGCAAAACCTGGCACATAGTGGTTTAATTATCATTAATAGGGGAAATGAAATGTAATCACAAATGGTTATTATCTAGCACAAAGTGAAATGTGCCATTAGAGAAGGATCAGGTATTCTGGAAGTTCACAGAGGAAGGGGTCATTTTCCACTGAGATAATCAGGAAATGGAACTTCTCCTGAGCCTGGAAGAAGGGCAGGGATTGTGGTGGCTTCACAGGTTGACTTGGCTATGCTGGACTTAGATTTCCCGGAATTCCGCTCCCCTTGGAGGGTGGGTTGGAGGTGGGCCCCAGGGCGTTTGCAGGAGGTTTTGTAGGTAAAGGAGAAGCAACAGCTGTGTTCCTTCATCCCTTGGGGCTAACACACAGCCCTGGGCTCTGAAACTGCCTGTGCACTTTTTGTCCTCACCTGTGACTCACCTCCAGCTCCTGCTGAATGCATGGTGATTTGAAGTTTAATCAATTGTAGCTGTGGTCGCCATAAAAACGGGTCCTTTGCTTTGCACATAGCCTCCAGCTCCTGATGAATGCCCACTCTGTTCTCCAATTCCTGGGCCACGGGCAGACTCAGCCTCATGACAAAGAAAGCCAGCTTCTCCTGCAGAGCCCCCAGCCCTGTCACTGCGATCCAGGCCTAGGAGTGTAAGAGACTAGGATATAAGGTCTAAAGCTACAGTTCCTCATTATGTGTGTGCCTTCACATCTGGGGAACCCAGGAGGGCCTTGAATGGCCTAACAACACGTTCCCCATCCCATGGTGCTCCTGCAGAGAAGGTGTCCCGGATAAGCCCCTCTCCCTAACACCAGGGCCAGGCACAGTGCCTGCTGTTGCTGGTAGGGGCTTCTGTTCTCTGCAGGAACCACATCCTTCTGCAGAAGCCAAGGGGCACCCCATTGTCTTGATACCACAGAGCCTACCTCCCTAAGCCCCTGCTTGTTCACTCAGCTCCTGGGTGCAACCCCTGTGTGGCCCTGCCTGGTATATGGTGTCCTCCTCCCAAGCTGTCAATTTCACCTGTTCAGTGCCGGGGTGTCCTGTGTTTGACCAGGCTCAAAATCCTGTGCAGGTAATTCTTCTTTCACCTACAAGGTAAAGAGGCAATGTTCAAAACACAGCCTCCACGGTTTCCAGTTTGTTCTCCTGGATTCCAGCTCTGGCCTGTGGGTTTTGCTCATCCTCACTCTCTCCCATTTCAAGTCTCTCCCCTCTTCCTCACTGCCTCCCCTGTGGACTTTAAATGCCAGCACCAGACACAAAGACGACAGCCTTGCAGAGACCATTTAACTATCTTGCATCGTTATGTGGCGTCAAATCACTATAATCATGTCATAAGGGATCATATCCCATATCATAAGGGATTTATTATAGGAATGGGGCCCCACGCAGGGAGAGAAGCTGGCTAAACAAATAGTCTCTCTCTGTCTCTAGCATTCTGATGGTTTTGTTTCTCAGACCTAACTCTGATTTTTACAGACTCTAACTGGTCAATCAGGCTGAAGGAATAACAGAATCTGAAAAATCTAAAGATGGCGAAGAAAAAGGCTGCTTCTGTGACAGGTGGGAATTTCTCAATCCACCACCTTGGGTGTGCCAAAAATGTGACTGACTTTCTCTCTGGAGGCCCCTTTCTTGCAAGGAGCAGAAATAGAATCTCCCTAATTCACAGGAAGCACAGTGATTACTTAGATCCCTCGTCTACCTCCTTCACTTCAGAGGGGACACATTCCTTCCAGGGACTGACGTGGTAGTGTCTCAGTCTTAGCAGGGCAGAGATGGGTCTTCTTTGGCCTCAGTAGGCATTGGTCTCCTCTGCAATGTGCGCTGCTGTCCCATTGGCATTTCTTGATTCCACTGGCCAGTCCACTCTACCCAAGGACAGCATCCCTCCTCCATTGTCTAATGCCATATTTCATTCCTCTCTGCTCTATCATGGGCCAGTAGGGGCGAGGGCCCATCGTGAGCCTTCCTCATGCCCTTGGCCTCAGCCTCCTGAGCAGACACTTGTTTCTACTTGTCCTGGTGCCCAGCTCTAAGATTGTCAAACAACCACAATCCTCTTGCGGCCAGTCATTGAGTGGGTTCATGGTTCCTCCTGAGAAAATTCATGTGGATTTCATCTTTTTCATGTCCCATGCTCTCTCTTTTGGCCTAAAGATGTATTTTTCCTTAGAAAAAACAAGTTGTTAAAAAATATTTTCTTCTTTTCTTTGGCCTAGAGCTTAACAAAAGACAAAACTCAGATGATGAAGAACTCGATATCTTTCTTCTTTCTTTCCTGCTGACCTGATGACTCTGCTTCGTAGCAGTGGGGCCTTGGGGTTCCAGTGGAGACAGCCATGGGCCAGTGGGAGGTGAAAGGGAGCCAAAGCTGGGAGAGGGCTTGAGGGAAGAGGCCATAGATAAAGGGAACACCTTTTACACAGAGCTGGGGAAAGATGGCCTTAGGAAGAGCCATCTAATTGGATATTTGAGAGATGCTTGGTGACTTTCAAGAGCATATTTTTGGGAGAATACTGGAAAGAAAATAAGATTGTAAAGAGTAAAAAGGTCAGTAAGGACAGGAAATATGGAAAAGCTCAATGTCAGCCACTTACTTTTATGGGATCCTAGTAAACAAAGCGGGAAACAGATGATGGAAACTTTAGAGCCTATAGGGAACTTTCAGGTCCAAGCAGTGTGGAGGGAAGGATATTTTTACGATGAGGGAGACTTGGGTATCACGGCTGACAGAAGAGGAGGAGTGAGGATATAGGAGAGAGCAAACATGTATAGGGAAAATGCTCAGTGCTTGGAATTGGGAAACCTCTTATGGAATCTTGGCTACACTCCTAGCTTGGTGACCCTGGAAAAGATAATAAACCTCTCTGATCCTCACATTCTTAATGTATGTAACTTTTAGAGATGGCAAGTCTAAGACAAAGGCTTGTTTTGAAATGTAATACCATCAATATAACAAAAAAATGCATAGTGTGCCAGTACTTCTATAAATATGGAACACAATATGGTGCCTACTATGTGTCAGTCCTTGCTCTCCACATTTAATGCATATGAACTCACTGAATTGAATGCAGTTAACATCTATTAACTCAATTCTCAAAGCAACACTATGAGCCCAATTTTTAAATTATCCCTGTCTTACAAACGAGGCAACTGAGACACAGAGAGGTTAAATAACTCTCCCAAGAACACAGAGCTGGCAGTTGACAGGAAAATGGCCTTGATAACCTATGCTCTTAAGCACTGTACAACGCTGCCTCATGCTGAATGAGGTTTCAGGATAAAAACTGATTATTGATTGAAAGATTGGCTGAGCAGAGAAAGATGAAGAAAATTGGTAGTAAACAACCACAAAGAAGGAACGAAAGTGTGGATTAACAGACCAAGTGAAAGGGTTGACCTGTCAAGAGCAAAGAACAAGCCCAGGGGAAAATATAGAGGTGCTGGGTAACAGCAATGCTGCTGTTTGAGTCCCTGGATCCAGCTGCTCCTGAAGCTGATAAAATCTACCTTCACACCTTTGGTTAAGCCAACAAATTTCCTCTCTTGCTGAAACCATGATGGGCTGGGTGTCCACTCACTTGCATCTGAAAGATGAGTCACTAATATGCTCATTTATTTTGAAGTCTCATAGTGGAGAAGAGAGGTGGCGTAGGCCATCAATTCACGGTGATACCGGTTTCTGGCTACCTCCTTGTATTAGTTTCCCAGGGCAGCCATGGCAATGACACCAACTGTGTGGCTTAAATCAACAGACATTTATTCTCTTATAGTTGTGGAGGCCAGAAGAACTGAAATCAAGGTGTCAGGTCAGCAGAGCCACACTCTCTCTGAAGGCAGTAGGTGAGAATTCCTTGCCTCTTCCTGACTTCCCACATTGCCATCAGTCTTTGGTGCTCCTTGGCTTGCAGATGCAGTGCCATCTTCCCTGTGTGTCTGTCTGTGTTTTCCTTCTTCTTATAAGGACACCAGCTTTATTGAATTAGGGCCTACCATCGTTGAAAATGACTTCATCTTTATTTGATTGCATGTGCAAAGAGCCTATTTTCAGGTCCCCTTCACAGGTACTGGAGTTCGGGCTTCAACACGTCTTTTTGGGAGGCTCACATGTCTGTTGTACACAGCCGTGCATGGCAGAGAATCATTTTGCTGTTTTCCTCTTGTTCCTTCTATCTTCCACCGGTATTCGGGCAGTTTTCTATCTCCCAGCTTTCGAGGGAAGGAATTATAAGGTCAGGACAAAGGCTAGATTTTTTATTTTTGACTTCCAAAACAGGCTCTTGAAATTAACTCTAGAGATTACAGTCTAAAAACTAAAGGATACTGATGGACGAGTGCTGGAGTTTGTTGAGCGACAAAAGGATTTGTGGGTTTCAGCAAGAAAGCTCAGAGGCCTGAGCACGGAGACCATAAAATAAGCCAGAAAGCTGGGTGCACACAGTAAGATGCAAGCTCAGTGATATGGTTTGGCTGTGTCCACACCCAAGTTTCACCTTGAATTGTAGCACCCATAATTCCCACATGTCATGGGAGGGATTTAGTGGGAGATAACTGAGTCTTGGGGGTGGGTCTTTCCCATGCTGGTTTTGTAATAGTGAATAAGTCTCACGAGATCTGATGGTTTTATAAAGGGAAGTTTTCCCTGCACTAGCTCTCTTCTCTTGTCTGCCGCCACGTGAGATGTGCCTTTCACCTTCCGCCATGATTGTGAAGCCTCCTCACCACATGAAACTGTAAGTCCATTAAACCTATTTCTTTTGTAAATGGCTAAGTCTCAGACACGTCTTCATCAGCAGCGTCAAAGAGGACTAATACAGGCAGCTATTTACTTGCGAAGAAAAAGGGAGTTCAATGGGCAAGGGGCTCAGGAGGCAATGAGGCTGGAACTGAGCTGCTGGGAGGGGTCTGAGAAGACCTCTTTCACCGATCGTGCTCTATGCCTCCTCCTAGGGTGAAGACTTTAATGAGGAGGAGTCATGAAAAGTGGTTTGAGGAGATCCATAAGGAAGCCTGTGAGCACTGCAAACTCCTTAGGAAGGGGCCAGGGCTCATGGCCCTGGGGTAGCCAAAGCCACAGCTGGGGGAAGCAACCAGCAGAGAGCCATGGGGTCCTGCACATCCTAGGGAGGAGCAGGCCTCCAAAGTTTTCTTTGTGCCTGGAAGGTCAGACTGGAATTCAGGGGCCACAGCAGGGACCATGGACTTCAGGAAAAACTGTCAGCCAGGAATTCCCAAGAACCACGAGGGCTGGCTTCACTGAGGCAGAGGTAACTGCAAGAGGCCGCCCTTGTCCCAGGCACCCTGTCCTGAGCTGTGTATAAGTCCTCCTCTCCCTTGCTTCTACCAGAACGCAGATTGCTGAAAAGACAAGGAGAAGGGAAAGGGCAGGAGGAAGTACAGCATTTAGAAAAACCTGGACAAGCAGGACTCTGCAGTGATTGCTAGACAAGATTACTTCCATGTGGTATACTATATTTTACACTTTCATATGACACTAGAGTCCAGCGGAACTGTTTCCTTTATTTATGAAGTGTTAATCTAATTTGGTTGTGGCCAAGCGCGGTGGTTCACTCCTATAATCCCAGCATTTTGGGAGGCCAAGGCGGGCGAATCACTTGAGATAAGGCGGGAGAATCACTTGAGACCAGCTTGGCCAACATGGTGAAACCCCATCTCTACTAAAAATACAAAAATTAGCTGGGTTTGGTAGTGCACTCCTGTAGTCCCAGCTACTTGGGAGGCTGAGGCAAGAGACTTGCTTGAACTGGGAGGTGGAGGTTGCAGTGAGCTGAGATTGTGCCACTGCACTCCAGCTTGGGTGACAGAGCTACATTCTGTCTCAAAAAAAAAAAAGTAATAATAATTTGGTTATTACAAAAGATATAACATTTGAGAAACTCAATCTTGCTTTTATTACATTTATTAAGTCTAATAAATAAGAAATAAATGAGAGCATGTTGCAACAGCAATAATGACTATTTAAAACTTTAAACATGTTTCTTTTAGGCTGATAACAGAACAGTTTCATTTGAAGCCTAAGCTGTAAATGCTGTCATTTATAAACTGCTCTTCTTCCCTTCTTTTCTCTGCCTCCTCATTATTAAATAGATGTCAATATAATTAACTTGATTGATGAAACCGGTTGAAATGAGCTGAAGATATGATATCAGATGGGCAGGGAACTGCACAATTAAACATTTGAACATGATTAAATACACACATATATGCTGTTGGGCTAGGAATTGATTTCAGAATCCATGGGCAGCGGCCCAGTCAAAAGTGCTGTGGGAGTGTGCCTTATGCTGATATGTATAAATGTAACAGGATGACCCTTTTCAGCCCAAATGTGGATGCAGCGCTTGGGATGACTGAGTGGGATGTTTGTGGAGACAATCTCCATGGGCAGGTGTTACAAGCATGCATGGTCTTATGTAAGTAGATTAAAAGAATGGTTACTGATAATCATTAATGTTTCTTGGAGAACTTGTTATGTGCCAGGCACTATTCTCAGCCCTTTTAATATCTTAACTCATTTCATAACTCAAAACATCCCTAAATCGAGTGAGTTACTGTTATTTCCCATGCTTTATAGATAAGAATGCTGAGCCATGGTGAATACCTCACCCACAGTTAGAAGCTTATCTTATGGTGCAGCCCAGTTCTGAACTCAGCCTCCAGCTCCAGATCCCACACTCTTAAGCACTGCGTTTTAAGTTTCCTTCAGGGTTGGTGCACATGGGAAGTCAGTGAAAAAGTCTTTGTGAAAAGCAAATAAGCCCTCTTTGGGCTGTTCTGTGAAGTGTCAGGATTAACTGCGTGATGAAAAGATCCTGGTGTGATGTGTGCTCAGGGTCTCAGAGTGGTTTCCATCTTTATGATAGGAAGGCTCCAGTGAAGCTCATTCTCCCATATTTATTATTTTTAGTCCAAAGACAAGCTTGTATTAACTTTGTGTGCAATGCCATTTATTTTTGGCCCTCTTTTGAAATATTGTGCTCAGCTCAAGTCAACAAGCTCTTGCCCCAGGTGCTAGAAATATTGGCCACCCCCTGGCAGGAAGCTGGGAGTGTGAATCAGCCACAAAGAAGGGCATCACAAAAGAACCTTAAAAGGAGGCCAAACTCAAATTTCTGGAAATGTGTTAAAGGTTCCACATGTATTCTGAGATCTATAAATATCTTGTCTCCTATCTTTGAAAGCCCTTACTGCTAGTCCAAATGTAAATCCTCATTAGGTTATAAACCCCAAAAGGATTTTGTCACGAAAGACAGTGCTAAAATTAGATGCTTCCTGGCTGAGCCAATCCTGCTTGCTTGAAGAAGTCAAATTACCTCCCCCTCTGTGAATTCAAAGCCATGATGGCTTCACTGCTCCCTCCAGCCTGTCAATCCAGTTGAAAAAGTCCTTTGCTGAATACCTGGGTATCAGTGTCCTCTCAGGTTGTCTTCTGCAGGAGGGTTCGCAAGGGAAGATTTGAACCCAGAGCAAGCCCATTCTGACTGCTGTGGGATGCAGAGGAGGTGGCTACCATGCTGCTTCCCACTTCCTTCCCCTTGGCTCCTGGGCAGCTGCAGAGCAGATTCCTGGGGCTGGCTCATGTCCCCTTGAAAGCATAGCAGAGACTTTTGCATTTCAAGAAGATTTGATATTATACTTTCTCCTTTACTTTTAGCCAAGATTTATTTATTTATTTGCACTATACATTGAGAAGCTCAGATAGTGTTCAATAAGCATCTTCCTAGATAAATCTTTTTTTCTTTTTTTGAGACGGAGTTACGCTCTTGTTGGCAAGGCTGGAGTGCAATGGTGCAATCTCGGTTCACTGCAACCTCTGCCTCCCAGATTCAAGCAAGTCTCCTGCCTCAGCCTTCTGAGTAGATGGGACTAAAAGCGCCTGCCACCACTCCTAGCTAATTTTTGTATTTTTAGTAGAGATGGGGTTTTGCCCTGTAGGCCAGGCTGGTCTTGAACTCCTGACCTCAAGTGATTTGCCCTCCTTGGTCTCCTAAAGTGATGG